>NW_008357996.1:419439-464955 GCF_000622305.1 Nannospalax galili | reverse complement strand
AGAGAGAGAGAGAGAGAGAGAGAGAGGAAGGGAAGGAAGGAAGGAAGGAAGGAAGGAAGGAAGGAAGGAAGGAAGGAAGGAAGGAAGAGGGGGTAATATATTTTCTACAACTTTTACCTTCAGTCAATTAACAGTGCTAGGCAGACAGTTCCTCTTGGGAATTTTCATCCCCCTCAGTGGCCTTTGCTTGCATACCCAACACTGACCTGACCAGCCTGCTCCATGGTCACTACACACCAGACTCAATCAGGGGTCAGCAGCAGAGGCTGGTTTGTATGTGAGTCTCAGACGCACATCAGTGAGTACCTGTCCCCTCCTGAATTCCTTGAAAGGTCTGCGCAGGGGTTATAGTCATCTTAGATTAGCAAGAACCCCAGGCAATTCTAAAAGCAAATCCCATACATCACAGATCATACATGAAAAACAAAACTAGAGCTGGAGTAATGATTCAGTGCTCATATGGCTCTTCCAGAGGACCCAAGTTTGCTTCCTTGCACTCATATCAGGCAGCTCACAACTGCCTGTGACCTCTGATGCCTCCTTCAACCCTCCAAGGCACCTGCACTCACATTCGTATAAGTTTTCACACATATACACCTAATTAAAAATTAAATCTTTTTTAAAATAGAGAATGAAAACAGAAATAGAACTCAGAAGAAAGGTCTGATCTTGGAAGAAAAAATGTGATAAGGACTAATTAATGTCATAGAAATCTACTCAGATGTCACATAAAAGAAAGTGGAGTCCCAAACAGCATATTCTGTAGGAGGGGAATGGGGAGAGGGGGCAATCCATGCTGTGTTCACATGCAAGTCCACTGTGGCCAAGTTAGAAAGAATAAGTCTTCTTTAAATGTGGTTAACTATACACCCTCAGCCTCTGGGTCTGCTCCCTCACTCAGTCTCACTTGTCCCATCCTATAGCCTGAACAGTCCCCATCTCTTGCCCCTACTTCCATCCTAGGAGCCAGCAGTTGGTGGGAAAAACATTTCAGGAAAAGGTCAAAAGGTGAGGACTCCAAAGAACCTAAGAGGCCAGCCTGGGAGGTAGAACACAGTAAAACACTAGAAACGGCACTGTGTGGTGGCACACATCTTTAATGCCAGCACTCCAGAGGCAGAGCAGACCAATCTCTGTGAGCTGGGGGCCAGCCTGATCCACATAGTGACTTCTGGCCAGTGAAGAAACATAGCGAGACACCGTCTCAAAAAATAAACAAATGGGCTGGAGAGATGACCCAGAAGTTAAGAGCACTGGTTGCTCTTGCAAAGGACCTGGGTTCAGTTCTTGGCACCCACATTGTAGCTAATAACTTTCATCAGTAACTCCAGTTCCAGGGAATCTGGGTCTTCTTCTGGCCTCCAGGGGCATTGCACACACATGTGCACTTACATACATGCATGTGAAACACTTATATATGCAAAATAAAAATGAATAAGTCAAAAAAAATTTAAACAAAAACATTAAGAAATTTGAGTCTAGGCTGGCTTGGTGGCATACTCCTTTAATCCCAGCACTTAGGAGGCAGAGGCAGGGAGATGTCTATGAGTTTGAGGCCAGCCTAGTCTACATACTGAGTTCCAGGCCAGCTGGGGCTACAGGGAGACCCTGTCTCAAAAAGACCAAAGAAAAAACGGAGGGGGATGGGGGGAGGGGGAGGAGGAAGGGGAGAGGGAGGGGGAAAAGGAGAAGAAAGAGAGGGAGGAGGGGAGGAGGAAAGTTTGAGTCTAGATATGATGGCACCTGGGGACATCTGGAGGTCACTGGAGGTGAGAAGGGCAAGAGTCCAAAACAATCTAAGTGGATGGCTCACCTCTAGCAGGAGGCACACCTTCCACAGCAGAGACCTTTGGAACCTAGAAGTCAAAAGACTAACTCTTGTGAGGGTGTCACAGGGAGCCCAGCAGCACAGGAAAGAAGAGCAAGAAGGAAGCAAGAGAGACAAAATAATGACACAACGTCATGGAACCTCATGAAAAATGGCCAATACCAATTTTTTCTTGTTCTTCCTATGTGTAACTTGGGACAAGTTTCTGTTGTCTGTCTTCTTAGTCTGTGTTGGTGCTGTTTTGCATGTGTGCATGCGTGCATGCATGTGTGTGTGTGTGTGTGTGTGTGTGTACAGGAATGCTCCCCTATGTGTGTACACATGTGGAGGCCAGAGGTCACCTTCCAGTGTCTTCTTTATCGCTCTCTACTTTATTGTTCTGAGACAAGGTCTCTTCACTGAACTGGAAGCTCCTGCTTTTGGCTGAACCAAATGGCCAGGGAGCCCCAGGATCCACCTGCCTCTGATCTCCCAGCACTGGGGTTATAGGTACACGTGTGACACCGCACCTAGCACACAGGACTGTTGTAGATTCTCAAGCTTACACAGGAAGCACTTGACTCACTGAGCCATCTCCCCAGTCCTGTTCTACATCTTTAAAAAATATTCTTGAGGGGCTGAAAAGATGGCTCAGCAGTTAAGAACACTGACTGTTCTTGCAGAAGACAAGGGTTCAAATCCCAGCACCCACATGGCAACACCCACATGGCAGTTACTGTCACATAACTCCAGTTCCAGGGGATCCAACAGCCTCTTCTGACCTCCACGGGCATTGCACGACACGGGTGCACTCACACACATGCAGGCAATACACTCATACACAGAAAATAAAAATAACAAAGAAAATATTTTTTTAATTATTGGCACATAATTGAGAATATTTAAGGGGTACAGTGCAATTTATACATGCAAACACTGAGAAACCGGCACTCAGAGGACAGTGACTCTTGACCCTGGAGTCAAAGCACTGATACAGAAGGTGCCACACAATCATGTCTAAACTGTCCTGCCTCTGCCACCTTGTCTTCTTCCTTATTGTCAAGCGTCTATCCCAGCCCCAAGACTACTGGCCAGGGAGAAAAGAATAGGAAGAAAGCACCTCAGTGCCAGGGCTAACCTCTAACAAAGACCCTCCCCCAGAAGCAAATAGAGTTGGGCGAGAAGCTTTGACAATGTTGCTCATAAAGGAAAGGTACCAGCCCCACCCCCACCTACCACTCTACTGGGGTCCCACCTCCTAAGACATGCTATATCCCCCAAAGCTTCAACTGAGAAGTTAAGCCACTGTGTTTCAGGTCCTGAAAGCTAATACTCTCTAACACAGTATTTTTCCCTACTTCCAAAGAGTTTAATACTCAGCATTCGCTATTTTAGATTAAAATCAGTTAGCACTTTTCCTCCACTCCAAAAGCTAATTTTCCCCTCAAATGGCAAAGCTGAGACATCACTGAGGAATGCAAAAGGAGTAAGAAGCCAGTTACCTTGCAAAATTATGCAAATAAAGCCTTCTCTTTGAGAAGCAAAGAAGCCCTAGACAAATAAGGCAGCAAATACTTATCTTAGTCACTGCATTGTAACATAGTAAAGTGGGTCGGTGCTTGGGTTGCAATGTTAGACTCTGAAAGTTCTCTCTTTGACAGAATCTTGTGCACCTTTTCCACTGTTTCATACCTCAGTTAAATGACTAGGTTGTCCTAAAATAAATAAGAAAAAAAATCTCAGCATTCTTTATTAAAGATTTTTATTTTTATTATGTGTATGTATATCTATATTTTGAGTTTGTGCACATGAGTGCAGTCAAAGAGTGTCAGATTCCCTGGAGCTGGAGTTACAGGAAGTTGTGAACCACCCAATTTGGGTGCCAGGAAACAAACTTGGGTCCTCTGCAAAAGCAGTAATTGCTCTTAATTGCTGAACTATCTCTCCAGCCCCTCCTCTGCATTTCCTAAATAATTTAAAATAAGGTGTACCACAGGACTGAAATATATATGTCCCCCTCCTCCATGCATTTCAGAAGTAGTCAATGTGTTATCTCTGTAATGAATGGACTCCCCACAGGTTTAGAAAGAGAACACATGACCAAGAAGGCACCTGCGGGACAGTCATCACTGAAGGACTAAGCCAAATGCAGAGGGGAAGCTCAGGCCAGCCTAATTCTTCTCTTGCTGGATCATTCTAATAGGAACCCACATTTAGAACAACATTTCCAAATGAGAGACTTAACTTAGTAACTGCTATCTACTACTGTCAAGCAATGGGCTATACCTGTTTGAGAGTAGCTATGTGGAACTAGGCTTTTAAGTGCAGGGAACTCTGACTCTTCAGGGCTGTGCCCGGGACCCAACAGCACAAGGCCTTTCCTCAGGGTGACTTTGGGCTGAGGGTATAATGCAATCTAATGTCAGGTCTATACAGGGATTAATGGGCCCAAGTAGAGCCAGGGCTGGTTCTGGCCCATTTCATCAAAGTGGCACTGAGGCTTGTTGGAATTACAGACACCTACCCCTCTCCCGTGAAGATTTTGCTGCAAAGGCAGCCAGGCCTGGGGCCTGACTTCCGAAGCACAATCCTAGCCCACTGACAGCCAAGAGTGGCCAAGTTCTATTTTGGTGCTATGAGCCCCTCACAAAAGCATGTCAGACAGATGGTATGCCATAACAAATCAACACATTGCAGTTGGATACAACCAGGGCAAAAATGGAAAGGTGTGTAAGTGAGAAGGGGTGGGGAGTTGAGTCTCCCTGTGTTCTCAGGCAATTTAGAATTTGAGAGGTTGACTGTCCCAAAAGGGCTTCTAAGAAGGAAGATGATCTGTGAGACTTGAAAGAAAAAAATTAGCTCCATTCCACATACTTGTCTTAGCAACCCAGTGACAGACTGTCTTCATAAACTCCCTCAAGTTCACAAAGTCCAGATGTGGTGGGAATCCCATCACCTCTACAAAACTCTATATTAGTTACTTTCCTTGCTGACAAAATACCTGACAAAGGAAACTTGAGGAAGGAAGAGGTTGTTCTAGCTCACAGACTGAGGGTACAGTCTATTGTGGGAAGGCATGGCAGCAGGGGCTTGAGGCAGTAGTCACGTTTCCACTATCAGGAAGCAAGGGGATGAATCCTGGTGCTCAACTCATCTTCTTCTTTTATAGATTTATTTTTAATTATGTGTATATGTGGGTGTGGGGTATTGTACAGGAGTTCAGGAGCCCTCAGAAACCAGGGGCATCAGAGGCCCCAGGAGCTGGAGTTAGAGGCAGTTGTGAGCTACGCAATGTGATGGCTGTGAACTGAACTGGGGTCCTCTGGAAGAGTGGTACGTCATGTTCTTAACTGCTGAGCTATCTCTCCAGCCCCTCCTTTTTTAAGGTCAATAACCATTTTATTACAGTTCAAGAGAAAAACAATGGAGTGGGCAAGCTGAAAATCCTGGCACACCTTTGAAGTTAGGCATGGCGTTCAGAGCAGCAGTGAGAAAGCCCAGAGGATCACCAAGCATGCTGAGGCTTTTGACCAGTATCCAAAACACAGGCAAACAGGAGGAAAAGAAAAGTCACACTTTTTTTGAGTTAGAGCTGAGAAAAACAAGCATGCTGCATAAAGTTCCAAAAATGGTTGCAACAGTATCTCCATAAGCAGCGGCCACTATCTCCTCTTTATTCCATCCAGGACCTCAGCTTTAGAATGGTGCCACCCTCCTACCTCGATTAACTCAATCTAGAAACTCTCTTACAGACATGCCCAGAGATTTATCTCCTAGGTGATGTTAGATCCTGTCATGTTGGCAATATTAACCATCTTTAACCTTTCCTAGGCCATCTATAGGAATGACTTTTATAAAAATGGACAGAATCTAGACTAATGACTTTTAATTAACCTTGACAACCTCAATTTGGTACTCCTCCCCAAAAAGATAATGAATAAATGTGGGTATACTTCAGAGTTGACATATCAAAGCACTGAATACAGTGAAGATTAGAAAGGAGATCCAAGTTATTATGTGTCTGATATTCCAGAACTAGGGGTGATTGAGAAAGAATGACTGACAAAGAATGTTGGCTATTAAGATAAATCCCCAATGAAGCTGGAGAAACTGGTTTAAATAAAATTGCAAGTGAGGCCTGACCCCAGGACAGAGTTCCAGGGCACAGACTGTTCCAAGAGACATCTGGGAGAACAAGTGTGCTCAAAGTTCAGGCCCTCTCTTAAAAAGAACTTCTGTTCCCAGCCACAGACATGTAGGTCTCTGTAAATCTGCCCACTTTTCTGAAGAACTCAGAAAAGTGTAATCTCTTCATATCTTTTTTTTTTTTTTTGGTCCTTTTGAGACAGGGTCTCCCTGTAGCCCCATCTGGGTGGAATTCTCTATGTAAACCAGGCTGGCCTCAAACTCAGAGAGATCCGCCTGCCTCTGCCTCCCAAGTTCCCAAGTGCTGAGATTAAAAGCATGCACCACCATGTTCAGCTCTCCATAGCCCTTTTCTAAACATGCTTTCTTTAAGGCTTTGGGCTGCCCTAGAATCTTGTATTTCTTTATTTTTTCTCTAGCTTCCTTCTCCCAGCCATGTGGCTGCCAGTCACCACATGTCTGATCTCCATGAGGCTCTAAACCTGTATGACTTCATGGATTTCTTTCCTTCTCCCCTCCATTCTCTTCCTGAAAGTAGCTATCGAGATTACCGGCTCGCCTGCTCTGAGGATTTTCCTATAAAATTGTCCTAAAAGCTTAAAAAAAAAAACAAAAAAAAACAACAACAACTTAAGAGTCAGACTTTCTTCTTCAGGTAATTATAATGTTGGTGTAGTAATGCCACAGCCATTCAGGCTAAAACTACCCCTCTTATTTCCAACTCTTTTATTTTATTTATTTACTTATTTTTATAAGTGTTTTGCCTGTATGGATGCAAGAACGGCCACAAAGGTCAGAAGAGGGCATTGGATCCCATGGAATTGGAGAGTTATTAGCCACCATGTGGGTGCTTGGAATCACTGAGCCCTCTGAAAGCCAGTGCTGGTAACTACGAAGCCATTTCTCCAGCCCCTTATTTTCAACTCTTAACACACACATCCTTACTCCCAACTTCAAAAGATGCATTCCATTCAATTAGTGAGTAGATTGTGATTTAAAAGAAACGGAGGCATGAACAAAGGCTAAGGGACCAAAGAATCTGTAGATACACATCCATTATAAAGATTAATTTAGTAAGTCATCTAAAAAGGTCCACAGTAAATAATCTGTTTAATTTCTTTGACCCAACATTTTCTAAACACAACTAATCTAGAAATCCATTCTTGCAGAACTGATGGGCCCGGTAAAGAATTTGGGCAATGATGATCTATCTCATTTAACAACTAATTATCCCCTGTCTGACTTGAAAGGCTATTTAACCTTGTGTTACTTAACTCTGTGCACATTCACACATTAGTTTAAGTGGAATATTTGAGCTAACATGTTTTGCATGTCTTTGAACTCCCTACTGCCCCAAGCCCATCCCTGATCTAGCAGAGATATTCAAGAAATTCTTTTAACTTGTAAGTGCCAGATCTGAGGATTTAAAAAAAAAAAAAAAAGTCAGACGTGTCTTAAAACATTATTTTAAAACATCAAGCTGCATGACATCAAAATCCCATTCTTTTTTTTTTTTTTTCAAATTTATGTGTATGTGTGTAAATGCCCACAGAGGCCAGAAGGTGTCAGATCCCCTAAAGCTGGAATGACAGGCAATTGTATGCTGCCCAACTTGGTTCCTAGAAACCAAACTCAAGTCCTCTAGAAGTGTAGAAGCACTCAACTTCTAAGCCATCTCTTCAAGGCACCATTCACTTCTTATATAAGGAAACTGAAGTCCAGAGATACAAAATGGATTGTATGAAGTCACAAAAATGTCATAACAGCCATGATCAGAGCCCAAGTCCTCTGACTGTCTAGATAACACTCATTTTGTGAATTAGATGTATCATACCCTCCAGGGCTCCACCTGGTTTTCCAGCAGATGAAGGAGTCCTAAAAACTTGACTATCACAGGCAAGACAACACAGGCAGGGCTGGTACAAAGAAAAGGAGTTAGAAAGATCTGTGAAATACCAGAGCTCTGCTGAACAGGAGCAAAGCACTCCAGACTGTTTGGTGGGAATTTACAGCCTCAGAGCTCAGTATTGAGAATATAAGAAAATACTGTGATATGTGTTGCTTGTAGAGCTAAAGATGTTTGGCTGTTTATTGGAATATCATATTAGTAGCTTGAACATCTGCTTCTTAGAGAGCTACATTTACACAAGTGAGGCCTATTTATATTCAAATGGTACCTAAAAGTATGTATATGTAGGTGTGTGCACATGTATAAATCATTGTTCTTTTGTGGGGTATATGCATAGTGTGTATGTGTGTGCTTGCATATATATGTGTACAAGTGTGTATGGGTACACAGGTAATGTGTGCAAATGCATACAGAGACTGGAGGTTGGTGTAGGGAATCATCCTCTATCACTCTTCCACCTCATTCACTGAAGCAGGATTTCTCAGTCAAACACAGAGCTTGACAATATGGCTAGTCTTGCTAGTCAATATGCTCTAAGGATTCCCTGTCCCTACCTTCCCGGGCTGTAATTATAGGCAGGCTGCCATGCCCACCTGGCATTTACGTGAGTTTCTTGGGATCTGAACTTTGATCTTCATGCTTGTATGGCAAATGTTTTAACTACTGATCCATCTCCTCAGGCCCACTGCTTGTTCTTAAAGAGGTCCAATGATGAAATCATAAGGGCTCTTAGTCCTCCATTAGCCTCAAAGCACCACAGGATCAACGCCAGCATATTCAGCTCATACATCAGAATAATTTAGGGATATGGGCACATTACTTGCTACTGCAAATTCAAGATCCCCAGAGGTGGAGAAACTGGTATCTTCACTTTGATGAATTCACAGGTGACTCACAGTAGAATTGAGAACCACTGCTCTGGAGATCTGGGGTCAGTTGTGTCTCACCTGTAAGTATAGCTGCTCCAGGTATTTCAACTGATCCAATCCTTATCCCAAAGGTCCCCTGAGATACAAAGCCTGGCATTCTCTTTTGTTCTAGAATTTTACCTGTGCCTCTGACACTGGGTATTCGCCTAGTAACTTCCTGGGCAGGAGATAGAACAACTATAATTTTGTTCAAGCATAAATCCTGGTTCTTTGCACTTTTAGTTCATCACTAAGGCCCAATGGTACTCAACTAAAAAACACACATGAATCACAAAACCAAGGACAGGCAAGGCTGTACAATGCCAATTCCCCTTGCCAGCACCCAGTACTGTATGCATCAATGGCAGTAGCTAGCTCTGGATCTAGCTTATTCAAGAAGGCATGTCAGAATACATGCAAACAAGAAGCAATCTTATTATCAGGATAATCTTGCTTCCTCTCTTTTATTAAGTCACCCATAAAGTTTAGTGCCTTCACCAGTGATTGGTAGCAAATTATTTCTGGAAATGGAAATAAAGTAATAAGACTTAGAAATGATGGTCAGTTAGAAAGTAGAAATAGTTACATTTTCAAAGTCTTGAAAGTCTACATTGTTGCATCATCTAGGGTCAGTCATCTACTGTGGGGATATTCACAAATCTGGAATTTGCAAAAGCCCCAAGACAAATGACTATATTTCTTTATGAAAGTTACTACATTAGAGTAAACCACCATCCAGAGAACCAAGGTCACCTAAAGACAGGGTCCACACAGAACTGTCACCCTCCTTGGAAATCAAAGAACTCACATCATTAGAGACAAAAGCCATCCATTTCTCAGACCTCTTCATCCCATCCTCTCAGCAGCATTTAGAATTCATAACCTCATTAACACTCTTCAGTTCTTCTGCCTCTAGCAAAGCCTCCTTTAAGGTCCATAGCTGTTAACACCACGCCAGCCCCTGCCAAGATCCCTCCAGGCTCACACCAGTAGGTGCTCAGAAAAGACACCAACTGCCTTGTTGAATTCTATGAACAACAATGAACAAAGAGTGAAATTCCCATTGATAGTTCCTTACAGAAAGATGTCTAGGTTCTCCACCAATCAGAAGTCAGGTTCACCTTTCTCATTTCATCTCTTCCCAGGTGTCCTTCATCTTTTTCTTTGGGGTTCAGGAATTTGGAGAGATATTGATTAGGTCTCTTGATGTAGATAGGAATATAAATAAAAAAGAAATCTTCCTTCACATTTTTAATAAAGAGCTCATTGATGGCTAAGCATATTTCCATACTGGCCAAATTTTAACATGCTAAAAAAAATGCAAAACCTTCCATAGAGAAAAAGGAAATAGATTCTTTCCAGACCCTTCAGGAAAGCCCTTGTGACAGGGTGATTTTATGACAGCTTATCTCCAAAATAGTAAGAGAATAAATCTGCATTGCTTCCAGCTCCTAAGTCTACAGTATATTGTTACAGAAGCAAAATTGTTGTTTCAATTTGATTTTGAAGGTTGAATTCTAAGATTTATAGGGTTAGGAGAGAGATTTTTCCTATTCTTTTACATACTCAATACTATACTCCTAGTCATGAGGACCTGAATTTGGATCTACAGCACCCATATAAAAGCTAGACGTGGTGGTACATGTCTATAGCCCAGTATTGGGAGGAAGGGAGAGGTATCAGAGGGCACCAGCTCCAGTTTCAATGAGAGATTCTGTCTCAAAAAATATATACAAGACGAAGAGCAATAGGGGAAGACATTTAATATCAATCTCTGATCGCCATAGGGAAGACACTCAACATCAACCTCTGATCACCACACAGAATCACAAGTGAGCACACATCACACATCAAACGTGGGAACATGTGGGAAAGAACTCAGCAATTCTGTATAATTCTCTGGAGAACACTAACTGGGTATCATCTGATTGAATTCATTCAATGCTGTCTGCCTGGAGACATGAGGACCCACCTCCCACTTCACTTGCCAGTGATAAGCACAGGTTGTGGATCATGCTCTAATTGGCTATAACATCACAGTTTCCATGATGCCCTCTTTGGTTTCAATTACTTGCTTGAATGGCTCACAGAACTCAAAGAAACAATTTACTCAAACTTCTCTGTTTATTATTATAAAGGATATTACAACCTAGACGTCCATCAACAAATGAAAGGATAATGAAAATGCAGTACATATAAACAATGGAATTTTATTCAGCCATAAACAAAACTGAAATTTGCCAGGAAATGGATAGATCTGGAAATTATTCTATTAAATGAGGTATCCTAGGCTCAGAAAGACAAATACTAGATATTCTCTTTTATGGGTGGATATTCGCTTCTAATTTTTATACATGTATGTTTATGGGGGAGGGCAAATATAGGTCATGAACCCGAAAAGGACCAACAAGAAGGGAAAAAAGGTTTTCAGGAAAGGTGCAGGGAGGGTAAAAAAATACATGATACATGAAAGGGGATTGCTGGGGGTAGAAGGGTTCAATCAGAGGAGAAGGAGAAAAGACAGAGAAGCATCAACCAAAACAAAGTATGAAACCTATCATTTTCTATGCTATTTTAAAAACTGAGCTGGAGAGATGGCTCAGCAATTAAGAGCACTAGCTGATCCTGAAAAGAACCTGGGTTTGGTTTCCAGCACCCACATAGCAACTGATAATCATCCATAACTCCAGTTCCAGGGAATCCAAAGTCCTCTTTGGCCTCTGCAGCATTACACACATGTGGTATACTTGTATATATGCAGGCAAAATGCTCATACAAATAAAATAAAGTAACAAATAAAATTAAAAATCAGGCTGGAGAGATGGTTCATCAGTTAAGAGTGTTGGCTACTCTTGGAAAGAACACAGGTTCAGTACCCAATACTCATATGGAAACTAATAACCATCCTTAACTCCAGTACCAGGGGATCTGATGCTCTCTTCTGGCCTCTGCAGGCACTGCATGCATGGGCACACTTACATACATGCAGGCAAATCACTCATACACATAAAATAAAAATAAGTTAAGCATGGTAGCACACACCTTTAATCCCAACACTTGGGAAGCAGAAGCAGGTGGATCTCTGTGGGATCAAGGCCAGCGTGGTCTACATATAAGTTCCAGGCCAATTATAGGGAAAGCCTGTCTCAAAAGAAAAAGAAAAAAGTAATTAATTTAAAAAAGCCAAAAGATAAAAAAAAAATGTTTAAAATAAAGAATATTACAGACAATACAAAAAAACAGCCTGATGGACAAGACGTACCAGGTAAGAATAGGAAAGGGGTACAAACTTCCATGCCTTCTCCAGCACCCACTACTCACAAGCCTTCTTGGGTTCAGTTCACTGAAGGGCTCTAAGTCCTGCCTTCTGGAGTTTGATGGAAGCTTCTTTATACAAACATAGCTAATTACATTTGGCCACTGGTGACAGACTCACCTGTGACAGCTCTCTCTCTCTGTAGAAGTGGCAAGAGGCACCTGAGGTGGGTGGGGACAGGCTGTGGAACCCAAACCCTCCACCTGTGGGATGTGCTGTTACCTCCAGGCCAACAGTATACAAAATGAGTTAGAAGGGATTAAATTAGTTGGTGGTCAGCTGGTGTCTGATAGAGAACTGTTGGAGTTTCTTGATGTGTAAAGAACCCCTACATACACACACACACACACACACACACACACACACACACACACACACACACGTCAGAAACATTGAGTTGGGCCGGCAAGATGGCTCACTACATAAGGGTGCTTGCTGCCAATTCTGACAGCTGGAGTTTGATCCCTGGGACCCACAAGATGGAATGAGAGAACAAATTCCTGGAAGTTGTCCTCTGACTTCCATTACGTGCAATGGCACAGGCCCCTCTACAGGCCCCTTTTCACAATAAATAAATCAGTGTAAAAAATTTTTTAAAGAAACATTGAGTCATTGTGAGAGTAAGAGGGGAGCAGAAAAAAATCTTGGTTTATTTGTTTGCTTGGTTTTCTTTCCTGCTTTTCTACACTAACTTTACCTGGGTGCTTTCTACTGTACTCAAGAGAAGGGTCACTGAAGCTCCCACAAGTTGGAAAGCCAGCTGGGTATGGTGGCACATATCTCTAATCCCAGTAGTCAGGAGGCAGAGAGAATGGATCTCTATGAGTTCAAGGCCAGCCTGGTCTACATAGTGAGTTACAGGTCAGCTGGGGCTACAGGGAGACCCTGTCTCAGAAAAGAAAAGAAAAGAAAAGAAAAGAAAAGAAAAGAAAAGAAAAGAAAAGAAATGAAAAGAAAAGAGAAAATAAAAGAAAAAGAATACAAAGCCAGTGTGGGACCATGGAAGACTCTCTGTGAGGGTCCTGGAGCCTCAACTTCCTAGCTTCAGGGCAAATCCACCCCTCATCCTGAAATTTGTTTCTGTGTACTGTCATCTCTGCTTCCATGGAGCATGTGCAGGAAAATGCTGTCCCTGCGCATGACTGAAGTGGGCAGGAAATAGAGCAAGGACCCTAGATGAACAAAGTCATCCATTATGCACCAATGTTGCCATGTCCAGATCCTGGCTTTGTTCCAAGGGCTGTTTTCCAAAAGACGGAAACATTCTTGTTTTATAAACTGCTTCTTTCTAAATAGTGTTTGCTGAGCACCATGCAGAAAGGATACAACAATGGCTGAAACTGCCTCAAGGAGCCTGGCTTTTGAAGGGATAAGTGATTGTGACCTATGTCACATGCTGCTTTGCTTGACAGATCGGTTTTAGAGGAGAGGTATCAATTCTAAATGGAAGTGTGATAGTCAACAATCCCCACCTGGTGATCTAGGAGGTCACAGTCAAGGGCAAAAGCAGGAATAGGGTAGAAGAGAAAGAGAAAGGCGGTTGCCATGGAAATGCTTACCTGAGACAGCACTGCCCTGATCCCTGGGTACAAATACCATTCTACCTTGTGTCAAGTCAGGGGTCTTTTACAGAAAAGTTCTCTGCCATTTGGCTCTAGTTGCTGCTCTGTAGGTAAGATCTTTGTCTTGCCCAGTTCCCAGCCCCTCACCACTGAATGGAATCATACATTTAAACAAGGAGAGGGAAGACTTGCAAGAATTAGGGACAATTTTGCTTTTGATTCAAATTTATCTATATTCATTATTGCTGTCTTGTTTTTTGAGTCAGGATCTTATACAACCCAGGCTAATCTCAAAGTCACTAGGATGGATGACCTTGAACTCCTGATCCTTCTGCCTCCACCTCTCAAGTGCTGGGGTTACAGGCATGTTCCACCACACCTAATTGTATACTGTGCAAGAGATCAAACTGAGAGCATGAACGCTAGGCAAGTACTTTAACAACTAAGCTATTTCCCCAGCCCTCGTTTCATGTTTAAATGCACCAAGCTTTAAATACAAAGTACAGGGCTGGAGAGATGGCTCAGCAGTTAAGAGTACTGGGTGCTCTTGTAGAGGACCCAGGTTCAGTTTCCAGCACACACATAGTTAACAACCATTCATAACTTCAGTTCCAGGGGATCTGACACCTCTTCTGAACTCCACGGGCATTGTATGCATGGATGCACGTACATATATGCAGACAAAACACTCATACACATAAAATAAAAAGAAATTTTAAAAAATAAAAGATAAGGTATACCATAAACCCTATGCTTGGATCTAGCATGAATTGGATGCAAAAATCTATGTTAGATATTATCTGAGAGGTGGAAAGAACCAGCTGAGACCCAAAGGACAGAATCTCACAGTGGGCAAAAGCCAATGGAAAGAATGAGCCCTGCAGCTCGGTGTCTCATTCATAGCAGACTCTTTAGGTACAAATGTTAAATGCGCAAATGTAAACATCTCCAGAACAAGTGTGTAAGAGGCCATCTTGCCCATATCTGAAATCCAGTCAGTGCACCTGGAGCCCTGCCTTGCATGCTACCAGAGTTCCCGTCTCAAACAGGGTATTCTGACCCTAGAATAACCTTGACCCTGGTTAGCCCAGTGACAACTGAAAATGAAATACCATTTGCTTTCTTGGCCCCCTCACTAATGACTAATGGCCTTTGACTTCAGCCCAAAGTGATGTGTGAAACTGCAAATTCCTGGAATTAAGGCCAAGATCTCAATGTGCCCACTGGATGATAAACAACCCAAGGGAAAAGGCCTATACTACCCAGAAGTGTGTGTATATGTGTATATGTACATACATACATACATACATACATACATACATATATATGTATATATGTATGTATATGGGGGAGGGGAGAAGGAGAGGCAGAGAGAGAGAGATTGATTCATTGACTTGGGCTGTTTTCCAGAAATAGACATTTATTCTTACTGTGTTTCCAGGGGCTGGTACTCCTGGAAGCCTGTTGACCCTACCCATGAAAAATTGGGTAAGATAGTAAGACCACCCTGCAGAACACCAGGGTAAACTTGGTTCAGGATGACAAGTAGGATTTCTCACATACAGCAACTGCAATCTATTGGTAGTAGCTGACTCTCCTAGGATGGGAGGGGAGTGACATGATCTTCTAGCAATGTCTGCCATGGGAGCAAGACAGAAAGTGATGGCACAGAAGCCCTGATTTTACTATCCTTGATCCTAATCTATTGTCTAATTGCATTACATATTCACATACAAATATTTATAACCATACATGCCATATGTAATTACCTTTCTCTGATTAACTTTTAAGAAAATAAGGAAAAGTCAGCATCATAAACAGCCCCCTTCTAAACTGTAACCATATTGTTAACTCTTAAGTACAAAAGAAAAATAATTAAAGTAAGAAAAGGACTCCGATCTAAGCCCAGCTGATGCTAACATGGCCTCTGGAACAGGGAGATGGCTCAGCAGGGAAAAGTGCCAGTCACACAAGCCTGACAACTCATGGTCAGGTCAATCCATGATTTTAAAAAAAAAGGGGGGGGGGGGCAGGCGTGGTGGCACATGGACCAACTCTCGGCTGTTGTCCTCTGACCTCTACACCTGTGCTATGGCACATATGCTCATGCATCCACACCCACAATAGCAAGTTCCAGGCCAGCTGGGGCTACAGAGAGGCCCTGTCTCAACAAATAAACAATAAAAAAGAAGCTAAAAGGAAAAGGCCTCAGGCTCCACTGCCAGGGTGTCCCCTAGGCTCTTGGCAAGTGACAGCCTCTAAATGAACAGTGTGGCTGGAGCCACATCAGCTTTCAATCTTCTTCACTAAACCACCACTATGAGCCTCAAGGTTGTAGCTCACCTAAGCACTGAGAGGATCTGGCTCTCCACATTAGCCCCTCTATCTGGCCTCAATGCTTCTGTTGACAAGGCTATATGAAAATAAAACCTGGGTGCTATAGGCTATGGTCTGTTTTGGGAAGTCAACACAACTACAGGGGCCTTCACACATGCCTGCCTGGCAAGGGCTCCTCATGGTTCCCCATAAAACAGAGCAGACCCTCTTTCCACTCTATCAGCTACATGAGGGGATTTTTTGGAGTCAGCAATTTTTACCAGCAGCATAAATACTCTGATATGCATCCTAGGGCATAAGGCAAGCGGACTTAATTAAATTAGTCATGGCCACATACTGGCTATAAATACAAGTTTTGAAATGAGTCAAGAACCCCACCATAAACTGCAATCACATAGTAAAACCTCAATAAACATTTACTGCCATTCCTTGGCCTCCAAGACCCTAAATCTCAAAGCACTAGAAAGTTCAACGAAGATGGGTAACACATTAAAACACCTGGGCTCAGTTTCAAGCATTCCCAGCGGCAGCATGCCAACACAATACCTGGGAAGCTTCCAGTACAACATAAGTGCGGCTGCAGGGTGGCACAGTGCTGCTACTCCAACAGCAGATAACGGGGCTGGAGAGACGGTTCAGCAGTAAGAGCACTTGCTGCTCTTGCAGAGGACACAAGTTCAGTTCCCAGCACCCAGGGGATACGACACCTTTTTCTGGATTCTTCAGGTTACTGCACTCACATACACATACACACAAATAATAATACATATTAATTAAAAAATAAACAGATAAATGAGTAGGTGCATGGATAAATGAAAACTTTATGAAAAAAAAGTTTTCAGAAACAATGAGGTAATCTAAGAGGTAATGATAAACATCTCCTTCCCATTTTTAGGCAGGATGATAAATTATGAAATTGATCAAGGTCAATCCTAGCCCTCCACAGCTCAAAATATGACTTTGGAGGTTCTCAGCAACTTCAAGCTCCGTGTTGCTGGCTTTTCTTCTTTCATACAAATCACGGCATGTTCTGAACATATTTCCCAAAATTCACATTAGAAACCTAATTCCCAGGGTAGCATGGCAGGGAAGTGCTTGGGTCAAAGGGTCCAGACTAATGAATGGATTAACATCACTAGCCAAAGGGCTTGCAAGAGTGGGCTCACTCTCCTCCGCCTTTCCATCACAGAGAATGAAGAAAGGCCCCCGCCAGATGCCAGCACCTTGATCCTGTGCTTCCCAGCGTCCAGAACAGTGAAAAATAAACCTCTGTTCTTTATAAGTTATCTAGACTCACTTGTTCTGTCATAGCATCACCGAGCAGACTAAAACCGTCATTTTTTTTTTTTTTTTCTTACAGTGGAGGATTATCTACCATACTGTCCACTTCTTTTCAGGAATTTCTTCTGATTAAAAAATTTCAACTGTAGGGCTGGAGAAATAGCTCAGCGGTTAAGAGCACGGACTGCTCTTGCAGAGGACCCGGATTCTATTCCCAGCACCCACGTGGCAGCTACTAACCATCCAGTTCCAGGGGAATCCGAGACCCTCTTCCAACCTCTAGGCATTGCATGACACAGGTGCACTCACATACATGCAGGCAACACACTAATACACATAAAATAAAAATAATAAAAAAATTTTTTAAAAATTTCAACTGTCATTTACAGTAATAAGAAATTGAAAAACAAGAACATTTACTTACTAAAGAAATATAACCCAAGCCTGGTGTGGTGGTGCATGCCTTTAATCCCACCACTCAGAAGCAGAGGCAGGTGGAAGACTTCCAGATTGAGACCACTCTGGTGAGTTCCAGCCCAGCTGGAGCTACAGAAAGACTCTGTCTCAAATAAACTAAATAAATAAATAAAATAAAATAAAAAATAAGAAACATAACACGGTTGGTTTTATACCAAGCAGTTGTGAAGTCCAAGTGAATTGGTTACCTGTATCTCAGAGTTAAAGAGCAACATGTCTTTTCTAAGGAATGTCTCTATCAGGAGTTTGTTCTCAGCACTCTTGTCCCTGACATTTTATCCAATGCAGAATAAATCCACAACATGAACACCAAA
The DNA here is from genome assembly GCF_000622305.1 of Nannospalax galili. NCBI lineage: Eukaryota > Metazoa > Chordata > Mammalia > Rodentia > Spalacidae > Nannospalax > Nannospalax galili. The sequence continues at coordinate 446,898 of NW_008357996.1, read as the reverse complement.
GTTGAACTGAGGTATAGAACTAAACACACACATAAACATCCAGTCTTCGATTTTTTACAAAGTTCCCATTTGCCTGAATATATTTATTTCTTGGAGGAATGGCTACAATTTTCCCTGTCTTCCCTCAAATATTTTTGGAAAGGAGAAAAGCTAGAAAAGTCATATTTGCTGGGCTCTGAGGATTCCTTCAGCATCTCAATAAAAGTCACCAAACTCAAGCAAGCTATTTGTCAATGTTAATTTTCAAAATCAAGGGTCTTACAGACAGCAGGCATGGTCCTTCCAGGCACAAACCCCGTATCATATCTGCAGTTATCCAACCTCAGGGGGCTTGTTCTGGTGTCCTGGGGATATGACACATGTTTTGGTTGGCTAATTATGTAATTATCTAGTCTCATGTTGATTATGTCATCAGTACATAGGCAAATTACATCCACAAATATGTAGAGATGCATGCTGGGCCTTAATTAGGTGTTTATCCCTAGGGCTGTGCTGTTCTGATCTCAGACTTGAAAACCTAACATTACTGACTTTGGGTTTTTCTTATGTTCAGTCTCACACAGGTGTACACTGCATAATGACTTTTTAGGTCCTGAGATTGCATCACACGTGATGTTGATCTTTGGCTTATGCAGTAAGTTCACTACTGTATAATGAAGTCACTCAGTGATGCAATTCTCATAGAGTATATTCCATTAGCATGGTTAAGTGACAGGACTATACAAACACAAATAAATCTATTTCCTTTCTTCACGAAGGAAAGCCACATACACACTTCCACATACCCCAACAGGCTAGTGACAAGTCTCAGAGATGCTACAGATAGGCACAGTCCTGGCCCTGAGTCTTGTGAAGCCTATAAAGAGAAAGATACCTGCTAGTTTTCCCTTCAGTCTTACTTGAATCATCTTTGATGAGAAAACCAAATAGAAGTACAAGTCTCCAGCATTTACTCAGGTTTGCTTCTAGAAAGTTCCTGGTAAGGGTGTGCCTGATGTTTTAGAAAGTCACAATTAAAACCAAACAAAATCAAACCATCGCACTTCCAACGTGGCCAAGGACACAGGCGCAGCATCTTCTGGTTTCCATCCACAAAACTGACTGAAACCCACAGTGTATCTCAAGAAAACTTCCAAATTACTTTCCTTCTGCAGCTTCTTTGAAGAAAACCACTGAGCAAAGTGAAATTCCACACTAAACTATGAATCTGGCAGATCAAAAAAATTAGAAAGTAACACTACACAGTCAAGATCAGAGGGCCTTTGTTAATCAAGCCAAAAAATGTGAGAAACCACCTTAGGGGCATGGCTGGCCAACTGTAAACCTTGGGATTTTTAAGGCACCCTTGGAGAATTCCAGTGGTTTCATGAACCAGCCAGTCAGCTTATCCTCCTGCAGCCCAGCACAGCAAACTGGAAGATCTTAGGCAGAGCCACCATGCCCCATGGCCTTCATCTCAGTGTGATGTCAGCAAGCACCTTCTCTACCTCCTTCCTGAACAGGGCACTGCCAGTTCACTGCAACCCCAGATCACCACCCCTAAGATAGGGCATAGGAAAGGGACATGATGACCTGTCAAAACAGGCACCCTGTTCCAGGACTGGTCTTTAGAGGGAAGTCAGGCTGTCTGAATCTGTCCCCACACCAACACAGTTGCTCAGTGAATCTAGGTAATACTCTAAAGTATGTATTCTCTGGGCTACTGAGGTGGCTCAGGGGGCAAAGCAGCTTGTCATACAAGCCTGGCAACCAGAGTTGGCACTCCAGAACCCATGTAAATGTAGAAAGAGAGAGCCAATTCCATAATACTGTCCTTACTCTCCCCCACATGTCCACCCAGCCACTCATATGTACACACACAATAATAGTTTTCTTTGAGACAGGTCTCACAATTTATTCCTGGGTGGTCTAGAAAGCCCTATGTAGACCAGGGTTACCTTGATCTCACAGAGAACCACCTGCTCCCACCCCCACCCCATGCTGGAATTAAAGGCATGCACTATCATGCCTGGCAATTTATTTTTAAGTTTTGTGAGACAGGGTCTCCCTGTATCCCCAGCTGGCCTGGAACTCACTATGTAGACCAGGCTGACCTTGATCTTACAGAGCTCTGCCTGCCTCTGCCTGGGATTAAAAACATGCACTACCACACCTTGCCCAATTTTTTTAAAGTCTATTAAAACCTGCAATTTTCCAAGCTCTCTTAGGGGATTCCTTAAGATCAGGCAGGCTCAGAAACCAATGCATACTAATTTGTATTACTAGTAACTCAAGTACACATTCCAACCTGACCAACAGTAGAGGCACTCAGAATCCCCAGTCTTTGAAATTAACACAAGCATGACATCGGGCACATCCATCAGCATACATTAGCCTTTCCCAGAGGGAACTGCCAGGTGCCACGTGCCATCTCTAGAGAAATGAACATAAATAACTCATCAGAAGAGTTCTCTGTCTGCTAAGAGGCAATGCCCACATTCCATTGTTGTCAAGAATTTAAAGAGATTCACCTCCAAGTACAAAAAGGCAATTAATCCACTCTCTTCGCAAGGTGAAATTGGCCTTAAAATGACGTTGGCAAGGCAGGTTGGCTACACCAGCATTCTTCCTCCTGCAGCCAAGTTTACAATCCTGCTCCTACTGTTGTTCCTAAATAAAACTGAGAGACAAAAACATTACATCTACCCTAAACACAGACCACAGAAGTCAAGCACAGAAGGAAATGTCTGAGCATCCATAAGACAAACAAACAGAAAGGTTCTGCTCATAAACACTTACTGTTTGCATAAGTCCAACCCAAGCTGCAGGTTGTCACTGGAGTCAAAAAGTCTCCTAGGCTGGATGTGACTGGCTCTCCCTCTGTCCCTCTTCCGCATTGCTCTCCCTCCTAGTTTCTGAAATTTCTTTTTTTTTAATTTTTATTGAATTTTTGTGTATTTCTTACATAAAATCATCTTTATAACCCCTTCTCCTTTGGCACTCTCTCATAGCCCCCTAACTGGAGTTCATGCATTCTTTCATTTGTGTTAAGGCCTATCATGTAAAGTCAGTGTCCCCAGGTATCCCTCAGTGCAAGTTCATCCACTGGGATCTAGGCAACCTATCTAGAGTCCCTCCCTTTAAGAAGGTCAGCTCTTCCTCACCTGGCAGTAATCAACTGTCAATAATTCTTCAACTAAGACTGGAGCCTGCTGATGATTTCCACAGTTCTGTGCTGAGTTTTTGTCTGCTTAGATTTTCATGGGTCTTGTGCATGCTGACACCATTGCTGTAATTTCATATGAGAAGGGTCCCAGGAGCCTGTAGGACTATTTCCATAGGGTCATGCACCTCCTCCCTGGCTCTTACAATCTTTCCACCCCCTCCTCCACAATGGTCCCTGAGCCCTGGGTGGGTGGATTTTGATATAGGAGTCCTGTCCAAGGACCCACACTCTGAAGACTCTTATTCTCTGTAGTTTGGTCATTTGTGACCTTTTGCTCTCCTGGCCCTCTGTCACATGAGGGAGCTTCATTGATGAGAACTGAAAGATGCATTGGTGTTCTCTTCATCCCTTGTACTATGTTCCATGAAAAAATGCAAATCTACCCAGGAATAGTAATCTGTATGAACTATTAACATTTGCCTTTCAACCAACAACTGAATCTTCTTAGAAATAGATTGTGAAGGGTCAGGAGAGATGGCTCAGCAGTTAAGAGCACTAACTGCTCTTGCAGAGGACCTGGGTTTGGTTCCCAGCACCCACATGGCAGCTAACAACCATCAGTACCCTAGTTTCAGAGGATCCAAGGTCCTCTTCTGACCTCCTCAGGCACTGTACCACACAGGCGCACTTATACATGTGAAAGAAAAGTTCCCAGAAAGAACTCCCGCACCTTGGACTGAACTTCTGCAAGGCTGACCAACTGATTATCACTCTGGAGACTGTGGAGAGTTTGGAATGTTGCAGGTCCAGAGTTTAATTACCATTTATCTCAGGCCATCTTTAGCTCCCTAAACAGCCACTCCTTACCACCCTCCATTTCTGATCTAACATCCCATGACTAACAGATAAAAATCTTTTAGAATGTATTAACTTTGCAGACCACCCAGTCTCACTAATCCAAAAGCTAAGAATGTCATCAGATAAACATCTGAGACCTATAGTAAGAACCCTCCCGCTCTGCTGTGATGCTCTGCTGTGACCGGCCTACTGAATGTATCCACCAATGTATTTGAAAAGTGTCTCGATTTATGACTTTTCTTTGTTCTGTTACTATAAAAATGTAAGGCAGCTATTGCCAAGCTGGAACATGGAATTTGGGGTAACCTGAATCTGTTCCTGGACCATGGTCACTCATATTTGCCTCCAAAATAAACTCTCTTATCCTCTTTGAGGTGATAGTTATGCTTTTGCCTCAACATACACACGCAGGCAATACACTCATACATATAAAATAAAAATAAAATATTTTTAAAAAGAAAATAGACTGTAAATGGCATCAGAATAGCACAAGGGTGTATCGGTTACTTTTCTTGTTACTGTGACAAAATACCGGACCAAAGCAACTTAAGGAAGAGAGGTTTATTCCAGCTTAGAGTACACAGGGAAGGCACAGCAGCAGGAGCTTGAGGCAGCTGGTCCCACTGTATCCAGTCAGGAAGCAGAAAGGTATCAGTGGCGCTGCTCAGCTCACTTTCTCCTTTTTCCTAGTCTAGGACCCTAGCCCAAAGGATGGTGCCACTCATATTCAGGGCGGCTCTTCCCTCTTCAGTTAACCTTTCTGGAAATACCCTCACACACACTCATCATGTGATTCTAAGTTGAATCAAGCTGATACTAAATATTAATCATCATAGGAGGGAAGAGAATGACAGGTATCCTAGAGCAGGAGACTGAGGGTCCTGACATCTTTCAACACTCATAGATCCTTTGGGTCTAGCTTCTTTTTGCAAACTAAGATTTGTTTTTATTATTTTCAAATTATGTATACATGTGTGCTTCTGTGTGTGGGCATGTGTACCATGTGAGTACAGGTGCCCACGGAGGTCACAGAGGGCACTGGACCCCTGGAGCTGGAGTTACAGATGGTTGTAAGCTGCCCCACATGGGGGCTAGGAACCAACCTCAGGACTTCTAGAAAAGTATATACTCTTAACTGCTGAGTCATCTTTCCAGCACTCTGGGTCTACCTTCTAAGAAGCAAGCTCACAGTGCATTGTGGGAATACGATCAATGTTCTTTGAAGTCTTTACATCAGTTACTCTATAAAGATTTCCTGCTGTCTTTCATGTACCTGGCACTGCCTGGCCCAGTCAACAGTCCTTAGAGTTTCCAGGCAAACAAACAAACAAACAACAAAAAAAAAGTGATTACAATACAAGTAATTTGGATAATTATTTATCCAAAATGCTTGGGGTCGGGAGAGTTTGAGATTGTGGAACATTTAGGGAGGAGACTCAAATTTAAACCCAAAATTCATTTGTCTCAAATATATCTGTACTTGTGGCCAGAGGTAATTTTATAAGGACCTTTAGTGTACTTGAATTTTTAATTTTTTAATTTATTTTATGTGTATGAGTGTTTTGCCTAGATGTTTATAAGTGGACCTGTGTCAAGCAGTGCCCTTAGTGGTCAGAAGAGGGCATGAGATCCCCTGGAACTGGAGTTACAGATGGTTGTTAGCCTACATGTGGGTGCTGGGAACTGAATCCGGGTCCCCTACCAGAGAAGCCACTGCTCTTAACCATTGAGCCATCTCTCCAGTCCCCAGTGTACTTGAATTGTGACTTGTCATATGAGGTCAGGTACAGAATTTTCCAATGGTGGTATCAGGTCAGCTTTCAAAAAATTTTGGATCTAGGGACTGGAGAGATGGCTCAGTAGTTATGAGCAATGGCAGCTCTTGTAGAGGACCCAGGTTCAGTTCCCAGCAACCACATGGCAGCTAACAACCATCTGTAACTCCAGTTCCAAGATAATCTGATGCCCTCCTCTGACCTCCTCAGGCATTGCATCTACAGGTGCACTTACATACACACAGACAAATTTCTCATACACACAAAATAAAAAAAATTTTTTTTTTAATTTTGGATCTAGAGCAAGGGAGATGGCTCAGTTGGTAACATGCTCACTGTACAAGCATGAGGACCTGAATTCAATTCCCAGAACTCACATAAAAAATCTGAGCATTTGTGTCTTATTCTTATAATCCCAATACTGGGAAGGTAGACATAAGTGGATCCCTGCGACTTGACAGCCAGCCAACCTCAGCTATTTGGTGAGCTCCAGGCCAGTGAGTGACTGTCTCAAAACATGCAGTGGAGACTGGAAAAATATCTCAGTGGTTAAAAGCAAGTACCGCACTTACAGAGGACTCAGGTTTGGTTCCCAACACTCATGTACTTATAACTCCAGTTCCCGAGGATCTGATGCCTCTGGTCTCCTCAGCACCCACACTCATATGCATATTCCCACACAGACAGACAGACAGACAGACAGACAGACAGACACACACACACACACACACACACACACACAATTAAAAATAAATCTTACACCAGGCGTAGTGGCACATGCCTTTAATTCCAGCACTCAGGAGGCAGAGGCAGGCAGATCTCTGTGAGATCGAGACCAACCTGGACTACATTGTGAGTTCTAGGCCAGCTGGAGCTACAGGAGACTCTGTCTAAAAAATAAAATAATAAAATAAATCTTAATAAAATAAGCAGGCACGGTGGTGCATGCTTTAATCCAGCACTCAAAAGGCAACAGATGCAAATCTCTGTGAGTTAGAGGCCAGTCTGGTCTACACAGCAAGTTCTAGAGCAGCCAGAGATACACAGTAAGACCATGTCTCAAAACAAACAAAAAACCATGAGGTGGTGGCAACTGAGGAACAACACTGGAAGTTGGCTTCTGGGTTCTACACATGTGCACACAAACATGCATACCTGTACACACACATACACAAAGTTTTGGAGTTTTCATTTTCAGATTAGGGATGCTCAATGCATAATGCTTGGACAGCACCAGGACTGAGCCACAGAATGGGGAGTGCAGGGTTCCCAAGGAAGATGCTCAAAAGCCAGGAAGCACATTATATGCTCACTGGCTGGGCTTAGGGCCAGGAAGAGGAAGTCTCTGGGGTGTGGGCACAAGGGCAGGACCTTCTCAGGAAGCAAAAGGGAACTCATCTGGAAGGGATGGTCCAACTAGGCTATTTGGAGAGACTCTGAGGACAGCTTGTGTGGCAAAGTGGGAAGGAGAGCAGGAAGGTGTTAAGTACATTTTCAGCAACTTCTGGGAACACTCTCAGTGGTCACAACTGGGAAAGGGGATGCTACTGGTATCTCACAGGTAGATTCCAGGTGTGTGGATAAACATCCTACAATGCACAGGACAGCCCCTCTCCAACCCCAACAACTACCCAGAAACAAATGTTAACTGTGCTGAAGGTGAGAGGCCTTAGGGATCTGAGGCAGCTGGCTCAGCCTCAGCAGCAGAGTAGGCACTTGTAGAGCACCCTAGACTGGGCTTGTCTCCAAAGGGGGGACACACATGTCACACTCAAGTCTCATGTGGTAAGCCTCACTCCCAAGTCACTCAGGAAGTGAGGGTGTCTTAGAATGGAGACTATAGCAAGGCCCAGGGAACATGTCCAAGGAGGAAGAAAGTAAAAGACCCTCTAGTAGGCAAACTTTATGTCTTCCCCATGCCTAAGTCTGTGCAGGGTCCACAAACTGAACCCTACAGCTCCTGGGAAGCACATGCTGTGTCAGCCCTCCACTTCTGTCCTTCTGTTCAAATGCCTGTGGACAAAAACAGTGGGTGTCAGGCAAAAACCTCAAAATCCCCATGAGGACACTACCAATGAACAACCATGCCAATTCACTTGGGATCTGTCTGGATACCTCCAATTCTTTACCATGTTTCCTCTTGGCTCTACTCAGCAACAGCCTTGGAATCACTCCCTTGCCTCCCTTTCCCACCCTTGTGTCAACATTCCTCCCTGTCACTTCTCACCCCAAGGGATGGCGAATCCTCCAAAGCCAAGCTTACTCAAACATTCATGGGAAGTTATAAATGGAGAAAAAGTCTAGGTAGCTTGTTAAAAATGAAAATCTAGCAGCCTGGGATAGGGCAAAAATAAGCCGCAGTTAAAAAGTGGCTTGGCCACAGACCCTTCCAGACCACACTTGGCCCAGGAGCTTTGGAATCTCAGCCTTTGGAGAGCAGGCACTGTGATCAGCTCTGTCCCCAACACTCACCACAAAGCAGGGCTGCCCAAAGAGAATGCTTGCTGAGAGCATGAAAAAAATTCCACAAAGCTGCAGGCCCACTCAAAACAGTCGAGAGACAGAAACTGCATGAACAGCTCCCTTGCAGCATGCCCACATTCCCCAAGGATCAGACTAGTGCTCAGTTTAGGCAAATTTCCACATTTGGAGTTAAGTTCCTGGTGTCATACAAAGAATTTGCCAGCTGATCCAAGCTGAGGTATAGATAGGTCTGAAAAGCTCACTCTATTTTCCTCTTCCTGTTCCATCCTTCCCCCAGCCAGACAAAGCTCAGGTTGTGACCCCCACCCCCCCAATCAGATTCAGGGCACCTGACTCCCAGGTTAGGTGGGAGGTCCAGGAAGACAGAGACCACTTCATTCCTCTACAAGGGATTTGAAAATGAGGGTAAGGGAAAGGTGAAAAAGTTACAGGTCGGGTTCACCCTCCTATAAGCTTTATTTTCCACTCCCCACAACCCCTGTGGTGTGTGGTGTGTGTGTGTGTGTGTGTGTGTGTGTGTGTGTGTGTGTGTGTGTGTGTATGTGTGGAGGCCAGAGGTCAATCCATACGTATGGGTGTTTTGGCTCGATGTATGTAAGTACACCATGTGCACACAATGCTGGTAGAATCCAGAAAAGGGCATCAGATCTCTGGAACTGGAGTTACAGAAGGTTGTTAGCCATCATTCGGGTGCTGGACTCACTGCAAAAGCAGCCAGTGCTTTTAAACTCTGAGTCAGTTCCTGCCCCTCCGCCTAGCTTTTTGAGACAAGGTCTCTCACTGAAACCTGAGGCTTGCTGATTAAATCAGGCTGGCTGGCAAGTAAATCCCAGAAATCCACCTAACTCTACCTCCCCAATGCTGGGATTACAAGTATGCAGCACGATGTCTAGCTTTTTATGGCTTCTGGGGGCACCAATCTTGAGTTTTCACACTTATATGGCAAATACTTTATCAGCTGAGCTCTCTCTCCAGCCCCTAGTCATAAGTTTTATGCAAGATCCCAAGGGCTTCTCTAGGGCCCTCCCTAGGCAGTGTCAGGAAAACAGCTTCCTAAGCACAGGAAAAAGGTAATTCCCAGGACCCTACCCACACACAGATACTTACTTGCTGAATAAAAGGGCAATTAAAGAGTTAGGGGGCATTAAAAACTGAAGGCCACAAACAAATGGATAGAGCCTAGCATAAGCTTGGGATAAAGGTTGTCTGTGAACACTGACTCACTCAATAGTGGGCTCTCCATCTTGACAAGGGAGGCAGGTTAAGTGAGCAACTACTACTAAAAGCAGTAATGTAAAAACTATACTGCAAGGGGGTCCTACAGTTAGCAGGCAGGCTGAGACCCAGCCCTAGTGTGCCAGCAAGGACACATCCTACACACAGGTTTTCAGATCATTTATACAACAGCACACAATTATCCTGTGGACAGAGACAAAGGCCAAAGTAGGAAGATGCCCCAAACACTGCACTGACAGGTTGAGACCACAAACAGTATGCTTGGTCCTCCCAGTCCTTTGGGGAATTATCTCTGGTTCAATCCTTGTCATGCTGAAGGTGCTAGATCCTGGAGAAATCAGCACCACTTACTGTGACTGAGTGAGGTCAAAGGACTCCAAGAAGAAACAGAGTTTGCACAACATCCCTGTGGATGCATATCACTGGCAGAGCTCAGAGACTACAGGGATGTCACAACTGACCATGAAAATAACCCCAGCTGCACAGCATTCTCACTTGGGGAGCTCTGAAGCAAGCAAGAAGAGGCCTGGGCTATAGCACTGATTTTCAGATGAACACTTTCAGTAGAGCTCCACAAGGGTGTGGATTCAAAGTGCTCATGCTGTGTCCACGTCTATGTAAGTAAGATTTCTTGGGCTGGCAAGATGGCTCATCAGGTAAAAACCTCTGATACTATGCTGGTTAGTATTTTGTCAACTTGACACATACTAGAGTTACTTGGAAAGAGAAAAATCTCATTTGAGGAATCACCTCCATCAGACTGGCCTGTAGGTTTATCTGTGGAGCATGTTCTTGACTGCTAATTAATGTAGGAGGGCCCAGCTCAATGTGGGCCTGGGCTATATAAGAAAAGTAGCTGAGGGACTGGAGAGATGGTTCAGTGGTTAAGAGCACTGGCTGCTCTTGCAGAAGACCCAGGTTCAGTTCTCAGCACCCACATGGGGGCTAACAACCAACGATAACTCTAGTTTTAAAGGATCTGACACCTTCTGGCCTCTACCAACAGTGCATGCACATGGTGCACTCACATACATGCAGGCAAATCACTCATACATATAAGATAAAAATATATAAAATGCGAAGAAAGAAAAATGGCTGAGCAAGTCAGGGAAGCAACAAGGCCAGTAGACAGTGTCCTCCATGGTCTCTGCTTCAGTTCCTACCTTGAGCGCCTGCCTTGGCTGCCTTCAATGATGAAATGTAACCTGTAAACCAAATAAACCCTTTCCTCCCCATTTGCTGTGGAACGTGTGTCACATTCTGGCTTAGTGTTTAGCTGATAATAAAACCATGTTCTTTCCCTCTACAGAGATGTTTTTGAGTTGAGAGATCTGTTTTTAACTGAATTTCCTGTAGTCCTCAAAGAATCACCTCTACCCAGACTCAACCTCTTTAAGTTAAAGTTAAATCAACTACAGGTACTTGAACTAAAAATTTAAGGATATGATTTACCTAGGCACAGGGAGGGAGTGCTATAACAAAGGAGGAGATGGAATGTGATTTCTGAGCATGGCTGAGTGAGACAGTCTCAGTCTCACATGCTGCAAAGATCATACACTCAAGGCCAGCAGAAAACTCCTGTGGGTCTCAGGTCAGGAGCTCCCTGAGCTGGCTAGACCCTTCTCTCCGAAAGTGCCCTGTGCCTCGTACTGCCGCTGGTATCCAGCCTTATTCCGCCTTAGTGTCTTTCTAGTCCCCAGCAATTTAATGAACAGATACTTTTTTAAACTACCCTCTTTCCCATCCAAGTCAAAGTAAACTCTATCTCAACATTTGGTTTATTTTAACCAGAAACATTTGTTGCACCAAGAACTGCTGCTCACTTTCTGCTGTTTCAGTGGTTATACTGAAAAAACTCTTTCGGGAGAGTACACAAACCATCTTCATGATCCTAGAACTTGAAGACACAAAAGTGGGGAAATATCCACACTCAGCTCTGCCACTTTCTCAGCAGAAACCTGCTTCCCTACTTGGCCCTTAGGCAGAGTGGACACCTCTTCCACCCTTTCCTCCCTGAGTTCTGTTCATGTCTTCTACTCCTAATAAAACAGGTCAGTAATGGGCAGCCTTAAGAGGGAATATTCTTAAATGTATTCCTCAGCTCCCAACCAAAGTTTGTTTCTGGTAGAGCCAAGTCTGAGGTGAGCTCAAAGAGCTGGCCATCCAGACCTCAAGGTTGTAGTGAATTATTACTGTAATGAATAATTACTGTAGTGAATTATTACTGAGCACTAATGAAAATCTAACTTTACTTACCCCACCCACTTGGCCAACATGAGCCCAACAGGGAATGTTTTGAGAAACAACCCAATAGAATGCATACCCAAACCATTTCTGCTGCTAAGTCCTACAACAGGAGTCTTTAGCCTGCTCTGCATCACAGTGCCCTGCAGAAGCTGTTAAAACACAGGTGCCTCAGCTGACTGACTCATGGTTGATGGTTCTGTGGTTTGAGGATGCAGCTACAGAATCTGCTTGCCATGAGTTCCCAAGTGATCTATCTCTGCTGGTCCTGGAACCACCACTGAAGGGATCTACTGAAGAAAGCACCTCAGCCACCCACTGAACAAGACTCCAGCTTGTTATTGGACTGAGTGGCAGGAGGAAGCTCAATGGTTCTCAAATTCAACTTCTCAAGGAATTGGTGTTCCACAACTGACATCAAAGCATGACAGCACACACCCCACCTCTGCTCTCAAAGCACTTACACTGCTCTGAAGTCAAATTAAACCTCTAACACCAAGGACTGCTTGCTTTCCCTTAGGGTCAAAGAGGGATTGGTTCCAGAGTCCCCAAGATCCACAGGTGATCAAATCTGGTATATAAAATGGCATGGTGTTGGCATACGTGCATTCCCTCATTTACCATAACCATCCTAGATTACTTATAATACTTCACACAATGCAAATTATATGTAAATAGTTAATGATTGTTATACTGCATGGTTTAGAGGGAAATGGACAGAAAATGTACATGTACACAGATGACAATTATTGTTTTCAAATACTTTTTTTTCCCAGGCAGTATCTCATATAGCTCGGGTTAGCTTTGAACTGGCTATGTAGCTCAGGCTGGTCTTGAACTTCTGGTTCTCCTGCCTCCACCTCCCGAGTGCTGGGATTACAGGTGCACACCACAATGACTGTTCTTTTGAATTTTTTCCTCCTCAAATTTCTTTATTATTGTTGTTTTTGTTTTTTGAGATGAAGTATTCCTGTAGCCCCAGCTAGCCTGAAACTTGCTGTGTAGACCAGGCTGGCCTTGAAATCACAGCGCTCTTGCCACCTCTGCCTACCAATTAAAGGCATGCAACACCACACCTGGCTCTTCAAACACTTGATTCATGGTGAGTTGAACTCAAGGCTACAGAACTCTCAGATACACAGGAGACAGCTAATCGAAAATGATTTAATTTCTCAACAAATTATACATAGTTTTACAAATACTTCATTGAGTCCAATCAACATGACATTTGACTGAGAAGTAGCAATGGTCTGGTGAACACCACCCCACATGGAAGGACACAAAAATTCAGTGTACTTGGCCATCTCCTTCGAGTCCAGCCTCCTTGGCCACTGCAGATACCCTTAGGACAACCAAAGAAATGAAGGGCTTGGCTCCTACAATCATGAATACAAAATGAGCATGACATGAGACCCCTTTTTACCTATCCAGTGCATGACCTATTGCTAAACTGTGCAGCAAAAACATAACAGGTTTCAGACAGTTTGCCTAAACAACCTGGCACTGAAATAGCCACAGCCCCTCAGATCCCATACTCAAGCCAAAAGGATCACTATAAAATTCCAGTGCTCCTATGTTGTTGTTTGAGACAGGTTTTCAAGTAGCCCAGTATGGTCTCAAACTCACTATGCAACCAATAATGACCTTTAACTTCTGATTCTCCTGCCTCTACCTCCCAGTGCTATGTTTACTGATGTGCATCACCATATCCTGTTTATGTGATGCTGAGACTCGAACTCAGGGCTTCGTGTATGCTACGCAAGTACTCTACCAACTGAGTTACATATCCAGCCCCCACAACTTTTTTTTTTTTGGTAGCTCCAGCTGGCCTGGAACTTACTATGTAAACCAGGCTGGCCTCAAACTCACAGAGATCCGCCTGCCTCTGCCTCCCAAAGGTTGGGATTAATTTAAAGGCATGCACTACCACACCCAGCTCTACATTTGAATTTTTAAAACCTAATATCGGCCTGTCTCTGTGGATCTTGGAAAAAGCATTCAATCCTTCCACAACTCTGAACACAAATACTCAACAGAGGCAGAGGTTCCCAGGTCCAGTATCCCTGGGTCACTCTAGCTGGGGCCTGAAACAAAGAGAAACAGTCTGGTGTGGCATCCCTAACAATAGAAATATTGACCTGCTTGGGACTTTTTTCTTCTTTGACTTTTATCTTTTATGCACATAGTTGGACTAGCAAATGAAACCAGCAGATTAAAAATATTCTATTTCATGCCAAAAGAAAGAAAGAAAGAAAGAAAGAAAGAAAGAAAGAAAGAAAGAAAGAAGGAAGGAAGGAAAGAAGAGAGAGAGAAAGAGAGAGAGAGAGAGAGAAAGAAAGAAAGAAAGAAAGAAAGAAAGAAAGAAAGAAAGAAAGAAAGAAACTATGTTGGCTTTAAGGGGATGGGGGGAATCAGATCACTACATCTGGATCCAATCACTGTAATTTTACATTCTTAGCATCTTCCATCCCAGACAGAAGGCGGAAGAGTGCAAGGGGCTGCACACGGGACTAATTACAATCTCTGGATTCTGATCAGACTTGTCCCTAAAATGAAATGTGACCTTGGGCAGAGCCTGACCTCACAAGGGCTTAGTTTTCTAAGCATATTCCAGGCCAGGACACCAGCGCTAACTAGTAACATGATTCAAGTGTTGATCAATTTATAATGGCCATCCCCTTTCCACTTGATCATATCTGCAGAGATTCTGACTCTCCTTGGAGAAGACAGGGGCTCGGTTCATTGCTCTCAGGCATTTACCTTTTCTCTTCTTCCCTATCCTCTTCTCTCCCAAGCCTGGCCCTCTCTCCGCCTGCCTTGTTCAGCCTCTCTGAGTAAAGCCTGGATGAGAAAGAGTCCCCAGGAGGGTTTCTCAAAGTGGCACTGAGCTCTATCCGACTAATGTCTAGCACAGCAGGCCTCTAGTTCCTCAAATATACTTCTAATTGTCTTTTCGGAAATGTGCACGAACACTTATTTGAAGCCATTTGGCAAGTGTCTGGTAGGGTAATTCCTCTGATATGGTGCTTGGAGGAGAATTCAAAAGTCTGGAGTAGCATTAGAAAAATGGTATTCTGCCTAATCCTGTCCTTGGATGGGAAAAAAAACAACTGTTTCAGAGACCCACCTATGATGCAAACCCCCACACAGTCTCCCAGAACCCAAAGTCTCAGACTTTTACATTTGGACCTTGGCCTTTCTTCTACCAGGAACAGGAAGAAGGAACCATGACAGCTAATGAATGCCAAGGAAGACAGAACACATGGGTAGCCCCAGCCATGCAAAGGTAACCAGCTCTCTGTCCCCAGGCACCATTCTTCCAAGAACATCAGTAACCAGAAGGCAATGAAATGGAGATGGAGATGATGGTGATAGGGATGGGGACAGGGATGGGGCTTAAGCATCTTGAGAACCACAGGGTCAGACATGAGCAGAGCAGAAACCCAAGTCTAAATCCCTGGCCTTCCATCCCTTCCAGTCCTCAGACATAGCACCTCCATGTCCCACTGTAAAATTCTGACAAGTATCCCTGTCCTCCAGGCAAGCCCTTCCCCTAAGTTACTCAGCACACAAGTTCACCTCAGTTTCGGATTATGTGGAAAGTCCTACATCTATAGAACTGAATGGAACCCAAGATTCTACATCTCCATTGAGTTCCCAGGTAGTGCTGATGCTGCCAGAACATTGGTAATGCTGAATAGCGAGGACAGAGACTCATAATCTAACACTGGTAAGAATCACATGGATTAAGAGACCTGGAGAGTGGTAAACAAAACAGTACTAAAGTGAGTCTTAAATGCAGATATGTTTGAGGAGCCTCAGATGGTCCCTCCCAAAATATATTGAAAGGTCCCTCACTTCAGAGATCAGTGTCTAATTTACATTTTTCTCCACAGGTAAATTTTTTCTTTTCTTTTCTTTTTTTTGACTCAGGGTCTCATGGAGCCCAAGTTGGCCTTAACTTCACTATGTACCTAAGGATGCCCTTGAACTCCTGATCCTCCTGCCTGGACCTCCCAAATGGGGTTAGAGGCATATGATACCATGTCCAATTTATTCAGTGCTGGGGATCGAACTCAGGGTTTCCTACATGCTACACAAGCATGCTATCAACTGAACTACATCCTCAGGCCCTCTTCAGTTAACTTAAAGGTTGATTAAGTCCTTTTGTATCTGGGGCCCTGTAGAGCACATGTAGAAAGGTGATCTAACTTTTAAGCATTCCCAGGTCCTGGCACCCTTGAGAAATGATCGGGGCCTGGGGAAAGATAGTTCAGTAACACATTATCAGTTGACCTATCACTCAGCACCCTGGCTGGAAAGCTTACATCCAACCTCAATCTCTTTAGCGAATGAGCAAAACCAACCAGCACAGCTCTTGGTTATTATGTCTCCTGATTGTTCTTAACATGACCTAACACAGAGAAGGAAAACATACCAAACTCCTGTTCTGTGATTGGCTACAATGGCCAGAGAAGCACTGGGGCTCTAAAAACCAAAGAACATACATTTACTCTTTCACTCTATAGAATTAGAGATAATTAGCATGTACATAGTGTGCATCTACTGATTCCTTGCAACAACTTCATGGCACAGGGATGATGAATCTACTTTACTAATGAGCCTGCTGAGGCTTACAGAGGGCAGGTGTCATGCCCAAGATCACACTGAGAATGGCGGCCACTGTGTAGTATGCAACACCCATGTGCTGCCCCTTTGCAGTCCTTAATCCCTCTTTGGGTTATTTCACTGTCCGCTGTGCATGCACATACCTCTGAACTATGTAATTCATGAGGGCAGAGCTCAAGTCTGTTTTATTTCAGCCAGCACCCCCCAAGCACTTAGTAGACACCAGATTTGTCAAGATGGTGAGAGACTCCTCTACACAGGCTGCCTCCAAAACCCCTAACAAAATCACAGGGGAACCACGGCTTGAGATGCCTAATTTAGAAAATTCAAACTTATAACACATGAGTTGGAAAATGTGCAGACACACTGACCCAGGAGTCAGAAGACCTAAAGGACACTTTTCCATCCCTGCTACATCACAATCACATCTGAACAAGCTACTTGACCTGACTCACCATGGTTTCTTCATCAATGTGATGGCTTAATCCATCCGTTGGACCTCTGAGCACTCCCACCATGTTCCAGATATGCAGCTAAGAAGAAAGGGATTAAGGGCAGGAGATGAGAGGCCAAGTGCATCTCTCAGTAGTACTTTGCCAATTCTGCACTTTGCCCCCACTGAGCATTGACAAGGAGAAGATGTGTGGCAGTTTTCAAACAAGTGTGAAACAGAGATGCTCAGAGTTGGGGTAGGGAGGACACTGCTTCATAGACAGAATCTTTATTTTGTAAACTAATTCATAAAAAGTACAACTAAAGTGACAAGTTCCCCTGATATGTTATATTCAGTAAGATTACTGAGATGTAACTTCGCATAGTTAAGATCCTTTCTTTGTAGGGACATAACTCTATCAATTGTGACAAACACATATCGAGTCTGCTACAGCTTTATAAGTATTTATCTCTAGCTTTTCAAGAATGCATTATATAAAGCAATGTAGTATATATGACCCAATCACACAAAATTAATTTTGGCCAAGGTCTCCATTTAACCAGAAGGAAGAACACAGAATTGAATATAAAGAATCTTGTCTCTAGGGGAGGGAAATCAATTTATAAAACATCTGCAAGGCACAGAGCTTAGAATACCAAGATCTACTGTCCCAATCAATACAATTGAATCTCCTTCACTAATGGAACAGGGTCCCTCCTCTGACCCTTCCCCTTCCCCATATGCAAGCATTTACCAATTTTTTTAATTTATTATGTAAATAGAGCCTAAGAGACAAACGTATATCTACCACAGGCCATTCTCAACCACCTGTGCATTTAAAACCACAAAGCCTCCTTAAATTACCTCTAAAAATCTTTAATATTGTTCACGGGCTATCAGTACACCAAAGGAATTTACTTGATCAATTAGCCTAACTTTTTAAGACTTATCTTAAAATTAATTGTATGAGCTTATATAAAAATGAGAGTGAGAGTGATTATTCAAAGAAAAATCCAGAAATGCACTACAATGACTACAGAATGAAGTTCTGGTAACTTCAGACTAGATGACAGAATTCCAAGTCATAAAATGGAAACAAATGTCATTAAAATATGTAACAATGTTTATAGACCTACCATGGGACTGGAAGAAATGCAGAAAAGATTTCCAAGACCTAGTAGCTCAGTGGCACTCAAGTGTAAGAAGAGCTAAGGGTCTTTCCTATGAAAACTACAAATTCTTGGGCCTCACACAAACCTAACAAGCAAGAATCTCTAGAGGCTAGGTTATGATGCTTCTGCATACTCACAAATAATTCCAGTGATGGTAATCCAAAGACTGCATTCATAGCTATGAGGTGATAGACCTATAATCACTTAGGTAAGAAGCTGAATAGGGCTGGGGGTGTATATCTGTTGATAGTGTTTGCCTAACATGCACAATGTCCTGCTTCCCATCCCCAGCAACTTATAAACTGGATGTGGTGGCTCATGTTTACAATCCCAGCATTCTAAAAGTGGAAACAGGAGGAGGATCAGAAGCTTAAGGTCATCCTCAGCTACTTAGTGATTCTGAGGCCAGCCTAAGAGTCATGAAACCTTCTCTCAGAGGTGGAGGAAAAAAAACGATGCTGAATAGCGTGGACATCAAGCCTAGGTATGGCTTAGAACCTACAGAGACTAATAGCAAGGCTTACAAATGTCTTCATTCTTCAAAAATAGAGTCATTGCAATGTCAACATATGAACTAGACAGTGACAATATTTTACCAATACTGAGTTGCCAGTTCTAGGTATAGCCTTTGATCCAGCAGCTTAGAATTTGAGGCCTATTTTAGACTTATTGTCAGAACATTTTCAGAGGTGGAGCCCAGTTATCCACATTTTAAGTTTTTCTCTAGGAGATTCCTCAGCACTGTGCATGTTCAAGCACATTTTCGTTAATACAGTGATAATCTATAACAGTAAACACTGAATTGCCACAATTTAAAATTATTTATCATTAGGACCAGGTGTGGTGGCACACGCCTTTAATCCCAGCACTCGGGAGGCAGAAGCAGGTGGATCTCTGTGAGTTTAAGGCCAGCCTGGTCTACATGGAGAGTTCCAGGACAGCTGGGGCTACAGGGAGACCCTGTCTCAAAAAGACCAAAAAAAATTAAAAAATTAAAAAATTAAAAAAACATTATTATGTGCATTCGTGCATGTCTGTGTGTGGGTATGTACCTATGAGTACAGGTGCCTGCAGAGGCCAGGAGGGTGAAGGAATCCCTGAAGTCAGAGGTATAAGAAGTTGTAAGCCACCTGAAACGGCTGTTGGGAATCAAACTCTAACCACTGAGCCATCTCTCCAACCTCGTCAGAATTTTTCTTGTTCCATCTTCCTGATGATTTTTGCTCTAATAAATCATGCAGCATTTATTTGTGATTGTTCCCTCTCAATTTATCTCCAATCCCACTGTAGTATAAAGTACATCTACATAGCACAAGATCTACTTTCCATTTGCTGAGCCTAAAATTTCTTTTTGGTATTATTGAGACAGGATCTCTTATAGCCCCAGCGAGCCTGGAACTCACTATGTAGACCAGGCTAGCCCTGAACTCACAGAGATCCACCTGCCTCTGCCTCTCCCGAGTGCTGGTAAGATTAAAGGCGTGCGCCACCACACCCAGCCCAAAATTCTGTTAGTACAACCTGAGTAGCCAAGGCTCAACCTCTGCCCATTAGAATAGTAGTAGGGGAACTAACTGTGTAAGAGACCAACCCAGGGCTGGAATGTAGCTCAGTTGGTAGAATACCTGCCCAGCATACATGAAGCCCTTGTTTCTATCGCCAACACTGCACAAAACTGGGTGTGGCTGTGCACACCTGTAATTCCAGCCCTCAGGAAGTGGAGACACGAGAATCAAAAGTTCAAGATCATCCTCAACTACATAAAGTTGAGACCAGTCTGGGTCACATGACACTGTCTCAGAAAGCAGGAAAAAAGAGGTATATCCCATTAGGCTCTTTATACTGTTCCCCTTCCAGTGAATATCTCTCCATGATGCCTACTGGGACCTCCCAGACAAGTCAACCAACAGAAACATGAAATGAGAAATTAGGGGTGTTTTCTTCCCCCTGAAATACAATGTTCATGGTCGAGTGCCTTAGGTCTTATATGTCTGAGTGCATCAAAATCTCCAGAGGAAACAGTAAAAGAAACAGATACCTTGGTTGAAGCCTCAGCTTGATTCATAGGTATCCCAGAGGGCCTCCCAAGTCAGTATTTTAAAGTATTTCCTAGGAGACAGCTATGAAAGTCAAGGTTAGAGACTCACTAGTGTTAGAAACTTATGAATGGAGAAGAGCTGAGCTAGAGTCAAACTCACCCAACATTTGGCCTAAGGTCCTTGCTGTACTTCTGCTTCTTCAAAGTTGTGATGAGAACACCTGCCTCGAAAGGTTGCCATGGTAATCAGTGTGTGTGGTCTTAGTAAAATATAAAGGGCTATGTGTAGGGCAATGGAATCCACGGGTACAAGATTCCACCATGAAGGACTAGGACTCCTTAGCCTGAAAAGGGAATTCACTAACAAGCATTCCATGTCAGATTCATTTTGAAACAGAAGTCAGTTTGACAATCTGTGTTGTATGAGTTTGAATTATAACCTTCTCTCCCATCAAAAGAAAAAAAAAAGATTATGCCAAAGTCTATCTTCCTTTTACATCAGAAGGTTACCTTATTTGGAAATAAGGTTTTTCACTGATACAATCGAATTGAAATTAGGCCATTTAGGTGGTCCTTAATCCAATATGTTTGATGTATCAACAGAGGACCTTTGGAGATAGAAATAAACAACAGTATAAAAGGAAGAAGGAAGATGGCGGGAAAACAGGGACAGGCTGAGCAAAGCCCTGTGCTACAGTCCCTCCCATGTTCCTCAAAAGGAACCAGCCCTTGGTCTTGGACTTCTGCTTCCAGAACTTCAAGAACACATTTCTGAGGTTTGGGGTTTGTTTTTTAAGATTTTATTTTATGTGTATGAGTATTTTGCCTACATGTGTGTAAGTGTATTGTGTTGAGTGCCTGGTGCCTGTAGAGCCATCAGATTCCCTGGAACTGGTGTTACGGACAAGTATTAGTCATCATATGGGTGCTAGGAACTCTGGTTCTCTGGAAGTGCTCTTAACCACTGAGCCATCTCTCTAGCCCTATATTTCTGTTTTATAAGCCACTCAGTATATGGAACCTCTTTGTAACAACCAAAGCAAACTAATACAACCCGTCTGGTTCCAATTCAAGAGAAAAGTGACCTCCTCCTGTTTTGAGAAGGGACATTTGGCCGCCCCATGCTTTGCAGGTTCCACAGGGCTTGTTCTGGTATCTTTACCAGGTTTGACCATAAAGCTCCAGGTAAATACCTTATAAGGTGTATCTGCAAGTCTGATGGGCAGTGGAGAACATGGCAACTGCAGGCTCTGACAAGCAGTCTTGCGCTTATAGCAACTGCCACAAGATTTAGAGTACCCCAACAGGCCCAAGTTCACCAGCAAGAACCAACAAATGACCTTCACAACTGTCCAAACCCACCTCTACCCAGTCAGCTCATACCTCCTGCCCTTTTTCTGTTCTAAGAGTAGCACTCATCATCAGTCTCTGGTGGCTCACCAGCTTGTCTGGGAGCTGGTTAGATCCAACTCCCAATCAGGCAACCTTCAACGCTCACCTAAGGGCCCTAATCACCAAAGCCCTGAGGAGGTCATTTTCTCAAACTGAACTGAGCTTTCCTTGCTGTCTAAGTAGGGCAAAACACACTGGGAAAAAGCCAGAAAATTAAATTTCCCCAAAGAAAGCAAAAAGCCTTCTCTTTAGGCATTCAATTAAATCCTACAGTCTTACTCAGTGACCTGACAGGATGCAGGAAAGCTAAGAGACCTGTGAGTCAGTGAGGTGGGCTTCCCACATCCCAGACAAGCCAGATCTATCCAGTGTGCCCTGCAGGGGTCCTAATCCCCAGGTGGTCCAGACCACTTCGACAAGCTTCTAGGGCAGCTACTCCTAGAAGCCTCCCTAGGGTGTTACCTCCCTCATTGACTCAGAGCAGTAAGGCGGGCAGTTTAAGAAGGAGTTCTTAACAAGATTCCATGATTTCCAGGCTCAATAGCTCATGCCAAAGGGAAAAGCTCCTGGTGGTGGTCAGATGCTGGCAATGATCAGAAAGTGGGGTCTCAATACCAACTGGCCAATGTCACATCCTTTTCCTACCAATGGAGAGGTTCTGATAATCATTAAGGCTTCCCCTCTTCCTCTCTCTTGTCGTGTGTGTGTGTGTGTGTGTGTGTGTCTTCATGTATGTGTGCAGGTGCACATCTGCATATGGGTACATGACCGTATGTACACGTGAAGGAGGCCAAAGGGAGGTCAACTTCTGGTGTCCTAGTTTGCTTCTCCATTGCTGTGACAAAACACTCTGACCAGTGTCAACTTGGGGAAGAAAGGGTTTATAGGTTTATATCTTCTGGGTCACAGTTCATCAGGGAGCCCAAGGGAGGAACTCAGGGCAGGAACCTCGAGGCAGGAGCTAGAGCACAGGCCATGGAGGAATGCTGCTTACTGGCTTGCTCCCCTGGCCCTAACTCAACCTGCTTTTTTTTTTTTTTTTTTAATGTGTATGCCTGTAGTGCCTACATGTAGGTAAGTGCACCTGTGTCGTGCAATGCCCGAGGAGGTCAGAAGAGGCTGTCAGATCCCCTGGGACTGGAGTTATGGGCAGCTGTTAGCAGGCATGTGGGTGCTGGGATTCAAACCTGGGTCTTCTGCAAGAACAACCAGTGTTCTTAACTGCTGAGCCATCTCTCCAGCGCCTCAACCTGCTTTCTTAAACAACATAGGCCCATCTGCCCACAGTGGGCTGGGCCCTCTCACATGACTCAGTAATCAAGAAGATGCTCCACAGACCTGGCCACAGGCCAGTCCAGTAGAGGAGATTCCTCAACTGAGGCTCCCTCAACCTAGGTGTGTCAAGTTGACACCAAAGCACACCAAGTAAGCTAGAACCTAAATCCCTAGAGAGGGACCTTCCTGTCTCTACCTCCCCAGTGCTGGGATTATAAGCCTATGCCTCTAATGCCTGGGTCTTTTTTTTTTTTTAACTTTATTTTTATTTTTATATGTATGAGGTTTTTTTGCCAACATGTATGTAACTGCATCTGTGTCATGCAATGCCCATCGAGGCCAGAAGAGGGCATTCATTGGATCCCCCTGGAACTGGACGGTGGTATGCTGGGAACCAAATCCAAGTACTTTGCAGGAGCACCCACCGCTCTTAACCACTGAGCCATCTCTCCAACCCCAACGCTCAGTTTTTTTTAAGTGGGTTTCGGGAATCCAAGTCAAGTGCCCAACTTGCAAAGAGATTTTACCAAATCAGCTATCACTCTCATCTTTTTTTTTTTTTTTAGGTAATAAAAACACACTTCCTTTGAACCTAACCAAGATGTCCTACAAAGACATCTGCCTTTTCTTTTGGATGTTAAACCTAACAGCTTTGTGGCTGTATCTCAGCTGCCTAGGCTGACATCCAACCCACAGGGAAGTTCCTTTAACCTCATGGGGGATGGCCTTGGAATGTCAAGTGTTAGGCCAGTAAAGAGCTCTCCAAGGAGAAAGCTAAGCCTCTTAAAGTGGCCTCTGTGTAATCTCTCAAACCCAGGAATAATTCACATTCTCCTTAGAAGATCTGCTGTGCATGACCTCAGGCCACACTTGGGAAATGGCTTCACTCAAATCAAGCAGGAAATAGACTAACCTGCTTGATTATCATAAAACAGGCAATTCTGAGGCAAGACAAACAGAAGTAGAAGAGTTTCATTTAAGCTTTGAGGCTCCTAAGCCTAGATGCCCAAGGGAAGATGGAACAGCCCCACCCACATGCAGGAATTCACTCTACCAGCTAGGCTTAGAAGGAACCAGCTCTCAACTGTGGTCAAGTGGGCTCTGGGGATGAGTGTGATTCACCAGAACATTAAGGTCAATGACAAACACTTGAGACAAGTCAATTTATAGTCTTCAACTCACTGACAAAAGTTACCAAGAAGACTACTTAAGTGCCCCTCTTCAGAGAATGAGAAAGGCAGCCATTTGTCTCCATCTTGCCATTGGTGGGCACTTCCTGTCACTCAACAAGTACTTAATAAGGGTGTTCTCACTCATTCAGTACCTGAGGCTCTCACTCAACCACTGCACCCTGATACAAGATCTGGAAAAGGTGTATTACTCTTCATCCAAGGTTAATTCCTATAATCAGGAGTTCATAGAATTTTTCATTATTAATGAAAAATCTTTCATTAGAATGTTTGGTTGAGTGTTTACTGAATGCCAGGCATTGTTGCAGGTACATAGGAATCAGAGGCTGTCTCTTCAGGAGTTTATATTTGTGCAGGTGGAGGCCAGAGGTCAACCTCGGGTGTCATTCTAGGAGTGCCACCATGCCCTTAGTCACAGCACTCCAGAGGCAAAGGCAGGCAGATAGATCTCTGTAAGTCTGAGGATAGCCACAACTACATGGCATGTTCCAGGCCAGCCAGGCTGCACAGTGAGCTCTTGCTCAAAAAAAAATTTTTTTTTCTGTTAAGAAAGGAGAGCAGAGGAATGGGGGAGGAGTGGGTGGGACCCAGGTTCAAGGGCCTTGACTGCTGCCGCTAAAGACCAATGAAGATAATCCATCAGAGAAGGACTTTACAGGTAAAAATAACTAGAAAATACAGGCTCTAAAACTAAGTGGCTCAAAACAGAACAAGGGTCTGCCTGCTAAAAAAATTTTAGAATTGGGGCTGGAAAGGTGACACAGCAGTTAAGAGCACTGTCTGCTCTTACAGAGGACTGGGGTTCGAGTTGGCTAACAACTGTCTGAAACTCCACTTCCAGGAAATCCAACTCCCTCTTCTGACCTCCTCGGGCACTGCAGGACACAGATGCACTTACATACATGCAGGCAACACATTCATACACATAAAAATTAAAATTAAAAAAAAAAAATAGCCAGGCATGGTGGCACAGGCCTTTAATCCCAGCACTCAGGAGGCAGAGGCAGGCGGATCTCTATGAGTCCAAGGCCAGCGTGGTCTACATAGTGAGTTTCAGGCCAGTTGGGGCTACAGGGAGACCCTGTCTCAAAAAGACAAAAATAAATAAATAAATAAATAAATAAATAAATAAATAAAATAATAAATATTTTTTTTAAAAAGAATATTAGAATTAGGACAGCAATGTGGAGGGAAGTCTTTTAGAAACCCCTCTTTCTGAGCTTTGGGCTGGCCAAATCTATGGAGGACTTCTAGATGAGTGAGGGTCCCAGAGGACAGCCAAGCCACTCTAGGGTCACTGATAAGCAGAATTAGAAACATGACCTCTTTGATGACACTCCAGTAAAGACCTGTTGGAACTAATGGCTTTGCATTTAATTCCTTCCAAAATGTGCAGCACTGTTTAGTGTAAACACAATTTATGGGCCAAAGTGACGGCTCAGCCAGGTAAAAGCACTTGCTATACACAAGCCTGCCAACCTGAGTCTGACCCCTGAACCCATGGCAGAAGGAGAGAACTGATTCCTGCAAGCTGTCCTCTGAGATTCTGGTTAGATATTGACTATTCCTTAATTGTGGTTAGATACAGACTATTTCTTAATTCAGGTTAGATATAGACTATTTCTTATTCACAAATCAGGATAAAACATGTTTGGGTAGCAAGATGGGATAGCAGGTAAAAATACTTGCCACACAAATCTGACAACCTGATTCCAATCCCAAATCCCAGAAAGTTGTCCCCTGACCTCCACCATGACATAAATATACATGGGGACACACACACACAATAACAATCAAATAAAATTTTAAATATATTGTGTTTATAGATACATACATGTTTTTTCTGCAATGTAGGGCTTCAAATGTGAAGTTGCTAGTCTATGGCATGCTGGTTCCAAGCTTTCACAGCTCTGTCCTTTCACTAAAGATTACAGCCACTGGTGTGCCTATTAACAATCTGAGAGCTACACAGGCACCCCCAATCAACCCTGTCAACCTTTTTTTTTTCTTTTTTGAGACAGGGTCTCCTATATTCCCAGCTTTCCTGAAACTCACTACGTAGACAAGGCTGGCCTTGAACTCAAAGATCCACCTGCCTCTGTCTCTCAAGTGCTAGGATTAAAGGTATACACCACCAAGCCCAGCCAACCTTGTTAACCTTTTACAAGCTGTGCCAATTGTACAGACAAATCTCTACAACTACTGAGCAGGCTGAGAACTTGTCCCCACTTCTGGATTATCTGCATCTCTTATTTGTATCTCTTCTTTTGGTAGCTGCCTGTTCAACCTTTGCCCATCTTTTGATAGTTCTGTGATCCATGTACATTTAATCACAGACTTATCTCCTCTCTACAGTATCTACTAGATACACACACAAAAAGAGTACCTACCACCCTCTGGGGATACAATGTGGAGTGAGGACAGGGCTTTGTCTTATTATAGAGACATAACAAACCCTCAAGAGCTTTTGCTGGATAAGTGAATGGCAGGCACAAAGAATACTGGTCATTAAAATCAGAGCTAGGAGAGTAAAAAGGAAATAAAAATGTCTGTGACTTGCTCTAGGTTTTTTGGAACAGCATCAGTTTGGCAGAAATTAAATTGTTGGTTAACAACAAAACAAAACTGTGGGCTTGGCACTGACTCTAAAAATCCACTGTGAAATGGGCTACAAATGAGCCCAGGCTTAATTCATAGTTCTGGGAGACTGAATAAAGGCCCTGATGACCAAAGAGTTTCTGGTTTTGTCCACCAGCTTTCATTCAAATGGAGTTGAAGGTTGCTGGGATAGTCAACCTACAGGAGAAGCCAATCTTCAGCATTTCTTTTGTTTTTTCCCTTTAAGACTTTCTTACTTTTCAAACTTTTGCCTATTTGATGAGGAGTGGGGCCAAGAAATTTGGAAGAGTTCAGATTCTGTAACTAGGGAAAACATCTGGTTATATCCACCATTTATCCCCATTATTTGTAATAGTTTTGTTGGGTTTGTGTTTTAACTAGCCTTGTTATTAAATCTAAAAGCAATAAGATTAAAAAGTTCTACAGGGGTACAGACTGTAATTAAAAAGGCACCAGTTGGGTTTGTTAAGCTATAATTCTGGAACTCGGCCTCCTTATATTTTTCTTCTAGTATTTTTTTAAAAATTTTGTCCTAATAAAAATTGTTTTCAATTATTTAACTGTTTTTAAGTACTTCTTGGTAGTCAAATGCCACCCAAAAATCTCCAAGAAAATGTACGGCTCAAGGAGTTCAGGAGCAAGAATGTCACAGATCACAAGTTACAGACACTGTTCCAAGAGTCTGGGCATGTCACATGTTCACATTACACCTATCACAAGACCTGGGAAACTGAAAGGCAATTTCCTAAAATGCAGAAGCATTTTCTACCATTTTGAAATTTTAAATAGGAAAAAAAAAAGTCAGGCACTTTGATCAAGCCATGAAATTACGATAAAAAGAATCAAGCAAGAGACAATAAAGTCTGTTAATAATGCTTGCTGAAAGAGCAATTGAAAAATAAATACTGGGGCTGGAGAGATGGCTCAGTGGTTAAGAACACTGGTTGTTCTTGCAGAAGACCTGGGTTC
>NW_008357996.1:419135-419418 GCF_000622305.1 Nannospalax galili | reverse complement strand
CTAGCAGGGGCAGGCAGATCTTTGTGAGTTCAAGGCCAGCCTTGTCTACATAGTGAGTTCCAGGCCAGCTGGGGCTACAGGGAGACCCATGCATACACATAAAATAAAAATAATAAATAAAATTTTAAAAATAAATAAATAAATATTAAGGTAGTACAGTTGAGACTAAAGATTGGAAGACCTGCAATAAAGCATCTCCTTGGAGCCTCTAAGATGCCAAGGCTGGTAAAGGCCCTTGCCACCAAACTTGATGACCTGAGTTCAGCCCTGTAGCATGAAACTC
>NW_008357996.1:416174-419097 GCF_000622305.1 Nannospalax galili | reverse complement strand
CTCTCTCTCACACACACACACACACACACACACACACACACACATTCTCTCTCTCCAAAAATGTGATTTTAAAAATATTTTGGGGGGCTGAGAGATGACTTAGCAGTTAAGAGCACTGGCTGCTCATGCAGAGGACTCAGGTTCATTTTCCAGCACCCACATGGCGACTTACAACCATCTGTAACTCCAGTTCCTGGGGATCCAACATCCTCTTCTGACTTCTGAAGGCATTGCACGACACAGGTATACTTACATACAGGCAGGCAATACATTCATACACACAAAATAAAAATAATAAATATTTTTTAAATTTGTTTTAATCAGCTCAGCATGGTGGTGAACACCTTTAATCCCAGCACTCAAAAGGCAGAGGCAGGCAAATCTCTGTGAATTCAAGGCCTGGCCTGCCCTACTACAGGGAGACCATGTCTCAAAAAGACCAAAAAAAAAAAAAAGCTTCTCCTTTGGGACTAAAGAGCTGGCTCAGCGGTTAATGGCAATGGCTGCTCTTGTAGAGAACCTGGGTTCGATTCCCAGCACCTACATGGTTGCTAATAACTGCCTGTAACTCCAGTTCTAGGGAGACCCAGCATCCTCTTCTGATGTCCATGGACATTGGATGATGCAGGTGCACTTACATACATACAGGCAATACACCCGTACGCATAAATTAAAAATAATAAATTTTTTTTAAAAGCTTCTCCTTTAAGCTAATCTTCATTATATTATTATGAACAAAAACATATGTGGCACAGGCAGTCCTGGTCTTTTGTCACAGTACTTGGGAGGAACAGGCAGGCAGCTCTCTGTGAGTTCAAGGCCAGCCTGGTTTATATAGCAAGTTCTAGTTCATCCAGAGCTACATAGAGAGACCCTGTCAAAAGGGGGGGAGGCACATATATAGATAAAAAAAATCACAATGCTAAAATGAATAAACAAACTTTTCAGCTGTAGTAAGCTTGGTTTTTTTCCTGAACATAGTTACTTTTAAAAACTAAGTAAATTAACTGTCTGTAACTGGTCTTGGAAACTATGCATGCTCTAGAAGTAACTGGTAACAAGACAAGGGGGGAATTGGTATAATTTAGAGATAGAAAAGATAGGCTAGGCATGGTAACACACGCCTTTAATTCCAGCACTAGGGAGGCAGAGGCAGATGGAGCTCTATAGGCAGGTGGTCTACGTGGTGAGTTTCAAGCCAGCTGGGGCTACAGAGAAACTCTGTCTCAAAAAGACAACACCAGCCAGCAGTACTCACTACCTCACTAATTGAGGAAGGTCGGTTCCAGGCCATCTGGGAGTAAAGGGAGATTTTTCTTTTTTTCTTTTCTGGAGCCGAGGACCGAACCCAGGGTGCTCGATAGGCAGGCACTCTACCACTGAGCTAAATCCCCAACCAACCCCGAATTTTTTTCTTTTTTAAAGAACCGTACCTAGCAACCGTACCCGGGCATCATGGGAGGGAAGGAAGGAAGGAAGGAAGGAAGGAAGGAAGGAAGGAAGGAAGGAAGGAAGGAAGGAAGGAAGGGAAGGAAGGAAACTGAAGACCATACACATACTTCCTAAGAAGGAAACTGAAGACCATACACATACTTCCTAAACCCTATTTTCATTTAAAAATACTCTAAGGGCTGGGCACGGTGGTTCACACCTGTAATCCTGACACTTGGGAGTCTGAGGCACATGGATTGCATGAGTTCAAGGCCAGCCTGGGGCCACAGAATGAGACTCTGTCTCTGCAGTGGGGGCTGAAGAAATGGTGAAATGGTTGAGTGCTTTCTGCTCTTGTAGATGGCCTGAATTCAGTTCCCAGCACCCATGTGGTGACTCAAAAAGGTCTCTAACTCCAGTTCTAGGTGATCTGATGCCCTCTTCTGGCTTTTGCACACACACGGTGCACATGAACTCATGCAAGCACACATACATAGACATAAAAATCAAATATGGGGCTATAGAGATGGCTCAGTGGTTAAGAACACTGGCTGTTCTTGCAAAGGACCCGGGGTTCAGTTCCCAGCACCCACACAGCAGCTATGAACCATCTATAACTCCAGTTCCAGGGAATCAATGCCCTCTTCTGGCCTCCAGGGCACTGCATTCATGAGTGCATTTACATGCAGGCAAAATACTCATACATATAAAATAAAAATAAATAAATCTAAATAAATTTTCTTCTAAAACACCCTCTAGGGAAGAATGTTTGGGAGGGGAAAAAAGCTTTAACAGAGCTTTTGTACTGAATACTCTACTAACAAAACATGATCAAGTTTTAAAAGTTTCACTATTGGGTGGCTAACAACCACCTATAACTAACTCTAGCTCCAAGGATTCAACCTACATTTCTGACCTCTGCAGGTACCTACACCACACACATACACACACACACACACACACACACACACAGAGGCATGCACAATTAAAATTAAAACCCTGTATCCTTTTAACATCTTTTAGATTCTCATTTTCTTTTAAAAAAAAATAATTATAAGACATAATAGCATTAATAAACAAATTTTCCATCTGTTGTGAGACTTCTTTTCCTTGGGCTGGTAAACAATGCTTATTCCCTTTTAAGGTTCTAGTGTCAAGCCAATGTTTGTTTAAAGTTTTACTGGGAAACCAATGAATTTATTGAGCTTACTTACCAAGATAACTGAGGGGTTGCTGAGGTATATGTATGACCTGGTATGCACACTGGAATGACCTGGTATGCACACTGGAAAGCCTTTAGCCAGCATGGGTCATGCCTTCACTTCCTAGCCTTCCCCAGATTGTATATTTTAGCCCTCCCCAAATCCAGGAGGCCATGTGTGATTAGGGCCAAATTACATACAGTTGGCTGGGAAGCATTGCTGGATACTCAGGTGAGGGTCCAATGACCCTGCTTGGCCCTCCTTTAATGAATGAGCACAACTGTCAACAA
>NW_008357996.1:415822-416152 GCF_000622305.1 Nannospalax galili | reverse complement strand
GACTTAAAGGACAGTTTTTGCTCCTTGCCCTCCAAGGTCAACTAAGTTCTAAGAGACTGGAGCATCTCTCAAAATGTCCTGTAACTGTGGTGAGTCACCTGTCCTCTTGTTCAGGGAGGCCATGGAGACCCCACGGGATGAACTTGAACCAGTGTCCAGTCTACAAAAAGGAGGGTCAACTCAGAGGAAACATCTCATTCATGCTTCTAAGTGAAGCCAGACATGGTTGAGCAGGATCTTTGACTTATGTTCACATAGATGGAACTAGTAGTATAGCCAGGAGCTCCTCCCAAGCCCATGTGACCCCTGAGGAACAAATCCTCAAACAAC
>NW_008357996.1:390252-415540 GCF_000622305.1 Nannospalax galili | reverse complement strand
AAAATGATGGATAAATTTGTTTTCTCCCCCTATCTAGAAGCATTTGAGAGGGAACTGACACTAATTTCTAACCACTCCAACAGCTATCAAAATACCTGAAAGCAAATCCTGAATCCATCACTCTAGAGTCCAGCCTTGAAAAACAAAAGAAAAATGAGGAGGAATCCAATAGAGGGATGCTTTTGGAAGCCTTTGTCAAGAAATTCCAGTGGACTCTCATCTGAACATTTGAAAATTGCCCTGTTCTGACTTTTTTCTAGTTTCCTGTCTAGAATTTGTAATGCTAATTACTCTTGCCTTTACTTCTCCTTCACATCTCCTATTCACGGATTCAAAGACTTTGTTTTCCTCCTAGAGTTAAGAGTTATGCAATTTGGGAGGCTTTTAGACAGACTCACTGAAGGGGTACTCCAATTGCCTCACCCTGTGTTCAGCATGGAAGAAGCCAGAGCAGTCTGTGTCCCGATTCCCTTTTGGCAATTTGGGTAATCTCTTCAGAGGGTGGTATGATAAGAATAGGAGGTAGGACTTCACTAGGCTGTGAGGGTAAAAAGACCCCAAAGAAAAGTAGCCAGTTGCACGGCTATAACTCACAATGTCCTTGGGCCTCTTAGCAACCTACTCCGTTCCAAAGGCCACAAATGTCGAAAGTATTTGGGAGCTTTTACCTAATCCTTAAAAGATTTTAGGGTTACCTCTTCAGAAGGGGGAATGTTTGAGTAGCCAAAAGCCCCATTAAAAATAAATAAATAAATCAAAGAAGAAGAAAGAGTACATGAAGTTATCAGAAAAAAGTGATGGGAAGATATGGGAGGAGTTGGAGGGGAGGGAATGGGCATGCATTTAATCAAAACACCTTATATGCATGTATGTAACTCAATAATTATTTATTTTTTAAAAAATTAAAATCCTGAAACAGAGACTCACAATTCCTTAATATTTCCTACATGAATGGAAAGGTCCATACAAAGTCAGGGAGCAAGACAGTGGCTTAAAGAACCCATTGCTTGCGGGGCATGGTGATGCATGCCTTTAATCCCAGCACTTGGAAGACAGAGGCAGTTGGACCTCTGTGAGATGAGGCCAGCCTGGTCTACATAGTCAGTTTCAGGCCAGCTGGGACTATGGAAGATATGATCTTAAAAAAATAAAAAAATAAAATAAAAAGAACCCATAGCTTGATTCAATGTACTTCTTCTAATCTAAGAAATTTCAACATAATGAATGGAGGTGGCGTTCCACAACTAACTCTCTCCCACATTCGCTACTCTAATTTTAGAGAATTGTTATCTGGGTGTTTTCCATCCTTCTAAAGCTCAGGTTAAGACAGAACTGAAAGCACAGACCCACACAACCCTCAGTACACAGGGCCAATGGTCACACCCACCCTTCCTCCTCAATTTTTGCCTAGATATCCTAAAGGAGCAATCAAAGAAGACACAACCACAGAAGAAGAATGGGTAACATTCACAGTGTAGGCACTTAAAGAAGTGGGCAGCTGCTGACATCAGAAGGAACCTCCCAGATGAAAGACCTTGTTCTCCCCGCTCCCCAGGTTTCTGTGATACTTCCGGTCCGGTTGAATGATAAAGACTGAGTGCCTACACCACCTCTATACTGTGAATTTCTTTAAAACACTGAGGAGGAAAGCTAACACATCCAGCACACAGTCAATCACAGGTCAGCAAACACACCCTCCTCGGCCCCCACACAACAAAGCAGGGTCATTATCTATCTGCAAAAGTAAAGAGTCCCCACCCATTCACTTCTGGGAAGTCCCAAACCTCCAGGCACTAGGGCACAGAGGATAGACAGCAAGGAACCAGACTAAGCAGCAACTCAGCATGCCCAGGGGCTATAAAAATCTGAAGGGTTTTTACTTAACTCACCACGGTAGTTGGGATCAGTTTTTCTGAGACCTCAGCTCTACCCTCCTATCTCTTTCTCTTACAACACGCAACACTTCATCTCATCTTCTGGAAATAGCCAACATCACTGGTCCAATCTCGTCTTCCTCCATCCCTGATCTTCACCAGCAACAAGAATGCAAATTTTCCCACAGGTCACCTGAAGCCCCAACTTCTGGAAACGCCCCACTTTCCTTGCCTCCACCAGGCGGTATCACAGTGCGAGACGAGCAGGCTGCTGCGGGTGCTGGTCGCCTCCGCAACCAGAAGGCGAAAGGAGGCTTCAAGCTGACAGAAAGGAGCCAGGCCTTGGCCGGGAACTACGCTCCCAGATGCCTGCTGTACCGCGCCGGGTGGAGCGCCCAAGCCAGCTGGGGTGTGGGAGGACAACGCTCCGCGCAGGGCGCTCCACTGGGGTGTCGTGGCTTCTGGAAAAAAGGGGCGTGTGCTCTGCGCCTCGCGGCCCCAAACACTGCTCCTCCGAGTGAGCCGCCCGCCTAGATCCCAGGCGCTGCTCTGTCCCCAGATCCCGCCGCTCCCAGCCCAGGCGACACGCTGCAGTCCGCGCGCCGTTGCGGGGACAGCCGTCTGCGCGCTCTCCTGGGCTAGCAAACTTTCCCGGCGAAGATCGCTCCAGCCTCCCGCCTAGGCGCCTCACACTCCCCGGGGGACTCGGAAATCTGCGCCCCCTTCGCCTCTGCAGCCAAGAACCCACTGAAAATATGGCGCCCTCGAACGTCGTTCCTCGGGTCCCCAGATGCCAGTCTCCAGGTCCCTCCCGATCTCCGAGAGCGCGAAATCTCAGCTCGCCGGGGTCGAGGACCGAGAGGTGAGGCCGCCGCGCAGGGTCCAAACCCAGTCCACGCACTCAGCCCCCGGGGACCGGCGGCGAGCGGCTGGCGACACGGCCAGAGAAAGGGGCGTCGTGCAACCCGTAGATCTGAGAGTCGGGCACGGAATGGGTTCCGCACCCCGGAATGCATGTCGCCCCGAGCCGGGCCGGGAGACTTGTTTGCAAAGTGGCGCTGGAAGTCGGGGCGGCCAGTGCTGGAATGAAGCAGCTTTGCCCTCTGTCAAGTCTCAAGGCACCGGGGAGAGGGGGGCGGGGGGCGGGAGGGGGCGGCTGGAGTCGAGGGGACACTCAGTGCTGACCGGGTTGCTTTTCCAACCCAGTTACCGGAAACGCAACGGGGTAGCCCCGTGGAGACCAGCTGCCTACAGCTAGGAGTCGGCTATGGAGACTATTTGCAAACCGCCGCACCAGGGTGGAGAGCAGCGAAACATACATGTGCAATAGACAGGTGCATTAATTGCAATTTATTTTTCTTTTTCTGCCAAAAAAAATATTTAAAGTCTTCCTGGAACATGAAATCTAGGCGTTTTGCAGGGTTTTTCTGCATTGACATCACTTACGAGATGCAAAAGAGAGAAGGGAAAGAGAAAAAAAAAAACCACCCACATATGCCTTCTGCAGACGGGAGGGGAAAGGCACGAGAAATTCCTGCAGGGTGCATGCAAGCTGAGGGAAAGCCAAGTGCGCCGAGCGCCTTACCGCGGGATGCAGCTACTGTCTCATCGCAGAGCGCCAGCCCGAAGAGCAGCCAGCGTCGCCCCGCGCGCCCGCCGACCGCCCGGCTCCCGCTGCCTCAGCCGCCGCCGCCGCCGCCGCCGCTGGCTCCCGGCGCGGAACAAGAGCCGAGGGCTAACGCGAGCGCACGGCCCGCGAGCGCCGGGAGGGCAGGAAGCGCGTCATCACTGGGGGACGGTGCGGCTCCGGTGGGCCCCGGCGCAGCTCAGCGCCCGAGAGTTGGCTGAGCCGTGGCGTCCTGGGACCCTGCGTCCTCTGCACCCGGCCGGGAAGGTCTGGGAGGAACAGAGATACGCAGGCTAAGTGTGGTGGGGACAGCGCGTGCCCGGTACCCCCTACTGCCTCAAGGACCTGGGCTCTGCTGGGGAAAGGGGACAGGGATGGGAGCCGGACTGGGGACTTTGTAGGATGACTCCAGGTCAGTGGAGTCGCTTTCTGGGGCAATGGACCGGGTCCTAGAGGTCGCGATTTGTGGTTCCATCCCCGTGGGTAGCGGGAACCCCAGGAGTCTTTCTGCAGGCAGACAGACCACCCCAGCTCTCCAAGAGGTCAGTCACTTAGGATCTAGGGATCTACTAGAAGAATGGATGGGGAAAATGGTGTGCTCTACTGCGTTTATTTTTCTTAATGTATCCCACTACCATTCTCTTGAATGAATTCAGCTATGTATCCCTTGTATTTAGTCATTAGGAAATGCTGGGGTGACATGGGACAGTGTTAATGTTATTAAGGGTAACAGGGAGGGCAATCACAAAACAGGTACCACGTGATCCCCTTTATTATTATGTGTGTATCTGTCTGTGTCTGTGTGAGTGGGTGTCTCCGGAGGCCAGAAGAGAGCACCAGATCCGATGGAGTTATGGGAGGTTGTAATGTTATTAAGGGTAGCAGGGAGGGCAATCACAAAACAGGTACCACGTGATCCCCTTTATTATTATGTGTGTATCTGTCTGTGTCTGTGTGAGTGGGTGTCTCCGGAGGCCAGAAGAGAGCACCAGATCCGATGGAGTTATGGGAGGTTGTGAGCCACCTGGCGTAGGTGCTGGGAACCAAACTCTGATCCTCCATGAACGCAGCAAGCGCTCTTAACCTCTGAGTCCTCCCTCCAACCCTTCCACACACCTCCCCTTTAAAAAAAAAACTATACTGCTTGGAGAGAGGCTGAAAGAAACTAACAAAAGTGTTTTATCCATACCTTCATGACTGGTGAAACTGTGAATGATTTTTCTTTTTCTGCTTAGTTCTACTTTCTAATTTTTTTTTTACTTTTGTAACTTAAAACTAGTAAGAGAGAACTGGACAGATGGCTCAGCAGTTAAGAGCATAACCAGCAGTTAAGGACCCTGGTTCCCTTCCCAGCACCCACATGGTGGCTAACAACCATCTGTAACTCCAGGTCCAAGGAATCTGATACCTTCTTCTGACCTCGGAGGGCATTGCAGGACACGAGTGCACTTAACATATATGCAGGCAGTCCACTCATACACAGAAAAATATTTAAAAATTAATACGAAAAAATTGGATTTTTTTGTTTGTTTCAACCAAATACAGAACCCTTTTCCCAAGAAGTAGATAGCAAATCTCTTCAATTATTCAGCTGTAACTACAGCATCTTTAGTGTATACTGTGAATCTGCTCACTGTAAAACCCAAGCATGAATCAACTTTGTAATTTGAAACTATCTTCAAGATATCCATTAGGGTATTGTATAAGCCTGGACATTCTGTGAGAAGTCACCCGTCCTTAGCTACACTGATCAACCTCATTGTAATGTGACCGCAGGTCTTTTTAACCTTAGAATAAAACTTTTTAATGTACTCCCTTTGCAGAGAATATACTTTGTAATTTAAAGCCCACAGTCAGAAAAGGAAATACTTGGCCACTTGAGGCAGTCCTAAAAGTGCAGGACACAGACTTTTTTCTGACTTCATGCATAAAACACTCTTGTTCCCCAGACCTTTTTAAACATTGACTGGTAGCAACAACCTACCTCAGGACATTAAAAAATAAATGTTTATTGATTTCAGTAAGAGTCTGGTGGGAAGGTCATTAAATTAATGCTAGCTAAATTGTCCCTTAGTTTACTGAAAATAACAAACATTTTGATAAGTTCCGGGTTTCCATAAGAAGAGAGTAGGGAAAAGCTGGTTGCAAGTAAAGTCATTTTTCTCTCCTGTGTCCCAGCTTACAGGGCCAAATAGCTTTCCATCAAACATCTCAAAACCAGTTTAGATTTCTGATTTTCCATTTAGTCTGCCCTCTGCTAAATA
Organism: Nannospalax galili; assembly: GCF_000622305.1. Lineage (NCBI taxonomy): Eukaryota > Metazoa > Chordata > Mammalia > Rodentia > Spalacidae > Nannospalax > Nannospalax galili. The sequence goes on along the minus strand of NW_008357996.1, from coordinate 409,775 downwards.
CTTCCACAATTTCCCACTACCCAGCAGTGGGATGCTTATTCAAATATAAGGCAAGATTTTCCAGGCCTGGTGGCACATGCCTTTGATCCCAGCACTACAAAGGCAGAGGCAGAGGCAGGCAGATCTCTGTGAGTTCAAGGCCAGCCTGGTCTGCATCATGAGTTCCAGGTCAGCTGGGACTGTAGGGAGACCATATCTCAAAAACACCAAAAAAAAAAAAAAAAGACAAAATCAAGTATAAAGCAAAATTCAAGAGAGCAAGGATCTTATCCACATGTCCGCCTAAAAGCCTGACACACAGTAGATGCTCAAGAAATACTTCATAAAACTAGCCTCTTTCTCCACTACGTGTTTAGCTAGTTCCTGAGATTTTTTTTTTTTTTTTTTTTTTTGAGTCAGGGTCTCCCTATATCCCAGTGTGGTCTTAAACTCACAGAGAGCTGTCTGCCTCTGCCTCCCAAGAGCTGGGATTAAAGGCATGAGCCACCACACCCAACTAAATCCAATAACTTTGCTCTTTTTAAAATTGCAGCAGAGGGCTTGGAGAGATGGCTCAACATTAGGAATGCATACTGTTCTTGCAGAGGACCTGAGTTCTATTTCCAGCACCCATGTCCAATGGCCAACCAGCTGTAACTCCATTTGGGGAGGGGGGGGTTACCTGCACTCATGCACGCATAATTAAAAATAATAAAAGTTTTAAAAATAAAACAGTAGCAGGAGTCTTTTTTTTTTTTCATCTCTAAGACATTTTCATTAAGGCTTAAAAGAATCCCAAAGTAGGCAAACAGTGAATCTCAGCAACTGCCAGGAGGACAACGATGGAGAAGAGGAAGCAGAAAAGCCATTCCCTTTGTGTTAAGCTGGCATAGAGGTCAGCCACAGGGTGGACCAGAAGCTGCATGGCAGGGAGGGAAGCTTTAGAGAAAGAGTAAAGCCCAAGGGTTAGGGAAAGCATGCTTAGGCTCTGGCTAGCATGCAAAAGACAGAAGAAGAGAAAAAACAGGAAAGTTAGGCCTTTGTGAGCCAGGACTCAGATAGGTGGGCACACCCAGTGGGACCTTCTGCCAGTAACTGAATCTTAAGTGAGGTGCAGGTGTGAGAATATTTATGTGACCACCTAATCCAATTAGCACTGCTCCCTGGCTCTGACCAGTTACACCTCTCCCTAGTGAGAAAGAACATCAGTCCTAGAGTTCTTCACTTGACCTTGGACACTGCATAGTACAGTGCCTCAGTTTCTGTAACCACTCATGACTTAAAGCTGCTTGCTGTTTCTTTGGTAAAACCAACTAGTCATATATTTTCCAACAATTTTCCCAATAGAAGTAAAATAAGATTCTGTCTATAGTAACTTCTCTGAAATTGAGACTACTGCCCCTGAATCTAGAAAGACAGTTGTTTGTAAATTAAAAGCCACCTGAGTTAATTGTAAATGACCTGTTAGTAGCTTCTGTCTTTACTAGTCACCATGATCTTGAGTCCCTGCAGACCAAAAAGAAAAACCTGCAACAAAACATTGCATAGCAAAGCTTGCCTGCACCCTGCACCCTGCAGAAGAAAATTCCTTTGTCCTTAGTAGTTTATCTTAAAGTGCCTAGTATCTGAGATAAAGCTCATTTTATCTGAGCAATTTCCAAAGATCTTTATATGTGGTCTCATTTCAGATCATAAATAACTGAAAAAAGATGCATTTTATATGAATAGACCATTTAGATACTTAAATTGGAAATAGTTTCCAAATTACCTAAAATAAATACATCTAACAAAAAATATTTTTTTCCACAAGTTAGGTCTGTAATGACCAAATTAGATATTGCTTGGTGCCATAGCCAGATGTCAAGAGCTTGTTCCCACCTCCTCCCACATACAGTGATCCGTAACTTCCAGGGCTCCTGTCTGCATCTACTTGTGTCTAGGGTCATATTTCCTCTACTACATCCATACTGAAGAAAGAAATTCCACCAAAAAATTTGTTCCAATACATGGAGAGTTCATTGGATTCCCTCCTTTAAAATGCTCATTTCCCCTCCCTGGAGCAAGGACCTAAAAACCACATTTTCTACATTTTCTACAATTGTCTCGTTACTCAGACAAAAAACACACTCAACTTCTCTCCTCACTTGACATACTCTCCCCATCTCTTTTCTACTTGTAAGTTCTAGAAGATAATATTACCTAATAATTATCCAGAAAGTATTATCTGAGTTGTAGTGTAGCACAGAGTTTATAAGTTGTTTTATGTTCTTTAAAAGGCAAATAGCTGACAATTTATAAATGACATATTTTAGATATTTAGCTATCTGCAAATGTGGGGCCTCGTCTCATTCCTGACTTTTCAGGATAGAGTGATAGGTATAGACTGAAATATTTCTTCCAAAAGAGGAAGTTCATCATATTACAGGAAGTGATTATTATCACACCCAGTAGCGGACATGCTTGAGGTACCTTTTTCTGTTCCTGCAGTATATAAAACATACCCTATGAGGTTTAAAAAGTATCTCAAAAAACTAGATGTGGTGGCCTGTAATCCCAGCACCGGAGAAATAGAGACAAGAAGATGAGAACGCTCAATGTCATCCTAGCTACATAGCAAGTTCAAGGCCAGCCTGGGATCTCAAAAGAAGAAAGGTCTCTGAAGCAACTTACTGTCTGGAAGAATACCAATAATTATTTTGTTAAATTGGACTTATTTTAGTCCAAATTCTAATGCAGAGTGAATAGTTTGAGAGGTAAAATGCTTTCTTTTGGCTGTTTGCTGACTAAAGGCACATATGGAGTTGGGAGAGAGCTCAGTTGGTGAAGTGCTTGCAATGCAAGCATGAGGACCTGCGCTCAGACTCCAGAATCCATGTTTTTAAAAAAAAAGCTAAGTGCGGTGGTGTGCACTTGCAGTCCTAGTACTGAGGAAGTGGAGACAGGGATCCCTAGGGTTTACTGGCCAGCCAACTGGGCCTACTTGGACAGTTCCAGGCCAAAGAAAGACCCCATCTAAAAAAGAAAAAGAAAACAGCATCGATGGTGCCTGAGAAATGACACCAAGATTGTCTTCAGACCGCCACATACATGAACATGCACACACACGCACATACACACATGAAGAAGCCATGTGTGGAGTTATGAAACTATGATTACAATCTTTAGAAAACAATTTTGTTAGACCAAGGAGATGATCCAGTGGGTAAAAGCACTAACTAGGCAATCTTGACCACCCAAGTTCAATCCCTGGAAACCACATTAAAAGCTGGTTGTGGGGGCATGTATTATAAGCCCAGCTCTCTTGTGGTGAGATAGATATGAGAGAGAGAATCCCCTGAAGCTCTTGGGCCAGCTAGTCTAGGGCACACACCACCACAGCAGAGACAAGAGCCCCTGCCTCAAAAAGATGGAAAATGAGAACTAAATTCTGAAAGTTTTCCTCTGACCTCCACAAGTGTGTCGCGGCCTGTGCATACCTACATACACACGTACACTAAATAAATAAATGAATTTAAATTGTGGATCATTAAACTATTAAATATGTGACTTTTAGGTGTCTTTGGTCATTTGGAATTTTTTTAATATTATTTTTATTTTATGTGTATGAGTGCATTGCCTGCATGTATGTAAGAGCACCCATGTCGTGCAATGCCCTTCGAGGACAGAAGAGGCCATTGGATCCCCTGGAACTGGAGTTACGGACAGTTGTTAGCTCCCATGTGGGTGCTGAAATTTGAACCCAGGTCTTCTGCAAGAACAGCCAGTGTTCTCAGCCACTGAGCCATCTCTCCAGCCCTGGAATTTTTTTTAGATGTTCTGGAGAAACATGTTTTCTTGAAATGTTCCGTAATAGGAAGACATTGTGATTCAGACTTTTAAACTGAAAAAAAAAAAACATTGGTTTTTAAATCTAGTTGCCATTTGCTATGATTTGAATCAAGCTTGTGTCTGAACACTTGTTGCCCAACTGCTTCCCGTTTTGGGAATGTTGTGGAACCTTTTGGACACGAGGTCTTGCTGGCTGATGTCGAGCTGTAGGAGCCACAATGCTGGGCTTCCTGGGCTTCCTGGATGTGAGCAAGCCACTTCACATGCCTGCTGCCATGGTAATAGGACACTCCTATGTCTTGCCCACCACGATGAACTGTGCCCTCTCCAATCATGAGTCCAATCCTTCCTCCCTTAATTTGTTTCTGGGGTCCTCAAGATGGCTCAGCAAGCAAAGGGGCTGGCTTCCTGGCAACTATTCATGTTCCCCCAATCCTCAAATGGTGGAAGGGAAGACCCAACTCCTGCAAATTGACCTCTGGCGTCCACATGTATATATAGTATGTATGTGCCCACACACACAAATAAATGAATAAATGTAATTTTTTTTAATTAATTTAAAAATTTTTTAAAATTTGTTATTATCAAGCCGGCCGTGGTGGTGCATGCCTTTAATCCCAGCACTCAGGAGGCAGAGGCAGGCGGATCTCTGTGAGTTCAAGGCCCACCTGGTCTACATAGCGAGTTCCAGGCCAGCTGAGGCTACAGGGAGACCCTGTCTCAAAAAGACCAAAAAAAAAAAAAAAAAAAGACCAAAAATTTGTTAGTATTTTATGTGTATGAGTATTTTGCTTGCATGTATGTAAGGGCATTTATTCAGTGCCCACAAAGACCAGAAGAGGGTGTCAGATCCCCTGGATCTGGAGTTACAAGTGGTTGTTGGCCACCGTGTGGGTGCTGGGAATCAAAACTGGTCCTCTGCAAAAGCAGCCAGTACTCTTAACCACTGAGCCATCTCTCCAGCTCCTAATTAATTTCTAAAAGTTATTTCTGTTAGTTACTCTGTGGCAGTGATGAGAAAAGTAACTAATGCCATTTATTCTCAAAATACATAGAATAAGATTGGCCTCCTTGGCTCTGGAGATTATTTTTTTTAATCTATGGGTTCAAAAAAACTCTTTTAAAACATTTTGATGGTCAGGCATGATGGCATACCCCTTTAATGCCGGCACTTGGAAGGCAGAGGCAGATGGATCTAAACCAGTCTGGTCTACATAGCAAGTTTTAGGTCAGCTATGGCTACGTAGTGAGACCCTGAGTTTAAAAAAAAATAAAAATAAAAATAAGTTTAAGGGTCAGACCAACTTCAATTTTAAATTAATTTATTTATTGTTATGTAGGAAATATCCTTCAAGGTCTACCTTAAATGGATTTTTTCTAAACAAAATAAGATTGTTAGATCATGTGTAAGTCATTATTGTTTTCCATTATATAAATTAAGGTGATCAAATGGAAATGTAAATAATATAGGAAGAAAATGTTTAGCTACTTTTAATATAATTTCAGGGTGATAACTGGCAGGTTTTTTCAAAGACTAATATATACAGTACCATGGTTACTTGCTTATTTCTCTAAATCAATTTATTGAGTTGGTGCCAGGATCCATTATAAGCAAGAAAGTCTTCCTCCCAGAATGAAAACAGTAACTTTTTAGGAGAGTTGAAGCTCCCTTCTGAGATTAGAAAAGCCCTACTCCATATCCAAATCAATTGTGTTGATGAAAACACTTTAAATACCTCCTTTCATCTTATCCTGCCCCTCCACAGTTACAAGCTCCAGGGGCTTAGTAAATACTAAGAGATAACATTCTTTAGCTGAGAACCAGTTCTAATCACAAAGGGAGAGGTGAACTCCTTGTTTTGTAGTCTGTCATTCAGCCCAGACTTAGATAGGCCTGGAAGCTAGGAGACTCATTCACTGCCAGCTCTGGTGAGCTTCCCTCTCACCATTTTGAACACATTCCAGTCTTCTCCCAGATCTGCCTCTTAGAACTCCACTGGTTCAGGAACTTTTCATTTTCTTCAGCTTTCCTCAAAAGGCAATGACTCTGAGATGTAACCAACTCCTGATTTCCACATAATTCCAGCTTCGTTGTCACAAACTCAGAACTGTCAACAATATTCAGAACTGCCTTTGCAAAGATTCTAAAGTTGACCTACTACAAATTTTTAAAAAGGCAACTGAAGAGAAAAAGAAATATCCACTCCAGTAATCTTTTAAAAAATATTTTATTATTTTTATTTTATGTGTATGAGTGTATTGCCTGCGTGTGTAATTGCATCCGTGTTGTGCAGTGCCTGTGGAGGTCAGAAGACGGTGTCATAATCCCTGGAACTGGAGTTACAGACAGTTGTTAGCGGTTATGTGGGTGCTGGGAATGGAACCCAGGTCCTCTGCAAGAGCAGCCAGTCCTCTTAACCACTGAGCCATCTCTCCAAGCCCTTATCTAATAATCTTTTTAAATTCAGGAATTTTTTCTTTTTTATTTATGTGTATATGTATATACACAGGTGAGTGCAGGTACCCTCAAAGGCCAGAAGAGTGTGTTGGATCCACTTGAGCTGGAGTTACAAGTGGTTGTGAACCACAGTATTTGGTTGAGGACTTGAGTCCTCTGCAAGTGCAGCAAGAGCTCTCAACCACTGAGCCATCTCTCCAGGTTCTCTCTCTCTCTCTCTCTCTCTCTCTCTCTCTCTCTCTCTCTCTCTCGATTTTTTGCAACAGAAATTTCCCTATGTAGCCCTGGCTGGCCTCAAACTCACAGAGATCTGCCTACCTCTATCTCCCAAGCACTACCACATCTGGCGTTCTCTCTCCCCCCCTTTTCTTTTTTAATTTTATGTTATGTGCATGAGTGTTTTGCTTGCATGTATGTATGTGAACCATGTGTGTATAATGCCTGTAGAGGCCAGAAGAGGGTGTCAGATCCCCTGAACCTGGAGTTACAGCCAGTTGCTATCTCATATGTGGGTGCTAAGAACTAAACCTGGGCCCTTAGTCAGTGCTGTGAACCATTGAGCCATCTCTCCAGCCTCTCTCTCTCTCCCCCTTCCCTTCCTCCCTGTGCCCCCTTTGAGAAAGGATCTCCAGCTGGCCTGGAACTCACCATGTACACCATGTATACCAGGCTAACCTGGAACTCACCATGTAGACCAGGCTTGGGGCCCCCTTTTTTTTTTTTTTTTTTTTTTAACAGTATTTTTATTAATTCTTTGACAATTTCATACATATAATGTATGCTGTATTTTGATCATATTCACCCCCTACTCTTCTCCCTAACTCTGCCTAGTTACAATATTTACTCCTCCCCTTCTTTTTGGTTGTTTGGTTGGTTGGTTTTGAAAGGATCTCCCTAGTCCCAGCCTGTCTGGGAGTTACTGTGTAGACCAGGCTGGCCTGGATCTCATAGAGATCCTCCTGCCTCTGCTTCCCAAGTTCTGGGATTAAAAACACCCATCACCATGCCTGACTCCTCCCCTTTTACTAAGACAGTGTCTCCCTAGCTGGCCTGGAACTTCTTATGTAGACAGTCTGGTTCATGTCCTCTTTTATTTAAGTAATTTTTAAATTTTTTATTTACTTATTTTTATTGTATGCCTGTGTGTATGAAACTGTACCACATGCATGCAATGCCTGCAGAGGTCAGAGAAGGGCATCAACTCCTCTGGAACTGGAATTACTGATGGTTGTTAGCCACCATACGGGTACTAGGAACTTAACTTGGGTCCTCTGCAAGAGCAGCCAGTGCTCTTAACCACAGAGTCATCTCTTCAACCCTTTAGAACTGTTCTTTTTATATTGAGAAACTGACCACAGGTTTTTTTTTTACATTAAAAAAATTTATTTTTATTTTATATCTATGAGTGTATTGCCTGCATGTATGTGAGAGCACCTGTGTCGTGCAATGCCACAGAGATCAGAAGAGGGCTTCAGACTCCCCTGGAACTGGAGTTACGGACAGTTGTTAGTTGCCATGTGGGTACTGGGATAGGAACCCAAGTCTTCTGCAAGAACAACCAGTGTTCTTAACCACTGAGCCATCTCTCCAGCCAACATTATTCTTTAAATGCCTTCCCAATGCAATCTAAGATGAAGAAGAAACCAAAAATTCAAATATCAATTTCATTATCTAAATTCTTTCCTAACCAAAGATAAGCTAAGAATAATAAGACAGTGTTATCACTGCCCTGACATGCAGGAAATTATTTAAATATATAGATACAATGTTGTTTTTCTATAACATTAAATTTTTAAAAATCTTTTAGGGCTGCCTGTGGTAGCCTACACCTTTAATCCCGGCACTCAGAAGGCAGAGGCAGGTGAATCTCTGTGAGTTCTAGGCCAGCCTGAAGTTTAAGACTAACCAGGGCTACACAGTGAACCCCGCCACAAAAAAAAATTTTTTTAATTGTATTCTTTATGCAGGGCATGGTTGCGCAAGCCTTTAATCCCAGAACCAACAGCGCTATCATCTAAACAAAGCAGCTGAATGTGGCCTTCAAATGCCCTTTTTCCAATAGGTAAATGACAAGAACGCTGGGAAGAGAACAAAACTCACTAGAGTTGGGCTGCATGGCACAAGCCTTTAGTCCCAGCACTCTGCAAGCAGAGGCAGGCCAACTCTTAGGAGTTCAAGGCCAGCCTGGTCTGGTCTACATAGGGAGTTCCAGGGCAGTTGGGGATACAGGGAAATCCTATCTCAAAAAAAAAAAGAGGGGCATCCTGTAAAACTAATTTCTTTCCTTCAAACCCAGACACAATAGCAACAAAAATTAGTAAGAATGTTTGAACAGTCTTCCTTCTATCTTTGTCCTCAGCCTCTAGTTCCTCTCTTCAGAGACAGTCATTTTTACCAGCTTCTTGAGTATCCTTCCAGCACGTTCCATGCATTTACATAGACATATAGGCCTGGAGAGATGAGTCAACATTTAAGAGCACTGGTTGCTCTTGCAAAGGAGCCAAGTTTGAATCCCAGCACTCACATGGTGGCTAACAATAGTCTGTAACTCCAGTTCCAGGGGATCCAATGTCCTCTTCTGACCTCCAAGGGCATTGCCCAACACAGGTACACTTACATACATGCAGGCAATACACTCATACACATAGAAATTTAAAAATAAATAAAATATATAAAAAATAGACATGTTCACTTTTTCCCACAAACACTACATCTTGTTTTATTCCCTTTTTAATTATTATTTCTTTGTGGGTAGTTTTTATTTTTAGTGTGTTACTATGAAAATCTTAAAACATGCAAGAAAAGTAAACACAACTGTAAAATGAATGCTGTGTGCCTCTTTACCCAATCACCCAACTCAGACAGTCTTGAAATATTGCAACTCGATTCATCTTCCCCTTATTTTTCATGTATTTGTGTGTATATTGGGGGTTGTTGTTTTTTTGTTGCTGTTGTTGTTTTAGAGGACAGGGTCTCCCTGTGTAACTCAGGTTGACTTGGAACTTATTAAGGTAGCACAGGCTGGCTTCAAAGTTGCCATCCTCCTGCCTCAGTCTCCCAAGTACTGGGCTTGCAGGAGTGCACCACCATACCTAGCTGTGTGTACACATTTTAAAGCAAATTTCAGACACCTTTTAATTTCATCCCTTCCTACCAAATATACTGTACTCTCTAAGTCATGTGGGTATTTGCTTGTAACATGACTAATGATGTTATCAAGCTTCAGAACGTTGGTCACAGTTCCTTGCTATAATTTGTTGTGACCATATCCAGTCTGTGTTCAGAGTCCCCAAAGTCTCTCTCTCTCTATTTTTTTTTTTTTTTTTTTTGTCTAGGTAGGACTTAGTTTTAGTTTTTCTTTTCTTTTGTTTTTAAAAAAATGTCATGTGTTTGAGTGTTTTGTCTGAATGTATGTATGTGCACCACATGCATGCAGTGCCCATGGAGGGCAGAAGAGGGCATCAAATCACCTGAAACTGGAGTTTCTGGTACTGAACTGCCATGTGGGTCCTGGGAACTGAATCCCTGCCCTTTACAAGAGCAGCAAGTGCTCTTAACTGCTGAGCCATCTCTCCAACCCCCTAGTTTGTTTTTCTGTCGCTGTGATAAACACCATGACCAAAAGCAGCTTGGGGAGGAAAGGGTTGGTTTGGGTTAGAGGTTACAGTGCAACATCCCGGGGAGCTAGGGCAGGAACTTGAGGCAGGAACTGCAGTAGAGACCAGGGAGAACACTGGATGCTCTCAGGCTCACATTCAGCTATCGTGAAATATTTTTTAGAAACATTTTATTTATTGTTTTTATTTTATGTGTATGATTGTATTGCCTGCACATATGTAAATACACCCATGTCATGCAACACCTGAGGAGATCAGAAGAGGACATCAGATATCCTGGAACAGACAGTTGCTAGCCATCATGTTGGTGCTGGGTCCTCTGCGAGAACAGTCAGTGCTCTTAACCGCTAAGCCGTCTCTCCAGTTGCCAGCGACCTTTCTTATACGGCTCAGGCAGTACCCAGGGATGATGCTGCCCAGAGTGGGCTGAGCCCTCCTACATCAATTAACAAACAAGATGATGCCCCACAGACATGCCCACAGGCCAACCTGATGGAAATACTCAATTGAGATTCTCTAGATATATAAAATTGGCAACAAAACTAACCAGGACAGAACTGTTTTAAGATTTACTTACGTACAATTTTTTTGAGACTTTTTATGTGTGTGTGTGTGTGTGTGTGTGTGTGTGTGTGTGTGTGTGCCTGTATGTGTTTATGTGTGACACCTGTGTGCAGGAGTTGGTAGAGGGTATCAGATTCCCTACAACTGGAGTTACAGATGGTAATGAGTGCTGAGAATTGAACCCAGGTCCTCTCTAAAAGCAGTAACTGCTTTTAGTTGCTCAGTCATCTCTCTAGCCCCTCCCCTAAATATATTTTTTTTAATGTTAAACATTAGATTTATTCACTGTGTTTCTTTTCTTTTCTTTCTATTGAGACAGGGTCTCAGGTATCCCAGGCTGGCTTCAAATTTCACTATGCAGCTGACAATGACTTTGAATTTCTGATTCTCCTGCCTCCACTTCCCATGCCCTGAGATTACAGGTGTGAGTCACCACACCTGCTTTATGTGTTGAGGATCATCCCCAGGGCTTTGTGTGTCTATGCATACAATCTGCCAACTGAGCTTCATCCCCTGCCCTGTTTCTGTGTTTCTTCTTTTTTTGGTCTTTTTGAGACAGGGTCTCCCTGTAGCCCTAGCATACTGACCTTGAACTCACGGAGATCTGCCTGCCCTCTGCCTCCCAAGTGCTGGGACTAAAGGCATTCACCACCAAGCTGGGCTGTTTATTTTCTTTTATATGTATATAGTATTTATTATTTTTATTTTATATGTATGAATGTATTGCTTGCATGTATGTAAATGCACCCATGTTGTGCAGCGCCTGTAGAGGTCAGAAGAGGGTGTTGATTCTGGAGTTATGGATAGTTGCTAACTACCATGTGGGTGCTGGGAATTGAACCTGGGTCCTATGCAAGAGTAGCCAGTGCTCTTAAAAGCCTCATTTCAGGGGCTGGAGAGATGGTTCAGCAGTTAAGAACACTGGTTGTTCTTGCAGAAGACCCGGGTTTGAATCCCAGCATCCACATGGCAGCTAACAACTGTCCATAACTCTAGTTCCAGGAGATCCAACAGCCTCTTCTGACCTCTGCGGTCATTGCATGACACAGGCGCACTTACCTACATGCAGGCAATACACACATACACATAAATTTTTTTTTTAAAAAGTCTCATTTCATTGAAATACACAGAACAGCCCATCTCATTTTTTCCCCTGTGGTACTGACTTGAAGAAAACTCATTAATCCCATAGAATGTTCCACATTCTAGACCTAGGTGTTGCTAGGTTTCTACCTTAACTCACTGGTCCTCCACCCTCTTATAAAAATTTGAAGTTGATTCTCTCAGGTTAATTGTTGTCTGGATTGACTTGTAGACAAGTATGCTTCATAGCTGGTACTATGGATTTTTGTACATCATATCAGGGGCACTTAAGGTCAGAGTGACAGGCTTTCAAAAGCTTAAGCTAACCAGTAACTCAAGAGGTATCTGATCTTTCCATTGTGAAGTTCCCATAAACTTTTTTTTAAAGATCTTATTTTTATTTTAAATTATGTGTATGTCTGTGAGTCTGTGCACTTCTAACTGCGGAGCATCTCTCTACCACCCCTCCCCCCTAAGAGCTTTTTACCAAGTGCTGTATTAGTTACTTTTCCTGTTGCTGTGCTAAAATACACTGACAACAGCAAATTAAGGACAAAAATGTTTATTTTAGCTCACAGTTTGGGGATACAGTCCATCATGGTGGGGAAGGCAGAACAGCTGGCCATGCTGCAACCATAGTCGGGAAACAGCAATGGATGCTGAGCTTCGGCTTGCTTTGCTGCTTCTATTCAGTCCAGGATCCCAGCCCTCAAAATGGGGCCACCCACACTCAGAATGGGTCTTCTCACCTCAACTAACCTGATCTATACAGTCCATCACAGATTGATCAAGAGGCTAACCTAATCTAGATAAACCACAGCTATGCTGAGAGGCTTCTCTCCTATGTGATCCTAAGTCCTGCCAAATCTCCAGGACTGACATCACAAATGAGTTCATCTATTGTCCAAACTGATGATTCCTTAGCGCCTGCAAGGTGGCGACGCTCTAAATCCAGCATTCATGTGTGAGAGAATAGACCTGGTTACACCATGTCCCTGAAAAGGCTAATGAAACCTCAGAAGCTTTTGAACTGGGATATTTACGGGAAAGTTTATGCGAATACGCCACCACAAAATTAGCACTAGAAGGTTCCAAACCCTCTGAATTCCATTCAGTGAAGATTGAAAAACTCTTCAAGTGCTTTATTTGTTTGCTTTCACAGATTTAAGAAGTCCAAATCCCTTTAGGAGTGGCTGATACCATCATGTTGCAAAATGTCGTATTGTCATGGGGGTCATTGTTTTCTATAATCTATTAGAAAAATCTCCCGTCATGTAACAGAACCCACACGTATCTATAAGAAAAAAAAAAATTCTCACCCAGCCTGAAATTAATTCTGGTTATTTCCCTTTAGAGAATTTTAGGAAGATGGGAGCACTCTCTGAGGAAGAAGTCTCCATGGAGATGAAGAATCCCAGATTGCAGAGAAATCCAGTGGGACTGGAAGGGGAGGGAGGCATTCTGAAGGCTGCTGATTCCTCTAGGAGACCCTTTGTCTTTAAACAGGGGCCGAAGCCAAAGCTCCCTCCACTGCTCATGACAATGTCCAGGTCCCACTCCACCAGCTCCAGATTTACTTTGTTTCTTTCTGGAGACCCAGGTGACAAGGGTGCAACAGATCAGAGACCACATTTGGGAAAACCCCATTGTAGGTTCTGAGGATTCCACATCACACCATTTGAGCTTTGCCTGGTGGAGTTGATTCCTTACAACACTGATAATCTCAGGAGTCTTGCCTTAAGAATTCCAAAACATGGGGCTAAAGAGATTGCTCAGCAGGTAAGAGCACTGGCTGTTCTTTCAGAGGACCCGGGTTCCATTCCGAGCACCCACATGGTAGCTTCCGGAGATCCAATGCCCTCTCTTGACTTCTGCAGGCATTGCATTGTATGTGTACTTCCATTCCTTACAACACTGATAATCTCAGGAGTCTTGCCTTAAGAATTCCAAAACATGGGGCTAAAGAGATTGCTCAGCAGGTAAGAGCACTGGCTGTTCTTTCAGAGGACCCGGGTTCCATTCCGAGCACCCACATGGTAGCTTCCGGAGATCCAATGCCCTCTCTTGACTTCTGCAGGCATTGCATTGTATGTGTACTTCCATACATGTAGGCACCACACACACACACACACACACACACACACACAATAAGTAAATAAATAAATAATAAAAATAAATAAAATATTTTTAAAAAAGAATTCCAAAACATGAACTAATGAGATGATTCAAAGGGTAAAGACTTCTGCTGCCAAACCTGACAACCTGAGTTTGATCCCTGGGCCCCACAAAATAGAAGGAGAGAATCAACTCCCACCAGTTGCCCTCTGACCTTCACACGTACTATTGCACATGCATCCCCCCACATACAATAAACAAATGTAACAAAAACTTTTAAAAAAGAATTCTAGAGCCTGGAGAGATGGCTCAGCAGTTAGGAATACTGGCTCTTCTTAAAGAGGACTGTAGTTGGGTTCCCAGCACCCACATGGCAGCTCTCAACTGTCTGTAACTCCAGTTCCATGGGATCTGATGTCCTCTGTGGGCATTTCATGTACCATTGTATTTACATACATGCAGGCAAAACACTCATATACATAAAATAAAAATAAATAAATAAACAAAATTATGAAACAGTCCATTCTGTGAAAATGTCTATATTTTTCTATACTCTTAGGGCAAGTATCACGTTTGGTCAGAGAGTATCTTCTTATTGTTTTCTTAAAAATTAATTCTTTTCAGACAGGGTCTCACTGTGTAGCCCTGGATGGCCTGGAACCCACTATGTGGACCAAGCCTGTCTGAAACTCACAGAGATCTGCCTGCCTCTTTCTCCCAGCTGCTAGGATTAAAGGCATGCACCACCACACCCAGCAGAAAGTGCCTTCTTAAACCACCAACACCTGCTTACCCTGCAGCAGAGACTGATTTGTGCCATTCTGAGTTGAGTGTATTCTTCAAGGACCCTGGCTAGATATTGTAATTAGTTAAAACTCTATAATATTAATAATTAATTTTAAGGACTACCAAACAGTGCTGGGTCATTCACTTAGATGTATCTCTAATATCTATCAGTGTGCAAACCATATGGAAATGGAAGGCGCTTTCTCTCTCTCTCTCTCTCTCTCTCTCTCTCCCTTCTTCTTTCCTCCCTCTTGACAAGGTATCCTGTAGCTTAAGCTTGCCTCAAACTCATTCACTGTGTGGCTAAGGATGCCCTTGAACTCCTGATCCTCTTTCCTCCTGCCTTCACTTCGTGAATTCTGGGATTACAGGTATGTACTACTGCACCTGGTTTTATGAGGTACACATAAAACCCAAGGCTTAGTGCATGTTAGGCATATACTTACTAACTGAGCTGCAGCTCCAGATCCCAATATATTTCTTTTTAAAAAATAGATAATTTATTGAGAATTTCATGCATGCATATAAGGTGTTTTAATCCAATGCATGCCCACTCCCTCCCCTCCAACTCCTCCCATATCTTCCCATCATTTTCTGATAACTTAATGTACTCTTTCTTCTTCTTTGATCTATTTTTTTTATGGGGCTTTTGGCTATGCTAACATTTCCCCCTCTGAAGAGGTAAAATCTTTTAAGGATTAGATAAAAGCTCCCAAATATACTAGACGTTTTTGGTCTTTGGAACAGAGTATGTTGCTAAGAGGCCCACGGACATTGTGAATTTTAGCCAAGAAACCAGCTACTTTCTTTAGGGTCTTTAAACCCTAACTGCCTAACCAATTCCTACCTCCTGTTCTTATCACAACATCCTCTGAAGAGGTTAACCAAATTGTCAAAAGGGAATAGGGACACAGACCGCTCTGGCTTCTTCCATGCTGCAGGGATGCAGGGTGAGGCAGTTGGGGTACTCCTTCAGGGGGTCTATCTAAAAGACTCCCAAATTGCAAAACTCTTGTCTCTGAGGGAAGAAGAAAGTCCTTGAATCATGAATAGGAGATGTGAAGGAGAAGTACAGACAAGAGTAATTAGCATTACAAGTTCTAGACAGGGAACTAGAAAAAAGTCAGAACAGGGCAATTTTCAAATGTTCCTAAGAGAGGCCACTGGAATTTCTTGACAAGGATTTTCAAAAGCATCCCTCTATTGGGTTCCTCCTCATTTTCCTTTTGTCTTCCAAGGCTGGACTCTAGAGTGATGGATTCAGGATTTGCTTTCAGGTATTTTGATAGTTGTTGGAGTGGTTAGAATTAGTGCCAGTTCCCTCTCAAAGGCTTCTAGATGGGGGAGAAAAAATTATCCATCATTTCTGCAGCCCCAGCTGGCTTGGAACTCACTATGTAGACCAGGCAGGCCTTGAACTCACAGAGCTCCACCTGCCTCTGCCTCCCAAGTGCTGGGACTACAGGCATGGGCAGCCATGCCCAGCCTAAATAGGATTAAGCCTAATGTCTGGGAAGTGCAATCCCTTGAACTCTTAAAGAAATATACTGATGACTTTACTCTTTGGTTACATTTTCCTTTTTGGTGTTTAAGACCATATAATTGGCTCAAATAAATCAATTTGTTTTTCCACCTGCCTCTGCCTCCCAAGTGCTGGGACTACAGGCATGGGCAGCCATGCCCAGCCTAAATAGGATTAAGCCTAATGTCTGGGAAGTGCAATCCCTTGAACTCTTAAAGAAATATACTGATGACTTTACTCTTTGGTTACATTTTCCTTTTTGGTGTTTAAGACCATATAATTGGCTCAAATAAATCAATTTGTTTTTACCCTTTAGATCCTTTGAGGATCTGTACCTCAGTCACATGGGTTTGGGAGGAGCCCCTGGCTCCTTTTTTTACCCATTCTATCTATGTGAAGATAAGTCAAAGGTCCTGCTCAACCATGACTGGCTTCACTTGGAAGCATGAATGAGATGTTTCCTCTGAGTTGACCCTCCTCTTTGTAGACTGGACACTGGTTCAAGTCCATCTCATGGGGTCTCCATGGCCTCCCTGAACAAGAGGACAGGTGACTCACCACAGTTACAGGACATTTTGAGAGATGTTCCATAGCCCCCTGGAACTTAGTCAACTTGGAGGGCAAAGGGCAAAATCTGTCCTTTAAGTCCCTCTGACCACATTAGTATAGGCCTCAAACTATGGCTGTTAAACACCGAATAAGGTTAGTTCCACCAGTCTGGCACTTTAAATTATCATGTTCTATGTAAATAAGGCTTAGCCAAAATGTCTATTACAGTCAAAGGGGAAATAAAAATTTTCCATGACATAAATAGGCTGAAGGAATTCATGTCCATAAAACCAGCCCTTGTGTTCAATGAAGGTATAAATGTGGAAAAGTACATCTATATCACGAATGTAAATACAAATAAAAATGAAAGGATTCAATACTCATCTTTCATTAAGAACTTTAAATATTAATGGACTGAACTCCCCATTCAAAAGACACAGACTAGGTGAATGGATTAAGAAATGAAACCCATCTTTTTGTTGTCTGCAAGAAACTCATCTCACTTTCCAGGACAGACACTATCTTAAAGTGAAAGGATACAAAAAAATATACCAAGCGAATGGTACTAAGAAAAAAGCAGGCATTGCAATTCTAATATCTGACAAAATAGACTTTAAACTAAAACTGATCAGAAGAGATAAAGAGGGCCATCTGGGAGGTGGGTGTATAGTTGAATAAGATGGTTTGGGAGGTTCTGTGTGATACACACACACACACACAAAAAAAAAAAATCAACAAATTTTATAAAATGTATTATATTTGAGGAGGAAACATAAAAATTTACGCCATGTTAAATAGTAGAGGGGATAAACATTACCATTGTATTCTACCTGATGACTTTATAGACATACACAGGTGCCAAGGAATCAAGTACAACCGATTATGACTAGTAATAATCAGATACATACAGATTAGAGATGCATGTGCCAACATCTCAGTGTTAGCAGCAAAAATGAGTCTTTCTGTAAGGAACAGTATATTTTAAAATGAAATAGAGATCTTTGTTAAAGGTTAAAAACTCATTCAATTTTATGTCATACAGGGCTTATACTGAGTTCAATATTGCATAACTATTAATTCAACTGTATTAAAAATTCAAAGCATAAAAATTTGCTCCTTAATAATTAGTAGATGTGAAAAACATTACTGTGGGAGTCTCTCCCTCTCTTTTCAGGTTGTTGGCCACCGGTCCACAAGGGCAGGGGGAGCAGAAGCGGTGAATGGGGTCAGGACGGCCAGTGAGCACTGACAGAAGAAAGCCCTTCCGGGGAGGCTGGTTTCACAGCACAGTGAAAGAAAAACAGCTCTAGATGCAGTGATACAGCTCCAGACTCAGTGAAACAGCTCCAGATTCAGTGAAACAGCTCCGTTTATTCAGTGGGAGTACTAGAGAAATTATAGTGTGGAGGCAGTAGCCAAAGCCTCAGCTGATAGGTGCTCATAGTATGCTTTATTTACATGTGGTAGTGGGCTCCTATCATCCAACTACCAGGCAATGCCTGATTATCATATAGAATAAACCTGGGGGTAGTTTTTACTCCAGGTAACTATGCCCAAGGTCATGTTCCAAATAAGGTCAGGTATCCGTGCTTGGTGGCACTTTCCAGGTAAGCCAGGAAGAGAGCAGGAGGCCCCCTGCTGAAAAGGGGAGTCCTTCCATTTGGCACCGAGCCCCTTAGGGCTATCGGACATGGAGAACTACAACCCTAACAGCAGGGTTTCCCAACACATTACCATTGAAATCTACCTAATAACTTTACATCCATACTCAGGTACTAAGGGTCCAAGTGTAACTGACTGTGACTAGTTATAATCAGATACATAGAAATTAAAGACACATCTGCAAATATATGTGTTAGTAGCATTAAAAATGTAGGAAACAGCATATCTTAAAATGAAATGGACATCTTTTTTAAAGGGTAAAAACTCATTCAATTTTATGTCTTACAGGGCTTATACTGAGTTCAATATTGTATGACTGTATTAATTCAACTGTGAACCTAGAAACTTGCACCCACTTGTGAAAGAGATGTCAGGGTTTATACTGAGTTCAATATTGTATGACTGTATTAATTCAACAGCGAACCTAAAAAAAATTATTGTATTTAAAAAAATTTTTTAAATTAATTAACCACATGATTAGAAGAAGCAATTCATTAAAGAGCAAGGATACATCTCTTTCACAAGTGGCTGTAAGTTTCTAGGCTCACAGTTGAATTAATACAGTTATACAATATTGAACTCAGTATAAGCCCTAATTTTTTTGCTACTAACACTGAGATGTTTGCACATGTGTCTCTAATCTGTATGTATCTGATTATTACTAGTCATAATCATTGCACTCAGATCCTTGGTGCCTGTGTATGTCTATAAAGTCATTGGGTAGATTTCAATGGTCATGTTTATCACCTCTAATAACATGATATAAATTTTTATGCTTTCTCCTCAAATACATTTTTTAATTAGTTGATTTTTTTTGTGTGTGTATATCACACAGAATATCCCAAACCATCTTATTCAGCTATACACCCACTTCCCAGATGGTACCCTCCCATAGCCTCCCTCCCCCGACTAGAGCCCTTATACTCTGTTATCCCTGCTACTGTCCAATGTGTTTTCAGCACCCTTAGCCATTCCCCACTACCTGTCCATCTGGTGAATCTAGTCAGCCTATCTAGAAGTCATTGTTTTAGGAAGGTCAGCTGTTCCTCATCTAGCAGCAATCAGTTCTCATTCCTTTAGATAAGATTGGGGTCTGCTGCTCATTTTTCCAGTTCTGTGCTGGGTTACTATCTGGGAGTCTCTTGGGTCACCCTGGCCAACAACTCAAAAGAAGGTATCTCCTATCTGGTGTTGTTGCTTTAGATATACATATGGACTCTTAAAAAATTATATTGGCCTCTTTAATCTTTGGTTATACTTTCCTTCTGGGTGTTTAAGGCCATACAGTTGGCACAGATATACCAATTTATTTTTACTCTTAAGGTCGTTTGAGGATCTGTTCTTCAGGGGTCACACGGGC
>NW_008357996.1:387873-389382 GCF_000622305.1 Nannospalax galili | reverse complement strand
GAAAAGAACAGCAACAAACATGGATGTACAAGTGTCTCTGCAATAGGATGAATTCTTTGGGTATATGCCAAGAAGTGGCATAACTGGGTCAAATGGTAGGTTCATTTGTAGTTTTTAAGAGTTCTCCAAACTGCTTTCCATAGGGGTTGAACAGGTTTTCAACCCCACCAGCAGTGGATGAGTGTTCCCCTTTCCCTACATCCTCTCCAACGTTTGGTATCATTTATTCTCTTTCTTAGCCAGTCTGACTGGAGTGAGATGAAATCTTAAAGTGGTTTTAATTTGCATTTCCCTAATTACTAGTGATGTTGAACATCTTTTAAGATGCTTCATAGCCATCTTTACTTCTTCTTTTGAGAACTCGCTGTTCAGCTCCTTAGCCCATCTTTTAGTTCGGTTACGTCTTGTATTGTTTCTCTGTTTTTTGAGTTCGTTATATATTCTAGATGTTAAACCTCTGTCAGATGTGTCACTGGTGTAGATTTTCTCCCATCCTGTGAGTTTTCTCTTCACTTCTCTGGTTGCCTCCTTTGATGTACAGAAGCTTTTTAGTTTAATGAGGTCCCATTTCTTGATTCTTGACCTTGTTTCCTGAGTGATTGATGTCCGGTTTAGAAAATCCTTTCCTACACCTATATCTTGTAGATTATTGCCAATGTTTTCTTCTAACAGTTTCAGAGTTTCGGGCTTTACATTGAGGTCTTTGAGCCATTTGGAATTGACTTTTGTGCAAGGTGAAAGATAGGGGCTTAGTTTCATTCTTCTACAGGTGGAGATCCAGTTTTGTCAGCACCATTTGCTGAACATTCTGTCTTTCCTCCAGTGAATGTTCTTGGCCCCTTTGCTAGTTATCAGGTGGCTGAAATTGCATGTACTCATATTTGGGTCTTCAATTTTGTTCCATTGATCTATGGGTCTTTTTTTTGTGCCAGCACCATTTTGTTTTTATGACTATAGCTCTGTAATACAGTTTAAAATCTGGTACAGTAATCCCCCCAGCATTGCTCTTAGTTCTCAGGGTTGTTTTGGCCACCCGGGGTCTCTGTCATGGGGATTTTGATTGGGATTGCATTGAATCTATATATTGCTTTTGGTACAATGGTCATTTTCATAATATTAATTCTTTCAATCCATGAGCATGTGAGGTCCTTCCGTCTCCTGGTGTCTTCCTCAATCTCTTTCTTTAATGATGTAAAATTTTCATTGTAGAGCTCTTTAATGTCTTTGGTCAGGTTTATTCCGAGATTTTTTTTTTTTTGCAGCCATTGTGAAAGGGAGTGTGTCCATGTGCTCTTTCTCTGATTGCTTGTTATTAGTATATAGAAAGGCTACAGAATTTTGTAATTTAATTTTGCAATCTGCCACTTAACTGAATGTGTTAATAATTTCTAGGAGTTTTCTGGTGGAATTTTTGGCATCTCTTAGATATCACATCATCTGCAAAAAGGGATAATTTGAGCTCTTCTTTTCCAATTATTACTCCTTTAATTTCCTTCTCTTGTCTTATTG
>NW_008357996.1:385692-387718 GCF_000622305.1 Nannospalax galili | reverse complement strand
TATGTTCCCTCTAGGACTTTGAACATAAATGCATGTTGAATTTTGTCAAAGTCGTTCTCTGCATCTACTGAGATGACCATGTTGTTCTTGTCTTTGAGCCCATTTATATGATTTATGACATTCATTGACTTACGTATATTGAACCATCCCTGCATCTCTGGGATAAAGCCGACATGATATATCTACATGCTGCACAGTAATTAAAAATACCAGACTGGTGGAACTAACCTTTTTGGGTGTTTAACATACATACTTTGAGGTCTATAATGATTTGGTCAGAGGGACATAAAGGACACTTTTTGCTCCTAGCACTCCTAGGTTAACTAGTTCCAGGGGACTACGAGCATCTCTCAAAATGTCCTATATTGGTGGTGGGTCACCTGTCCTCTTGATCAAGGAGGCCAAGGAGACCCTACCAGATGGACTTGAACCAGTGTCCAGTCTACAAAGGGGAGGGTCAACACAGAGGAATAATTTCCTCCATGCTTCCAAGCGAAGCCAACCATGGTCAAGCAGGACCTTTGGCTTATCTTCACATAGGTGGAACTGGTAAAGAAAGGAGTCAGGGGCTCCTCCCAAGCCCATGTGACCCCTGAGGAACAGATCCTCAAAAGACCTTAAGAATAAAAATAAATCAGTTTTATCTGGACCAATTGTATGGCCTTCAACACCCAAAAGGAAAGTATAACCAAAGATTAAATGGGCTAACATAATTTCATAAGAGTCCATATGTATACCTAAAGGCTACATAAAAAGCAACAATGCCAGACAAGCAATACCTTCTTGTGAGTTGTTGGCCAGGGCGGCCAAAGGGATTCCCAGATAGTAACCCAGCATAGAACTGGGAAAATGAACAACAGACCCCAATCTTATCTAAAGGAATATAGTCAACTGATTACTGCTAGATGAAGAACAGCTGACCTTCCTAAAACAAAGACCTCTAGATAGGCTGACTAAATTCACCAGAAGGGCAAGTGGTTACACTTCATGGTTATAAATGAATGTTACTGACCTATTCACTATATTATACCTTTTCCTATTATTTTAAAGTGTATTCCTTCTATTTATAAAAATTTTTTACTGTAGACAGCATATCCTATTACGTTGGTAGAAGTCTCACAATCTTAGTAGACATCTCTTGGTGGAATCCTTTGCTCTTGTGCTTGATCTAATCTCGTTTTGTTCATAATGGCCCTAGGAGAGGCTACACCCTATATACAAAGTGTTGTGATTTGAACTTGAAATATCTCCTGTAGGCTCAAGTGTTTGAACACTTAGTCACCAGTTGGTGGTAGGCTGTGGCTCCAATAGAATGTGGAGCCTTGCTAGAGGAAATGGGTGAGAAGAGGCAGACCTTGAGGTTTTATAGCCTGGCTCCACTCCCTGTCACTTCTTGACTGAGGTACAATGTGACCAACCACCTCACACTCCTGTTGCCATGCCTTCCTTCGCATGGCAAGTGCATACTCAAAAGTTGTAAGCCAAAATAAACCCTTCCATCCTTAATTTGCCTTTTGTCAGATATTTTGCCACAGCAACAGGTAACTAATATATACACCATGGAGCCTAGGTGTATAGCAGGTTACACTCTCAAGTATTCTGTGATGTTTGTCGCACAGCTAAATTGCCTAACAGTGCATTTTCAGGATGTGTCAAATGTTTAAACAGCACGATTGTTTATACTGTGGAAATCACTGCATGGTTCCTCCTCCAAACACTAAAACATGCTAGGTCAACTCTGACCCAGCACTTCTTCTCCAAGGCTCATAAACACACACTGGATCTAGTCATCCCTGAACTCTACACCCTCCCCCTCCTCTGGTCTTAAAGGGCCTTACTCTATGTGCTTCTCTTCCTGTAGGCTTTTCAGCCACCATTCCAGCTTACCATGTCCTTCTCCTTCTGAGCAGTCCAATGGCAAAGGACCATCTGGTACTGTTGTGGAATCTGGCCTAGTCTTGCCACTGACAGAGAGAGAGAGAGAGAGAGAGAGAGAGAGAGAGAGAGAGAGAGAGAGAGAGAGCAA
>NW_008357996.1:384166-385380 GCF_000622305.1 Nannospalax galili | reverse complement strand
TTGTTCAACCTCTATGGAAAACAGTGTGGAGAACTCTTAAAAAACTAAAAAGTAACCTATCATATGACCCAGTTATACCACTCCTTGGCATATACCCAAAGGATTCATCTGATTGTAGAGACACTTGTACAACCATGTTTGTTGCTGCTCTTTTCACAATAAATGGAAGCAATTAAGTGACCCTCAACTGACAATGGTTAACAAAAATGTGGTATATTAAACAATGGAGTTCTATTCAGAGGTAAAAAAAAGATGAAATAAAGAAATTTTCAGGTAAATGGATGGATCTAGAAACTTATACTAAGTAACAGACTCAGAAAAACAAATGACATATGTTCTCCCTCATATGTGGATCCTAGGTCAAATCCTTTTAAATTCCAGGCCCTTTTAATAAGATGATGCTATACAGCAGTCCCTTCTGCATGAAGTTACTACTATCATCATGACTTTAGCTGAGCTTCATCACTAAACATCGTCACAATTGGGCTTGTTGACAGTTGTGCTCATTCATTAAAGGAGGGCCAAGCAGGGTCATTGGACCCTCACCAGATTAATCCAGCCACACTTCCCAGCCAACTGCATGCAATTTGGCCCTAATCACACATGGCCTCCTAGATTTAGGGAGGGCTAAAGTATACACTCTGGGGAAGACTAGGAAGAAAAGGCACGACCCATGCTGGATAAAGGCTTTCCAGTGTGCATACCCTCAGGTCATACATATACCTCAGCAACTCCTCAGATATCTCTAAGTAAGCTCAATAATTTCATTGGTTCACCAGTAAAACTTTAATAAAACATTGGCTTGATACTAGAACCTTAAAAGGGAATAAGCATTACTCAACATCCCCAGGATAAGTCTCACAACAGATGTAAAATTTATTTGTTAATGCTATTATGTCTCATTTATATCTTTAAAAAAAAGAAGAAGAAAGTGAGAATGCAAAAGATGTTAAAGGATATGGGAATGGGGATATTTTCCAAAATATAAAAAATGAGAAAGCCTAAGCAACTGATGAGGGTCTGTTTAGGTTATGATATATAAAGGAGAAGATAAAAATAATATACATATGATCTTAAAATTTCTATGGTCATAGTTTATCCAACTAGTTGAAGGAACAAAATATATATCTAGTCAATGTTTATCTGAGAATATTTGGTTATTTACCCAAGCCTTATCTCATAGCACATGATAATTAAAAGTACCAGACTGGTGG
>NW_008357996.1:382653-384152 GCF_000622305.1 Nannospalax galili | reverse complement strand
GAATGGGAGTATTTCCATGTGCTCTTTCTCTGGTTGCTTGTTATTGGTATATAGAAAGGCTATAGACTTTTGTTGATTAATTTTTTAACCTGCCACTTTATTGAACATGTTAATAATTTCTAGGAGTTTTCTGGTGGAATTTTTGGCATCTCTTAGATATAATATCATATCATCTACAAAAAGGGATAATTTGATCTCTTCTTTTCCAATTATTACTCCTTTAATGTGGGGACCTAAAGGCTCCACCTTGCAGAGGTCTGAGAGGAAGTTACTGGGGTACAGCCTAACTTGTTTTTAAAAGTCTGAAGGATTCTTCCACACTGCTGAGGAGTGCATGATCAGCACGTGACCAACTTAAGATACACCCTTGGGGGGAGGGGGATTTCCAGATGCCTTTATAAGCTCTGTAACATCTGCAACAAATGAGTCCCTGCTTGACTAGGCTCCCTGTTGTGTCTGATTGTCCCCAGTGCAGGGGGCAGCAAGGGCTGGCGAACGGCGCGCTTACTCATCCCCAGTCATCATTGCACGGGGGTGGCAGGCTTGACCCCCGCCCCCGCACTTTAATTTCCTTCTCTTGTCTTATTGCTCTTGCAAGAGTTTCAAGTACTATGTTAAAGAGGAGTGGAGATAGTGGACAGCCTTGTCTGGTTCCTGATTTCAATGGAAATGCTTCCAGTTTTTCTCCATTTAGAATGATGTTGGCTGTGGGTTTGTTATATATGGCTTTAATTATGTTGAGGTATGTTCCCTCCAGTCCAATTCCCTCTGGGACTTTGAACATAAATTCGTGTTGAATTTTGTCAAAGGCCTTCTCTGCATCTATTGAGATGACCATGTGGTTGTCTTTGAGCCCATTTATATGAATTATGACATTCATTGACTTATGTATATTGAACCATCCCTGCATCTGTGGGATAAAGCCAACTTGATCATGGTGGATGATCATTTTGATGCGTGTCTGTATGCAGTTTGCAAGTATCTTGCTGAGAATTTTTACATCTGTGTTCATTAAGGATATGGGTCTATAGTTTTCTTTTTTGGTTGTATCTTTACCTGGCTTTGGTATGAGAGTGATGCTGGCTTCATAGAAGGAATTTGGAAGTTCTCCCTCCATTTCTGTCATTTTGAATAAAATAAGTAGTAGTGGATGCAGATATTCTTTAAATATCTGATAGAATTCTGCTGTAAATCCTAATGGTCCTGGGCTTTTTTTAGTTGGGAGGTTTTGTATTACTGTTTCAATTTCTTTTTGTGATATGGGTCTGTTTAAGCTGTTAATCTCTTCTTGGTTTAGACTTGGTGGTTCCCATGCCTTTAGATATCCATCCATTTCTTTTAGGTTTTCAAATTTAGTAGCATATAGGCGTTTAAAGTATTCCCTTAGAATGTTCTGTATCTTTCAGGTGTCTGTTGTGATGTTTCCCCTTTCATATCTGATTTTGTTGATTTGGAGGTGCTCTTTCTTTCTTTTCGTTAACTGGGCTAGTGGTCTGTTG
>NW_008357996.1:356986-380614 GCF_000622305.1 Nannospalax galili | reverse complement strand
TGTATTGGAGTGGCTGGATTGCTTTTGTCTTCAGGAGTTCCCACAGAGGCCCAATTCAGGTGAGGGTCAGATGTTTTAAGGCTTTCTCCTAAGGTCTGGATCCCTCCAGGAATGATTTTGGCCTCAGGAATTTGGGGTTTGGATTGGCCTGGGAGCCTGGCCCAGGAAAGATGTGGTCTACGGCAGCTGGTGGCCATGCCACCGAGAGATGCAAAGGCAGATGGGGTGGGAAGAGGCCCCAAGGCCTCCTGGGGACTTCACTGAGGAGCTGGGTTCTTCTGGATGCAAAGGATCAGGAAGAGGAAAGGTCATTTCCCGTGTCCCAGAAAGAGGCTGGTGGGTGGTGCAGGCCCAGGGAAGCAGAGGGAGTTGAGGGTGGGGCCAGGCCCAGAAGCAGTGCTTCTGGGGCCCAGAGAAGGCACTCAATTGGTATGGATGAAAAGGATCAGGGAGCAGTATTGGTTCCCCAGGTGTCTGTGGCCCCAAGACAAGGAATGGTGCAGGGCCCAACCTGGGAGGAGAGGCGGCAGAGATGGGAGGGTGAATGAGACTGGGGGAGTCAAGACTCAGAGGGCGCAATGGACTTACCCCAGAGAGAGGCCTGCAGGTAGGAGAGAGGCCTGCGGTGGGTCCTGCAGGCCTGGGGAAGCAGAGGGCTATCATCATTTGTTCCCTTGATCCTAGCCAGTCTATTAGAGTAAGGTGATACCTTAGGGTGGTTTCAATTCACATTTCCCCAATTATTAATGATGTTGAATGCTTTTGAGATGTTTCTTATCCATTTTTATTTCTTCCTTTGAGAACTCTGTTTAGATGTTTAGCCCATCTTTTAATTGTGTCATTTGGTTTCTCAATTCTTCATTTTTTGAGTTCTTTACATGTTATGGATGTTAAACCTCTGTCAGATGTGTCATTGGTGAAGAGTTTTTCCCTTACTGTGGGTTTTCTGTTCAATTTTTTGATTGTTTCTTTTGCTGTACAGAAGCTTTTTAGTTTAATGAGGTCCCACTTGTTGATTGCTGACCTTAATTCCTGAGCAACTTCTGTCCGATTTAGAAAATCCTTTCCTACACCTATATCTTGTAAGTTACTGCCAATATTTTCTTCTAGTAGTTTCAAGGTTTCCACTCTCATGTTGAGGTCTTGTTCCATTTGGAGTTGCCTTTTGTGCAAAGGAAAGATAAGGATCTAGTTTCATTCTTCTGCAGGTGGAGATCCAGTTTTGCCAGTACCATTTGTTGAAGATGATGTCTTTCCTCCATGTTGTGTTCTTGGCACCTTTGTCAAATATCAGGTGACTGAAATTGCATGTACTCAGGTTTGGATCTTCAATTTTGATCTATTGACCTATGTGTCTATTTTTGTGCCAGTATCATGCTGTTTTTATGACTATAACTCTGTAGTATACTTTGAGATCTGTTATAGTAATCCCCCCAGCATTGCTCTTTGTGCTCAGGGTTGCTTTGGTTATCCAGGGTCTTTTTTTGTTTCCATAAGAATTGAAAGATGTTTTTTTCTAATTCTGTTTAGTATGTCATGGGAATTTTGATTGGGATTTCATTGAATGTATATATTGTTTTTGGTAGGATGGTAACTTTCACAATGTTAATTCTTCCAATCCACGATAATGGGAGGTCTTTCCATCTCCTGGTGTCTTCCTCAATCTCTTTCTTTAACAATTTAAATTTTTCATTGTAGAGATCTTTGGTGTCTTTGGTCAGATTTATTCTGAGATATTTCATTTTTTTTGAAGCCTTTGCGAATGGGAGCACTTCCCTGTATTCTTTCTCCAATTGCTTCTTATTGGTATATAGAAACACTACTGATTTTTGTAGACTGATTTTATAACCTGCCACTATATTTAAAGTGTTAATCAGTTCTAGGAGCTTTCTCGTGGAACTTTTGGGATCTCTTAGGTACAATATCATATCATCTGCAAAAAGTGATCGTTTGACCTCTTCTTTTCCAATTAATACTCCTTTAATTTCCTTCTCTTGTCTTACTGCTCTAGCAAGAGTTTCAAGCACTATGTTGAAAAGGAGTGGAGACAGTGGACATCCTTGTCTGGTTCCTGATTTTAATGGGAATGCTTCCAGTTTTTCTCCATTTAGAATGATGCTGGCTGTGGGTTTGTTGTATACAGCTTTAATTATATTGAGGTATGTTCCCTCCAGTCCAGTTCCCTATAGGACTTTGAACATAAATCATGCTGAATTTTGTCAAAAGCCTCTTCTGCATCTGTTGAGATGACAATGTGGTTTTTGTCTTTGAGTCCATTTATATGATTAATGATGTTTATTGACTTACATATATAGAACCATCCCTGCATCACTGGGATAAAGCCTACTTGATCAAGGTGAACGATCTTTTAGATGTGTGTCTTTATGTTGTTTGAAAGTATTTTGTTGAGAATTTTTGCATCTATGTTCATTAAGGATATGGGTCTATAGTTTTCTTTTTGATTTACCAAGTTTGGGTATTAGAGTGATGCTGGCTTTATAGAAGGAATCTGGGTGTTCTCCCTCTGTTTCTATCATTTTGAATAATTTAAGTAGTATTGGTTGGAGGTCTTCTTTAAATGTCTGGTAGAATTCTGCTGTAAATCCATCTTGTCCTGGGCTTTTTTTTAGTTGGGAGGCATTGTATTACTGTTTCAATTTCCTTATATGTTATGGGTCTGTTTAAACTGCTGATCTCTTGTTGGTTCAACTTTGGTGGTTCCCCTGATTTTAGATATCCATCCATTTCTTTTAGATTTTCAGATTTAGTAGCATGTAGGGTTTAATATATTCCCTTATAATCGTCTGGACCTTTTGGGTGTCTGTTGTGATGTTTCCCCTTTCATCTCTGATATTGTTGATTAGGATTTGCTCTTTCTTCTTTTGGTTAACTGGGCTAAGGGTCTGTGTACATCTAGCTTTTCCAAGAACAAGCTCTTAGATTCATTGATTCTTTGTATTGTTTTCTTTGTTTCTATTTCATTAATTTCTGCTCTGATTTTTGTTAGTTCTCTTCTGCTGGGTTTGTGTTTCATTTGTT
The DNA here is from genome assembly GCF_000622305.1 of Nannospalax galili. Lineage (NCBI taxonomy): Eukaryota > Metazoa > Chordata > Mammalia > Rodentia > Spalacidae > Nannospalax > Nannospalax galili. Next base: position 377,575 of record NW_008357996.1, on the reverse strand, counting down.
CTTGCCTTTCCAGTGTCTTGAGTTTCAGTGTTATGTTATTTATTTGGGTTCTTTCTAATTTTTTAATGTGGGCACTTAAAGCTATACATTTCCCCTTGAGACTGCTTTTAAAGTGTCCCAGTGGTTGTGTTGTGTTGTATTGTCCTTTTCATTGAATTACAGGAACTCTTTTATTTCTTTCCCAATTTCTCCTTTGACCCACCAATTGTTTGGGAATGTGTTCTTCAATCACCACAAGTTCATTTAGTGACTAGGGCTTTGTTCAGTGTTGATTCTGAGCTTTATTGCAGTGTGGTCCAATAGAATACATGGAATAATTTCAATTTAGTTGTATTTGTTGAGGTTTTGTTTGTGGCCCAGAATGTGGTCAATTTTTGAAACAGTTCTATGGGATGCTGAGTAGAAAGTATATTCTTTGGTGCTTGGGTGGAATATTCGAAAGATGTCTGTTAGGTCCATTTGACATATGGTATCATTTAACTCAGACATATCTCTGTTTATTCTTTGTCCAGTTGACCTGTCTAATGGAGACAGTGGGGTATTCAAACCCCCTACTATTACTGAGTTAGGGTTAATCTGTGTCTTAATGTCCTATAGTGTTCTTTTTATGAATTTGGGTGCACCAGAGATTGGTTCATATATGTTAAGGATCATAATATCTTCTTGGTTAATTGTTCCTTTGATCAGAATGAAGTGACCCCCTTATCTCTTCTGATTAGTTTTACTTTGAATTCTATTCTATCAGATATTAAAATTGCAACCCTTGCTTGTTTCTTAGTACCATTTGCTTAGACAATTGTTTTGCATCCTTTTACCATAAGGTAGTGTCTGTCCTTGAAGGTGAGATGGGTTTCTTGCAGACAGCAAAGAAATGGATTTTGTTTCTTAATCCATTCACTTAGCCTTTGTCTTTTGACTGGGGAGCTCAGTTCACTGATATTTAAGGTTATTATTGAAAGATGTGTGTTGGTTGCCATCATTTTGATTGGTGTTTGTGTTCTCTATCTAATTTTGTGTGTCCTCGGTTATACCTTTATTTATTTTCTTTCATTGCTCCTGGGGTATAGTTGTTTTTCTCTCCCCTCTCTGTATTGCTGAAATACTCTTTGAGGGCCTGTTTCTGTGGACATGTATTCTTTCAGGCTATTTATGTCATGGAAGAATTTTCTTTCCCCCTCAACTTTAATAGACATTTTTGCTGGGTAAAGTATTCTGGGCTGGCGTCTATTGTGATGTAGAACTGGAAATACCTTGGTCCAGGCTGTTCTGGCTTTCATAGTTTGCATTGAAAAGTCAGCTGTAGTCCTGATGGATTTTCCTTTATGTGTGACTTTTTCTTTAGCTGCTTTCAGTATTCTCTCTTTGTTCTGTACATTTAGTGTTTTTGCTATGATAAGTCGTGGGGAGTTTCTTCTCTAATGCTGTCTATTTGGTGTTCTGTGTGCTTCCTTTATTTGGATGGGGATGTCTTTCCTTAATTTCAGGAAACTCTCTTCTACAATCCTGTTTAAGATCTGATCAATACCATTTACCTGAAATTCTTCTTCCTCTTCCTATTATCCATAGATTTGGTCTTTTCTTGGTGTCCCACATTTCTTGCATATTCCAGTCTTGTGTTTTTTTTTTTAATTTTCCATAATCTTTGCTTGAGTGGTCCAATCCTCCAGTGTTGATATTCTGTTTTCCATTTCATTCATTCTAGCAGTGAGTCTTTCCCCTGTTGTTCCTAGTTGGCTTATTGAGTTTTGCAATTCCCTTTTCATTTCTCCCTGAGTTTTCTTCAATGTTTCTGTCTCTTTTGTGAATTCATTTAAAAGTTTATTCTTATCTTCTTTTAGTTCTTTCTTTGTTCATGCGTTCTTTAAATTCATTGAATTCCTTGATCATGTTTATGATTGTTCTTTTAAATTCAGTGTCCTGTGTTGTCTCTAGGGGGTTCTCCTTGTAGAGGTCTTCTAAAGGATTGGTGGAGTTTGGTGGGGACATAGTGTTTTGGCTTTTCCTTTTTTTATTCTTTTGTTGTGATTTTGACATGTGAATTTCTTTTGTTGTGTATGATTCTGTTATCAGGGTGACTAGATACTTTTTTATTGGTTATGTAAAGCTGGTTGGTATAGGATTCAGGTTCTCTCAGGTTTACTTTGGAGGGAACTGATGGCTTCAGGTCAGCTATTCGGGAGTACCTACAGAAGCCCAATTCAGGTTCCAGTCTGGTACAGTAAGGCTTCCTTCGCCATGTGGAGGCAAGATCCGGGTGCTCCCAGGCAGTCCCCTGCATATTCAGCCCCTATGCCAGAGGGAGGCCAGAGGGACGCCAGAACTCGGCACACTCTGGCAATCTGCTGGGCTCAGAGCACCTACACCAATGGATGTTGAAACCCACCCTCTCAGGCTGTCTGGTAAGATCTCAGCCTTAGCCTACAAAAGCCAGATCTGCCCTGGGGCCATGAGAGGGGCCTCACAAAATCCCAGACTGGGAGATGGGCATGGTGCAATTAGAGGATGCTCACTGCCACGTGGAGGCAGGATCTGGGGGCTCTCAGGCAATCTCCTGCCATTCTCAGGCCCTCTGCCAGAGGGAGGCCAGAGGGAGGCCAGAACTCAGCACTCTGGCGGTCTACTGGGATCAGAGATGCTACACTGATCAGTTCTTCATTTTTATAAAGGTTAAAAATGTAGCGCATATTCTAGGAGTCCAAATCTTCAGTAGCAAAGCCAAGAGCACAAGAAATGTGTTCCACTGTGAAGATGGGCTATGTTCTGTTACTACTCATCTTTTTCCACGTCTATAATTCCTGGCAGCAGCTGGAGTAGGGGACTTGTTTTCCATAACTTGAATAAGAGCCAAAGAATAGTTATAAATTGGCCAATCTTGTTCTTCTAAAGCCAGGAAAACCCTTGGTTTTCCAACTGCTTCCTCTTTCAGATGAAAACCAGGGTGAAGTCACTCACACAAGGATGGTCTGGAATCCATCAGCTACAAGGTGTTAAGGTTTCAGGAGAACTTGCTGTTCCATTCCCTGACAAAGCTCAACATTGCTTTTAAGGACCTGTGACTGCTGCATGGTCTCATCCAATAACTGCTGAGTTGGGTCATTTTAAGTAGATTAATTCAGAATCAATGCATGCCCAGGAGTATGAATGTATTTGTGTATATATAGACACACAGACACAGACACACAGACACGGACACACACACACACACACACCTTACCTTGAGCTACTAGTTGCACTACCTCATGTTGTATTAACATAGACCTTTCCAGTGAATGCCTGATACCCAGTTCCATAGCTTCCTCCCAGGCTCTCCTTCAATGTCCTTGAGTATTTGTATACCTATATATAATTAAAAATTAATTTCTTCATTATTATTATTGGGGGGCATGTGTGTCATGGTGCATGTGTAGAGGTCAGGGAACAATTTTGTGAGATCAGTTGTTTCCTTCTACCTTTATGTGGATTCTGGGATTGAACTCAGATTGCCAGGCTTATGCAACCAACACCTTTACCTGTTGAGTCATCTCAGTTATTCATGTTTTTTGCTTGATTTTTTTTGTTAAAATTTTAGACCTTTGCTATGATTTTATAGAAGTAAGATCCTTTGAAATGATTGGACAATGAGCTGAAGACTTGGGGCATATTCAAAGAATTCAAATATAGCCTGATACTGTGAGTTTCCAAAGGGGAAGGACAGCCTACATCAGAAACTTTATACTGGAATTCTGCCAAAGAATAGCTGGCCATCCTGGGGAGGTCTGTTATTATGGGAATTTGCTGTTTATAAATTTAATAAATGGCTCACATCTGCTCATAATATTATGGAAGTCTATAGGAAATGTCTGTCTTACATTTTAAAAAGTGGTGGTTTCTGTTTGCAGTATGTGTCAGTGTTTGCAGGAGATATGTTACACCTGCATTCACTTGTGCCTGGAACCACAGAAAGGCAGGGCTTTAAAAGGCGGAAAAGTCATCTAGTCCTTTTCCAACTGAGAGACCCAGGGGAAGTAACAGAGTCAAGGGAAACATCTGGAGACAGCGACAGAGTTAGGGCTCAGGGTGCCACTGCTCAGCCTACATCCCTTTCTCCCTCTCTACCCTTTATGTCCTTCCTTCCTCTTTTTCTATTTCCTTTCCTCCTCTTTTTATCCCCTCAAGTTCTCCTTTCCTTTCTTCCTTTGTTCTTCCCTTCCTTCTCCTTTAATAGATCCAGGTCACTTGCACTGCTCAGTATGTGACACATTATCAGTATCACTGTTTTGGTCATTATCCTTCTCAAAGTGTGTGTGTGTGTGTGTGTGTGTGTGTGTGTGTGTGTGTGAGAGAGAGATCATGTGTGGGAGGATGTGTAGAGGTCAGAGGTCAACATCCAGTGTCTTCTTTGATTGCTCTCCACCTCATTTTTTGTGACAGGATCTCTCTCACTGAATCTGCAGTTTCCTAATTTGCTCATCTGAGGGTGTTAGATCCCTGGATCTGGAGTTATAAAAAGTTGTTAGCTGCTATGTGGGTGCTGGAAACTGAACCCTGGTCCTCTGGAAGAGCTCTTAATCAACAAGCCATTTCTCCAGTCATGTCTATGCATAATATATATGCATATATATATACACACACATATATACATACACACATACACACACATATATACATATACATATACATATACATATACATATACATATACATATATATATACACACATTATTTGAGACAGAGTCTCACTATGTAGCCCCAACTTGCCTGGAATATGCTAGGTAGACCATCCCAGGACAGCCTCAGTTTCAGAGGTGTCCTCCTGTCTCTGCCTCCTGAGAGCTAGGATTAAAGGTGTGCACCACATCAGGAGGCCCAGCTCAACCCTGAACTCTTGATCCTCCTGCCTCCACTACCCTAGTGGTGAGACTATCGGCCACCACACCTAGCTATCATCTTTACTTTAATGAGTTTCACCCCCTCCCCACCTGGACACTGTGGCTTCCAGGTCCTGGGACACTGTTGATCATTTAGCCCATTGTTCCAGGGCTGTGTTTCTCTGCCATAGCTTCCTGCCTCCCACTGGCTTCATCATCCCACGTCGTTGTGTGGTGGCGGGGCTTGACTCACTTGCTCTTTCTAAAGAAAAAAAATCACATGCTTTCTCTTATTAAACTTAGAAAGCAGAGCAAGTCCAAGGAATATAAGTGATTTAGCAGTGACTTTAGTAAACTTTAATCTCTAGATAAATTACTGGTACAATTTAATGCAGTACAGACACAGAGCATTCAAAAACAGTTTTTATTCAAACAAAGTGGACAAGGTACTTCTAAATGTTTTGTCAGTACTAACTTCAGTACCAAGTGGTGAAAATGTCTTTGTTGGTTAATAAACAAGCAAACAAAAGAATGAAAGAAGAGAAAGGAAGGAAATTTTGGCAGTGAGATTGAGGAATGGATATATTTTTCTAAAAAACAATTAGGCAATGTATATTCAAAGCCTTTAATCTAGTAATTCTACCTGTAGGAATTTATCATAAGGAGAGGGTGCAAAGATAGATCAAAGAATAATCACTGTAGCATTATCTGTTGTTGTAACAAAGCTGTGCTCAATCTTGATATACCACAGAAAAGGATACATTGAGCTACGATATGTCTTACTAATTAAGTCATTCAATATGTATTTATTGAGGTCCTGCTGGGTACCAAGCACAGAGCTGAAGGCTGGGGATATGAGAAGGAGCAAGAGAGACCCCAGAAAACAGTGTGTGCTCTGGTGTTCTGGGAATTGTTATGATGTAATCAATAATAAAAGTGGATGGCATACAAAATAAGCTCACATAATCATCTAACATTTTATTTTTAGATTTTTTTCTTAGGTCATGAGTCTGAGCCTTTAATGGCTAAGCCATTTCTCCAGCCCTTAGTAAAAAAAAAAAAAGATTCTTAAATTTTATTGTATGAGTGTTTTTTTCGCATGTAAGGATACCGTGTGCATGCAATGCCCACAGACACCAGAAGAGGACATTAAAGCTGGAATTATAGATGGTTGTGAGCCTTCATGTTGGTGCTGGGAATCAAACCTAGGTCCTTTGCAAGAGCAGCCAGTATTTTTAGTCTCTTAGCCATCTCTTCAGTCCCTATTTTCATACTTCTAATCATCAAAAGTTATGCAAAGAGAGTATTTATGTGAAATGTATATATTTTTGTGAAATATATTTATGTGAAATATGTATATGAGAGATTGTGCAGGATGGTGACTATAGATTATAATATCATGTTGTACACTTCAAAACTGTTAGTGATTTGAAATGTTCTCACCATAATGATGGAAGGGATTTTCAGTGGTAGAGATGTTTATTAGTTTATTAGTTTCCTTTAACATACCATCCACATTGCAAACCTCTATCATAACCTCACCCTGTACACCCACTGACATATACAATCATAATTTGTCAACTTGAAATGTTATTTTTTTTTCTTGAGATAGTGCTTGATGGTGCCTAGGCTGGCTTCAAACTCCCTGTGTAGCTAGGATGACCTTGAACTTCTAATCCACCTGCTCCTGCATTCTTAGTGCTAAGACTGTAAGTGACCCTGACAGGGTCCTTGAGAAGTAATCAAGATGGCACACTTCCTACTTCTTGTTGATCTCTGGCAGAAAGGCCTTATTTATTTTTTTAAGAATATTTTTATTATTCCAAAGAGAGGCAATTTTTAACACGTTTTTCCAGAAATAACTTGAAGCAGGTTACATAAAAAAATATATACAATGAATTTTAATGGTGGAAAAGTAGGGCTAAGAAATCAAAGACCAAAGCCAGGTGTGGTAGGTTCTCTATCCTACCATTTGGGAGGCAGAGCCCAGCAGATCTCTGTGGGTTCAAAGCCAGGCTGGTCCACTCAGCAAGCTTCAGGCCAGCTGGGGCCACAGGAAGACGCTGTTTCAAAAAGACCAAAAATCTAAGACCAAAGGATTTGCCAACATGGGGTCAACTTTGGTGGAATAATGAAGGTTTCCATTAGCTCTGTTCTTTTTTTTTAAATCACAACTAGTTTATTGGGCTTGCTAACAGAGCAAAAGGTGGGGGTTATTTACAGGAGAGTGGCTTCTCCCCTACTTATGACTGCAGTGGAAATTCCACACTCATTTATAGATCCTGGGACTTCCAGACCTTAGCCCTCCCCCACAAGCAGTTAAGATTGACTGATTGGGTGGGAGGGGTAACTGACTCCCCCCTTGACTCCTTGATGAGTGTGGGAAGGAGGTGTGACTCTAGCTTGCCAGCATAGTGGTCAGAGGACACTTCCAGGTAACACTCCACACCTTCCTCTGGTTCTTACATTCTTTCCACCAACCTCTTCTGCAAAATTCCTTGAGCCTTGGAGCTGGTGGTAGGTATGGGATGATCTTCCTCCCATTGTGGCAGACACTGAACTTTCAGGCCTCTGCATCATCTGTTTTCCATGGGCTGTTGGCCCACTTCAGTGGGATTCCATCAACTATAAAAACATAAACATCAAGAAGCAAGAACATTTAAACAGTGGATGCTATAATAACTTAATCTATGGGTATAAACACAAATGCTTGGATGACATTTTATCAGGTGCATCACATCCATCTAACAAAGCAATTGCAGTGGCTTCCCACTGGGGCCTATATCCTCCCCTGCCACTGGAGGTTGGCCTGGTCTACAGTACCAGATGTGTGCTCCACTCCTAGGAGCGTGCATTATATCCATTCAAAAATTTGCTGGCTGTACATACACTAGATGTACCGCTATTGCACCAGCAGGAACATCTTGTTTGGTGTGTTGATAATACAACATGTAGGGTCTGTCTTTGAGCAGAACTATAGGGGAAGATTCTCCTCCAGTCATCTGCATATCCAGAAGGCCTTATTTTTAATTCCAAAAAGGCCCCTTCAACTGACTTGCTTAGAGTCATGTAGACCTGAACACTTCATCATTTGGAACCATCAGTCTATCCGCATCCATTTCTTTGTTTAAGTTGACCAGTTCAAAAGGAGGGGAAATCACTGAAACTCTGAAAATCCAGATTGGGAGATAGTGGATTCTTGTCTTCTGGATCCCCTCTCCACTTGTGGAAAGCTTCATCTTTCTGTATGAGTGTGTGTGTGTGTATGTGTGATTCTTTAACTGTATGGATGGGATTCCTTCCTCCCTCCATCCCTTCCTTCCTTCCTTCCTTCTTTCCTTTCTTCTTTTCTTTTGGTCTTTTTGAGACAGGGTCTCCCTGTAGCTGGCCTGAAACTCACTAAGTAGACCAAGTTGGCCTCAAACTCACAGAGATCTGCGTGCCTCTGCCTCCCAAGTGCTGGGATTAAAGGCATGTGTGCCACCACACCCAATTTGGGATTCTTTATCTTTTAATCAATAAAAGTTTGTTTGATTGTTGCTGTCTTCTGATTTGAGATTTTTTTCCCTGCCTTTTAATTCCTTAACTGGCTGAGAAAGTGAACCCAACAATGACCCCCACACTGACAACAATGCCACCCAACATTACAGGTGTGCACCCAACAATACCCCTAGAGTAATGACAATGCCACAGGAAACATTACAGATATGCTCCACCCTGCCAGCTTTGTAAGTGTAGGGATCACTCCCAGGGCATGCACTCTTTAAACTGAGCTACATTCCCAGCTCTACAGGAAAAAGTTTAAATTTTTAAGCCAGGCATGGTGTAATCTCGACAGAATCAGAAATGAAAGGTCATCCTCAGCTACACAGTGAGTTTGAGGCCAGCCTGAGCTACATGAGACACTGTCTCAGAACTAAAAAGAAAAAGACAGAAAAGTATCCTTTTAAAATCATTTATAAAGAACAAATGTTTTCCTTTAAGTTCAGCACAAAATAACAAATGGGATTAAAAAGCAAAATGAAACAAAAGCAGTTACTCAAAGCAATACCCTATCTGTGCAGCATTCAGGCACACGCAGTAACAAGAGCCTCCTCTGTGCATGCCACTAATAGCAGAAGCAGCTCTCCTCCAGGCAAGATAGCACTGACTCTGTCAATATGAGCCACATAATCCTTGGGTCACTAGACTGAGAAGTCTGGGTTCCAGCCAGAACCTGGAACAATCAGATAATCGTCAATCTGTTCTTAACTCTATTTCCACCCATAAAATTATGGTGCTAGACTTGGGGTCACCTCGGCCCTCCGGTCTCAGAACTCTTAGCTTTTTTTACCATGCTATTTGATGGTGTTTAGTTCATATACTATCATTTTCCTGGTTTTGCCAGTGTTGTGATATGTTTGTGCTTTTTAACTCTGAATGACTGAATTGGGTCACTGCTCCACAAATCCTATTGTCAGTCTGTCAACTGTGGAAATGCCTAGAAACATTTGATTGTCCATGCTGAGGCTGGCTAAGCAGCACTTTACCTGTGTGCCCCCAGGGGCCTTGCCTCTTCTGTGCATGTCACTAATAGGCTCTTAGTTTTGCCAGTCACACACACACTCACACACACACACACAAACCCTCAAAAAAGCAGACCTCTAGCCCACATCTTTTCCTATTGAAAATGTTGGCTTATAGCACTTTATATTTTTAAAAAATATTTTATTATTTTTATTTTACATATATGAATGTATTGCCTGTATGTAGGTGGGTGCACCTGTGTCGTGCATTGCCAGCGGAGATCAGAAGAGGGTGTCAGATCTACTGGGACTGGAATTATAGATAGTTGTTAGCCACCATCTGGGTGCTGGGAATGGAACCTGGGTCCTCTGCAAGAGCGGCTAGTGCTCTTAATCACTGAGCCATCTCTCAAGCCCCTCACTTTATATTTTAAAACCGTATTTTAATATTCTCTTTTCTGATTAAGAACTAGCAAGACAAATGCTATTTCGAAACAAGAGTATAGTATTTCATCAAAACCTATAGAAACATTTATTATTCTTTCTTCATGACAAAATTACTTCACAATAGTTTTTCTGCCTTTGTATTGCACAAAATGGTTAGACTTTAAACTCTTAAAAATGAAATATAGCTCCCTTTTAGAGGTACGGAGCACATAGGAGAACTCAGCATGATGGAGCAGAGCAGAAATGTCTGAGGGTCTTTGGCAGTGTTGGGTTTGGTTTGTCCTTGCTGAATGACCTTTGCCTAGTATTTATGGATCCCTTGTAATTATTCATAACTTATACCAATATGAGGTCTGATTACAGAACCTTCTGAATATCAACTCCATATTTTGCTTTTTGTTTGCTTGCTTTTTGTTTTTCTCCATGTGTATTTTCCTCTCTCCCCCCTTCCTTCCTTTCTTTTCTTTCCTTTTATCAAGGAAGACAGGGAAGGAGGCACAGCTCCACTCTGTCACACCCCCCAGCAGTCCAAGGAGTTCTCCTAATCTTTCAGGGGGCATCTACAAAGGCAAAACCAGGGTTTGTGGCTTTGCTGCAGAGAAGAATTCAGTACTGGCCATGATGAAACATGAAACATAGTTGGGGTTTAGTAAAATAATTTAAGCCATTTGTGGTGCTACATGTCTTTGGTCCTACCCAGTGCTCAGGAAGCAGAGGCAGGAAAATCTCTGTGAGATTGAAGCCAGTCTGATCTACATAGGGAGTTCCAGGCCAGCCAGGGCTACAAGGAGACCCTGTCTTGATTTTTTCTTTTTTTAAACTGGGGCTGGAGAGATGGTTCAGTGGTTAAGAGCACTTGCTATTTTTGCAGAGGGTATTGGTTCCCAGCACCCACACGGGGGCTAACAACTGTTTGTAACTCCACTTCCAGGGGCTTCAATACCCTTTTCTGGTCTCTGAAGGCACTGTGTGGACATGGTGCACTTACATATATGGAGGCAAAATATTCATGCACATAAAATAAAAATAAATTTTTTAATAAATAAAGAATTTTGACACAATAGATAAAGGAAAAACAGGAGCCCAACTCTGCTCATGTGAAACTCAGATGTAAAGAAACTAACCTAAGACTGAACTTCAGGAAACCAAGACTTGAAAACCTTCTCTACCATCTGAATTAGTAACTGGAGCCTCAGTTTCTTAACTGAAAATGAAGTTATAGCATCTACCTACCTAGTAGCTGCCTAACAGAAATGTGGGGATTAGATAAAATGAGGTAGGGGGCTAGAAAGATGCTCAGTGGTTAAGAGAGCTTGCTGCTCTTGCAGAAGACCCAAGTTTGATTCCCAACACCCATGTGGGCATCTCACAACCACCTGTAACCTCAGCTCCAGGGGATCTAATGCCCTCTTCTGGCCTCTATGGGCACTTGAACTCGTGCACAGACATGTACACAGATATGAACAAACATAATAACAGTTTAAAAAATGCAATGATGTATGAAAATATGTCTGGCATAGTCCCAATATATGGTTGCTTGTTTAATTCATGTCAGGTTACAGAAAGTCATTTTCATGCACATATGTAATGTGCTTTGAGTATATATTTTTCAGGGGGTTCCCATACCTTCAAAAGTTCTTTAAAAAATATTTATTTGAATGAACAATGAGTTTAAAATGGTTACAGAGCTTGTCCTCAGAGAGCTTGCTGACTACAGAGAAGCACAGGGAGTGGCAGTTGACAAACGCCAAACTATGACGTGAGAAAGATCCCGTGTGTGCGTGTGTATGTGTGCATGTGTGTGCACATGTGTATGGTGTATTTGTGTGTTCGAATGTGTGGTGTGTGTGCACGTATACTGTGTATGCGTGTGTATACTTGCACAGTGTGTGTAGCTGAGTGCAGAGGCTAGAGGTCAACTTCAGATATTCCTCAGTGCTGCACACCTGTTTTTTGGCCTGGAGCTCATGCAACTAGACTGCGGGGACTGGACAGCAAGCCCTAAGGATCTGTCTGATTCTGCCTCCCCCAGCACTGAGTGTGTTCTACCGTGGCTAGCTTTTTACATGGGTTCTGGGGATCAAACTGAGGTCCTGATGCTTACGTGGCAAGCACTTTGTTGAGCAATCTCCCCAGCCCCAGGCTTTTATTCTTTCTTTTTAGTGTTCACATTATATTCAGATACACACTCTGTAGCTTTGTACCTTTTGTACATATAAAACCAAGACACAGATGTGCTGAGCAGTCTGAGGGAAAGGCTGATGTACTACATGACAAGTCCATCACTGGACTAAAGGCAGGGTACCTGCTTGACAGCCATGGAATGGTGACAGGAGCACCCTTCATACACCAAGAAGCCTCTGTAAAATTCTTTCCCCTTATAACTTTAAAAAAAAATACAGTGTGTGTGTGTGTGTGTGTGTGTGTGTGTGTGTGTTCCCTTGAGCTCCTGCCACCTTGATGTGTGGAGATCATTTGGTTCTTTTCTTTCACCACATGGAGCCCAGGGATGGAACTCAGGACATCAGACTTGGCAGCAAGCACCTTTACTCATTGAGACATCTTACTGGTCCCTCCTTATAAAATTTGAGGGCTGGATTAATTCTTCTGTCTTCAAAAGCACAGGCATAGCCAGTTCACCACAATTTATCTTTTTAATATTTTTTATTTATTAATTTTATTTTTTATGTGTATGAGTGTATTGCCTGCAGATGTATAACTGCATCTGTGTCATACAAAGCCCGCAGAGGTCAGAAGAGGGCGATGGAGTCCCCTGGAACTGGAGTTATGGACAATTGTTAGCCATCATATGGGTGCTGGGAATCGAACCTGGATCCTCTGCAAGAGTAGTTAGTGCTCTTAACTGCTGAGCCATTTCTCTAACCCCCACGATTTATCTTTTTAAAAATTCATCTTTGGGGTTGGAGAGATGGTTCAGTAGTTAAGAGTAATGACTGCTCTCGCAGAGGACCCAAATTCCCAGCACCCACCCTTATCAACTGTCCTTAATTCCAGTTCCAGGAGATCCAATGTCCTCTTCTGGCCTTTGTGGGGACTGTAGGACACAGGTGTGCTTACATACATATAGACAAAACACTCACATAAAATAAATAAATAAGCTAGATGTGGTGGTACCCACAGCACTCAGGAGGCAGAGGCAGGCAAATCTCTGTGAGTTCAAGGCCAGTCTGTTTTACATAGTGAGTTCAAGGCCAGCTGGGGCTACATGGTTAGACCCTGTCTCAAAACAACAAGAACAACAACAGTATCAGCAAAGAAACAAACAACAAAAAACAAAAGAAAAAGGAAGAAAAAAAGAGAGTTTTTTTTTTTTTTTGGTCTTTTTGAGACAGGGTCTCCCTGTAGCTCCACTTGTTGTGGAACTCACTGCATAAGTTGTCCTGGAACTCGCTATGTAGACCAGGCTGGCCTTGAACTCACAGAGATCTGCCTGCCTCTGCCTCCCGAGTGCTGGGATTAAAGGCATGCACCACCACGTCCAGCCAAGAGAGGTGTTCTTTAATAACAGGATTTCACATTTTCACCCTATACTATGGATTTTTATTAATGTGAATTAGGGTCCCACTAATTTCTTTCTTCCCAAATATGGATCTTGTGAATATGTGTTTTGAATAAATAAAATTTTGTTCTTAAGTCATTGTGATGGTTAGCTTTAACTCTCAACTTGACACAGCCTAGAAGCACCTGGGAAGACAGTGTCAATGAGAGGTGTTGTCCTGTGGGCATGTCTGTGCAGGATTGTATTAATTACAAGTTAATTGAAGAGCGGTGACTCAGCCCACTGTAGGTGACATTATTCTCTAGGCAGGGGATCCTGGACTGTATAAAAGTGAAGTGCAAAGTGAGTGAGTATGCACACATTCATTCTCTCTGTTCTTGAGTGTGAATGTGGTGTGACTAGCTGTTTAAAGTTCCTGGGTTGACTTTCCTACAATGGTGAGCAGTAACCTTGAACTGTAAGCTGAAATAAACCCTTTTAAGATATTTTATTTATTATTATTTTATGTGTATGAGTGTATTGTCGCCATGTATGTAAGTTCACCCATGTCGTGCAATGGAGGTCGGAGGAGGGCACTGGATCTCCTGGAGCTGGAGTTACAGGCAGCTGTCAGTGTCATGTGGGTGCTAGGAATCAAACCTAGGTCTTCTGCAAGAGCAGCCAGTGCTCTTAACCCCTGATCCATCTCTCCAGCCCCTTTTAGCATGAATTTTAATAGCCAAGAGTAGACCTGAACCATGAGAGTTCATTCTTTGAGATTTCTCATGGAATTATGCTCCTAAGCCAGGCCTTATCAATACTTTTATTCCAAACTGTTTCTCTAGCATCAATTGGGGAACTACGAGATTGGATCTACCCTTATTTTATCAGACAGTCTTGCTCTCTGATCCCTAGGCCTAAAATATTTCCTACACACAATGTCAATCAGACTTCTCAATAACTGCTTTCAGAGCTTTGATTTGGTAATTCATGCACACTTACATTCATTCACTCATTCATTCAAAATGGGGTCCTCAAGGATCAAGGACATATGCCCAGATCACAAGAGGAGCACATGGCTCTGAGCTTGTTTACATTATAAACAGTAGCTTTTTGGTTGCAAGGTTAAGTAAAAGTCATTAGTCTAGATTGTGTCCATTTTACAGCCAAACCTCACTAGGCTTATTCCCTGGTTGCTGCGTTTGACAAATCTATCTCTCTTGTGACACATACTTGACTGGACCCACAGTGATAAAATTTTACATGGTTTTTCTTTTGTCCCTACTTAACAAATATGTCTGAGTTTCTGTGTCAAGCTATTAGATTTTTTCCAAATGTCTCCAAAAATACAATAAAGAGCCCCAAATCATTAAAAATTTAGTAACATTTTAGCTGGGTATGGTAGTGCATGCCTGTAGTCCCAGCACTTGGGAGGCAGAGGCAGGTGGATCTCTGTGAGTTCAAGGTCTGGTCTACATAGTGAGTTCCAGGACAGCTGGGGCTACAGGGAGACCCTGTTTCAAAAAGACCAAAAAAAATTTACTGATATTTTATTTATTTATTTATTTATTTATTTATTTATTTATTTATTTATTTATTTTGTGTGTGTGTGTGTGCACGCAAGCTTGCATGAGCAGGCAAGAGCATGCATGCCACAGTGCACATGTGGAGGCCAGAGGACAACTTGTGGGAGTCAGTTCTCTCCTTCTACCATGTGGGTCCTTGGTGGCATTAGGCTTTGGTGGTATTAGGCCTTGGTGGCATTAGGCTTGGTGGCAATTGCCTTTACCTGCTGAGCCAGCCCCCAAGTCAATTTTCTGAATCATCTGAAAAACCATCTTTTCTGTTGAGACAAGTGTTGATGGATATCGACAGGTTCTTATCCTATGTCATGGGGATAGGGTGAGGAAGGATGGGGGCAAGGATGGTCAAGGTCCATCTGTTTTAGCAGGGCTGGAACTTAGGATACATGCCATGTAATCAGGCTAAGGACAAATGATACCCATGAATGAATTTACCTCGAATTGACTTACCTTTCACATTAAATAAAATGCACTTAAGTCATTTAATGGATTCCTCCCTGGGTTAGCTTTCTGTAGGTTCTGACCTTCTACCCATTTGTCTTATAGCTCATGAAAGCTGAATCTGGGAAAATTGGAGACTAAATCATTACAGCTGTCCCCTTATGAGGCTGGGACATGTTCCCACAGAGGAATTATGACAGAGCTCGAGATGGACAGGTTCTACTGTGGATCTTGGCTGAAGACCAGCATTCACTGTTCTTCTGGCCCTCTGCCATACACTGTGCATGACCGAGTGCCCACACTCACACTTCCAGTGAGTTGGCTAAAGCTATGAGCTTGGATTAGGCTTTTTGGCAGCTCTTGAGAATGGATCTTGTGAGAGTTCTGAGAAGCACAGTTGATAGAAATTGGTAGCTGAAATCTTCAAGTTCCCTTGTTCTCCTGGGAAAATAAGAAGCTCCAGCCTTAGCTGAAGAACTATTGGCAGCTGATCACTGCTGGGAGAGGGAGAGTTGGTCTTCTTTAAGGGAGTGACACTAGATAGGCTGACCAGGCTCCAGTGGATGAACTCACACTGAGTGACATCTAGGGACACAAACATGATTAGACAGGCTTTAACACATATGACAGAACTCATGAAATCTGGTGTGGGGCTATGGGGGTATTCATATAGGGGAGGTGTTATAAATATGATTAAGATGTATTGTATGAAACACATAAAAATTCAATAAAAAATATATTGAAAAAAAGTTCCCCTGTTCTCTCTTAAGACACTCATTGATTAAAAGGTGTTGGGGGAATGACAGTTTCTGCCACACCAAATAAACATATTTTTATACTTTTTTTCTTTTTTTAAACTTGTTTTTATCGAATTTTTGTGTATTTCATACAGAACATCTCAAATAATCTTAATCATCTTTATACCCCCATCCCCACGAGCACTGTTCCATAGTTCCCCCACTGGATCCCATATACTCTGTCGCCCCTGTTAAGGCCCATTGTGTCAAGTCACTGTCCCTAGACGTTCCCCAGTGCAACTCCATCCACTGAAGTCTAGTCAGCCTATCTAGAGTCCCTTGTTTTAGGAAGATCAGCTCTTCCTCAGCCTAGCAGCAATCAGTTGCCAATACTTCTTCAGATAAGATTGGGGTCTGCTATTCATTTTCCCAGTTTTATGCTGGCTTTTTTTCTGCCTGAGTTTGCATGGGACTTGTGTATGCTGACACCATTGCCATAGAATCATATGAGCAGGGTCCCAGGAGCTTGTAGGACTCTGTTTCCATTTGGTCATGCACCTCCTTCCTGGCTCTTACATTCTTTCTGGCCCTCTTCCAAGATGGTCCCTGAGCCTTGGGTGGGTGAAATTTAATAAAGGAGTCCTGTCCAAGGCTTACTATTCAGCAAATTCTGTGTTTTAGCCATTTGTGACCTTTTGTGTTCCTGGCCCTCTGATGCATGAGGGAGCTTCATTAATGAGAACTGAGAGATTCATTAGCATCCTCTTCTTTACCCCTGTTCTGTGTTCCATGAATGTAGAGGTTACATTGTAGATGTGTCACTTAGGCCTGGGCAATTCATAGACAATGTCTGTGTATGATCAGTTATGGTACTTGGTAATGGTCTCTGACTGGTACAAAATGAGCTTCTCTGATGAGTGGTGACTGGGATATTATTCTGTAAATATAAGGATATATATTTTGTGCATAGTAAGAAATCACATTAGTCTAGAGATGTGACAGACTTGGGGTTTTCTCTAAGATCTATGACCACTCCAGTCATGTGTTATGTTTACAGTACCACACTTGAGTTTCTTCCCATTGACTGGGCTTTTAGTCCAATTAGGTAGCTTTTGATTGCCCCCAAAATAAAAGTGCCAGTACTATACCAATGTCATGTGCTGTGCTGGCCATTGATGTGGTTATTTTGTCTTGAAGCTGGTGTTGGACCATCGACTGGTGTTTTCCCTGGCACCTTCATAGCACTCTCCAAAGCTATGAGAGCTCGCCTTCAGGGGATGTGGTTTCAGGTCAGTTGCAGCTCTATTGCTACAAATCCTGTGTCCGAAGTATGTTCTGTCTTTGGCAGTAGTGTTTTACCTTCAAGTTCTGGGAGGCCATCAAGGGCTGTAGCAATAGCCTAAGTTTGGGAGTCTCTTGGACCCCTGGCCGACAACTTAAAGGATGGTTTCTCCTGTTTGGCACAATTTCTTGTTATGTGGCCTTTAGCTATACACATGGATTCATGTAGAGATAATATATGTGCAATTTGTCATTAGGTTGTTGGACTAATATGATTCCCTCTTGTTTTTTAAAACTAGCTAGGCATTATTTATCTCTTTCGCTCTCTCTGGCTCTCTCTTGCTCTTGATCTCTCTCTAACCTTTCCACCATGGTTTCCCCATTTAACGTGTCCCCATTTTTCCCCTTTCTCCCTTAATAATACCCTTCTCCTATGGTCCTACCTCTCTTGAGCTCCTTCTTTCTCTTTATCCCCAAGTTCCTTGTATAACCCTCCCTCCCCACTCCCATTTAAGTACCCCCATTTTATCCATTTCTCCCTTAGTAACACCTGTCTCCTACTGTCCTCTCTCAGGTTCTTTCTTTTCCTTTACCTCCCTGGTTCCTTCCATTATTCTGGTTCCTGTAGTTATGTGTGGATACAGTCTCATTTAAAAGGATTTGGTGCTAGGATCCACATAGGAGGGAGAACATTTGTTTTTCTGAGTCTGTGTTACTTCACTTAGTATAACAGTTTCTAGTTCCATCCATTTACCTGAAAATTTCATGATTTCATCTTTCTTTTTCTCTGAATAGAACTGATTGAACTTGGTGCCCCACACATGTTAAGCATTCACACACTCTATGAAAGTGGGTCTCCCTGTAGCCCCAGCTGTCCTGGAACTCACTATGTAGACCAGGCTGGCCTTGAACTCACAGAGCTCTGCCTGCCTCTGCTTCCCGAGTGCTGGGATTAAAGGCATGTGCCACCATGCCCGGCTGTTTTTAAATGTTGTATTAGCTTAATTATCTCATTGCTGTGACCAAATGCCCAACAGGGATAACCTAAGAGAGGAAGGATTTATTGCTACACTCCGTCCTGGTGCAGAATGCATAGCAGCAGGAGGTGGTGGCTGGTAACAGGCTGGCAATCAGGAAGCAGAGAGCTAGGACTGGAGCCTGGTGCAACTCTCAATGCTGCTCCCCTAACCCACTTCCCCCATCTTGGTTTCACCTCCAACTGTTCCCTAACAAAGCAGTGCCACTAGCTGGGGATCAAATCATCAAATACTTAGGCATATGGGGGATTGAGGACATTTTACATTCAAATCAAAATAAACAAATGTTATTCTTGGAGTAGAATTCCAAGAAGCTGCCAAATTGGCTTTGGAGACATAAACCAACAGAATAAGATTTAATATTCTAATAGACATGGGGGAAGTTGAATGAGTTGAATACAGCATTTTAATAAATGAGGCCAAATTTTAAAAAATTTCTCATGGGTAGAAACAAGAGATCAGAAAAGGTGATTTTAGAGACCAATATAGCCAGGTCTCCCTGTGTGTACTAGTGGCTGTTCTCAAAGCACATGTAACCTCAGCTGGTATTACTGGAAATACATGATAGACAGCTGTGTGCTAGGGAGAACAAAATTTCAGTACTCGTTCAGTATTTTTGCTAGTGCTGCAAGAGGTATACAGGCAAAATGAAACATGTTCAGAGGTGTTCCGGTTTGCTTTCTGTTGCTATGATAATGGAAGGCTGCTTATTGGTTTGCTCTCTGACACTTTCAGCTACCTGTTATAAAGTCCAAGTTCTTCTGCCCAGGGATGAAACTGCCCAGAGTGACTGAGCCTTCCTAAATCAATTAGCAATTAAAAAATGTTCCACTGCCCACAGGCCAATCTCATTGAGGAAATTTCTCAACTTGTTTCCTCTTCCTAGGCATATCACGTTGCCAACTGAAGCTATGACAAAAGGTAAGTAATTTAAGAGATAAGATACTGTGAAAAGAATGATTCTACTCAAGTAAGAAGCTAGACTGAGCCCTGGGCTAGGGGGCTAATACGTACATATGTGAAAACAGTACCTTCTGTCTTCCAGGAGGTCACAAAAAACAGTGACTAAACAAATTGCAGAGTCATAGCTGGCTAAAAAGAAGACTCAAGGCACACGAATATTTGAAAAATCAGTCCCGTTTTCTATGTCACAGAAGGTAGAATTAAATCCAATGGGTGGGACTACACAAATTTCTCAGTAGTTAATAGCACTTGCTGCGTTTACTGAGGAAGTGTTCCTCCCAACGTCTTTTGAAGCCTGTTCTTAAACACCTAAAAACTTGGACTTCTCTGCTTCCTGAGCTGCCCATCCTGCTTTTAAATGTCCATACCGTGACTGGGGTCATTGCTGTGACTGATGTCAATGTCATATTGAGCCAAGTTGAATCTTCATAGTATCCATTGGATTTTTTTGTGTGTGTGTGTGTATGAATGTATGAGTGTCTGCCACTTGAGTGCAGTGCTTGAAGATTTCAGAAGAGGGTATCAGATCCCCTGGAATGGAAATTATAGGTGGTTGTGAGCTGCCTTATATGGGTGCCAGGAACCAAACTCTGGTCCTCTGAAAGAACACTAACTGCTTTAAACTGCTGAGCCATCTCTCCAGCCCCCCAAACCACATCTTGGCTTGCAACTAAAAAATCCTTCAGAATTTTAGATCAACAACATTCATGGTCAATTGGCTATGCAAATCCCATCCCAGCCACTACACTGGAGTCATTAACAATGTACATTAACACTAATAATGTGCCATGAATAATAACTGGTTATTTGTACAGCTCTACAAAGTACTAAGAACACTTTATGACAACTGTGGTAGTTTAAATGAGAAATGTCCCACATAGGCTCAAATATTTGAAGACTTTGTTCCCAGTTGGTGTCACTATTTTGGTAGGTTTAGCAAGGTGCAACTGTACTGGAGGAAGTGTGTCACTGGGGGTGGGCTTCAAGAATTCATAGCTTTGCCCCACTTCAGTTCACTCTCTCTGCTTGTGTTTGCCACTGAAGATGTATGTGAGCACTCAGCTTCCTGCTCCTGCTGCTGTGCCTGCTGCTTGTGGCCACCCCTCCTCTTCATGAGACACTTATTGCTCTGAACCATTAGCCAAAATAAACTCTTCTTCCTATAAGTTGCCTTGGTCATGGTGTTTTATCATAGCAACAGGAAAGTAAGTGACACGACATGGGCCAGACATCATCAGCGGCTCCATAT
>NW_008357996.1:347374-356106 GCF_000622305.1 Nannospalax galili | reverse complement strand
TTTTATTATTATTTATTATGAGTGTGTTGCCTGCATGTATATGTGTACTTGTGTCATGCAATGCCTGCAGAGGTCAGAAGAGGGCACTGGATTCCCCTGGAATTGGAGTTACAGATGGTCATTAGCCATTATGTGGGTGCTGGAAATTGAAACCAGGTTCTCTGCAAGAGCATCCAGTACTCTTAATGGCTGAGCCATCTCTCCAGCCCCCTCATCCTTACTCTTACAGATAAGGAAACTGAGACTGAGAGAGGCTGAGATTCAAACTCAGGTCTGCCTTCCCATTGGGATTCTTTCTGTCCACTGCCACTGCACTGATGAAATGCCACTGGCATGGTTCCCTGGGTCTTCCCTGCTTGCTCAGAAGCCAGTTCAGTCCTGTGTGCTTGTGTATTCTACCTGTAGCATCTGGTCTATGGGCACCTGCTTCATGCTGGTATAGGCCTCATCCCAAATTTGTTTGCAGGGTAGAAGGCTTCTCTTGAGTGGGTCATGGTTCTTGGACAGACTCAAGAATCAGCAGTTATATAAGGCTCCTGTGTAGCTGGGCGTGGTGGCATATACTTTTAATCCCAGCACTTGGGAGGTAGAGGCAGGCAGATCTCTGTGTTTCAGGTCAACCTGGTCTGCACAGAGAGTTCCAAGCCAGGGCTATGTAGTGAGACCCTATCCCCCTGCCTCCCCATGCTTTCCTGCTTTCTGGGGCTGCAGGGCCCCAGGATTCAGAGCCTCGCTGACTGCACCAGCAGTTCCTGTTCCTGGTCAGATGCACCAATCCAAGCTTCTTTGTCCATCTTATCCCAATACCAGCAAGTGCTGAATTGCTCACTGAGACTCCTCAAAGGAAGCTTGCTATAAGCTGGACTCATTCTACTTAAGGTTTTTCTCTCAGCAGAGATGAATGGTTATTTAAATACTTCTATGTATGACTCTGAGAAGATGCAGGGCCTGCACATTTCTGCTATCCAAGGCTTGTATCCATGCTGACCCACCCGAGGCCAGCCCCCAAGGTTTGTTCCTAACAACAACAACAACAACAGCAACAAAGTGTGCTTATGTTTAGGTGGCAGTGGGAATATTTTTCAAAGCACAGTAATGTTCAACCAATAGGTCAGTGCAGACATGCCTGACCTCTACAGCTTAAGGACAGGAGGAGTCACCATGGGAACTTGGGGCATGAAGCCTTGAAGTTGCATAGTTGAAATAGGAATGCAGATGAGATGTTCCAATAGCCAGGCCTGTGGTTTCCTGTCGTCTACCATCCTGAGATCAGCCTGGAGGGGTGGGAAGATTGATTTCAGAGACACTCTCCACACCTTGTCTTCTGCCCCTCTCACTCTGAAGTGCAGTGTTCTAGTTTGTTTCTTTGATGTTGTGGTAAAACACTGATGAAAACCAACTTGGGAAGGAAAGGCTTTATTTAGTTTATCCTTCCATGTCACAGTCCATTGTTGAGGGAAGTCAGTATAGGAACTCAAGGCAGGGACCTGGAGGTAGGAGCTGAAGCAGAGACTATGGAGAAACATTGCTTACTGGCTTGCTCCTCTGGCCTATGCTCAGCCTGCTTTCTTTATTAAAAATTTATTTATTATTTAAAAAATTTTATGTATATGAGTGCTTTGCCTACATATATGTAAGTGCACCTGTGTCATGAAGTGCCCATGGAGGCCAGAAGAGGGCATCAGATCTCTTGGATTGGGAGTTACAGATGGTTGTTAGCTGCTGTGTGGGTGCTGGGAACCTGGGTCCTTTGCAGAGCAGCCAGTGCTCTTAACCACTGAACCACCTCTCCAGCCCCTTAAAGTTCTTAAAAATTATTTATTTTTATTTTATGTGCATGAGTTTTTTGCCTGTAATGTATGTACAGAACATTTGTGCAATGCATGTGGAGGCCAGAAGGGGACCTCAGATCTCCTGGAAGTGGAGTTATAGAGGGTTCTTAGCTGCTATGTGGGTGCTGGGAACAGAACTGGGGTCTTCTGTAAGGGCAGGAAGTGCTCTTTAACCTCTTAGCCACCTCTTCAGCTCCTATTATTATTTCTTAGTGTGTGCATGGGGCACATGCTATGGCCTACATGTGGAGGTCAGAGGACAACTTCAAGGAATCTGTTCTCTTCTACCTTGACATGAATCTGCAGATTGAACTCAGGTCCTTAGGACTGTGCACAAGTGCTTTACCTGCTGAGCTATCTTGCTCATCTCCAAATGGGTTTGAGGTATTGAACTCAGGTCCCTAGTCTTAAGCAGCAAGCCCCTTTTCTTGCTGAACCACCTTACTGGCCCCATGCCCACTCATTTCTCACCTTGGCTCTCACCATTGTCTGTGTTAGGAATTTGCCCTCTCTCTCCTTTGCCTTTGCTTGTTTGTTTGTTACATGATCTCACTATGTAACCCTGGCTGGTATTGCTATGTAGATCAGGCTGACCTTGAACCCACAGAGATCTGCTTGCTATGTAGACCAGTCTGACCTCAAACTCACAGAGATCTGCTTGCCTCTGCCTCCCAAGTGCTAAACTAAAGGTGTGTGCCATCGTGGCTGGCTATACAATACCTTCCTTAAAGCAGCATTGCTTTTCTGAACTGTATCCTTAGAGCTGCGTGATGAACACCCACACTGAAGCACACACTGTGCCTCCTTTCTTTCTGAGGTCATTTGTGCCTGTGCCTTATTCCTTAACAAAGCTGTAAACCGCTTAAGAATGAGGACGGAGCCATTCTTTCTCTCTTTTTTCCTTTTCTTCTTTAATTCTTTATTCTGGGTTGGGCCATTAACAAGCTTTCAATAACTATCTCTGAATCGCTGCTAAATTTACAGCTTGTTCAGGGCAGACATTTGACTTAGAAGTGCACTAGGAACAAATGGGAACCCTCGATAATAAAATCCTGTGAAATGCAATTTCCTGTTTTGTGTAATGCTGGCATCAACCATCCTAGGAAATATAGATTGAGTAAAAATTGAAAAAACGGTAAGGAAGCCATCCTGAAGGTTGCTAAGGAAGTGAAAATAAAGCATCGTTTTCTTAACTGGGGATCCTGCAGGTGGCCATCGTGTATGAAGCATGGATGAGCCTCAAGCCACCTGGGCAAGCATGGCTCTTATTCCATTCTTTCCTTTGGTTTCTTCATGTTTAAACCCTTTGCTGCAGGTGAGAAGCTGCCTGGAGGGTGAAACCCTAGCAGGCAGGGCGAAGGGGTGGGACCAGATGGCACACCTTGTGTGCAGGCCACTGTGAGTGCTTTCTGTGGGACTGCCAGCTTCAGCGTCACCCTTCTATGAGTCCTCAGCATTGCAGGAGTAGGGAGCAGTGCAGTGGACGCTGGGGCCACCCTGCATTTCCAACTTTCTTGGCAGCTTTTCTTGGTGGGAGTTGGCCTGTGAGAGGCGCTGACAGCTGAAAATAGAAGAAATAAGTCTGTTGCTTCTGCTCCCGGTGGGGCCTCAGGCAGTGGTGGCGGCAGCACATCAGCAATATTAGCAGCAGCAGTGCATGGTCAAAGCCTTCTTGTAGCCCCATGGCAGTGGTGAAGCTACAGCCGCAGCACCAGCATCCAGATGTTGGGCAACCTTTGCCCCTTGTGCTCCCCCAGCTCTTCAATACCTTAGCAATCTATTCTCTCCATGAAACCCTACTGTGCAAGAACTGTATAAAGTGCCATGCTCCTCGCTGGACCCTACTGGTGTGGCTGCCAAGGCCAGAACATGGTTTAAAGAATGCAAATCCTGGATGCCTTGGAGCCCAGGGTACAGTCAAACAGTAGGAGAGTGAAGGAATGCAGGGTGGAAGGAGCATAGGTCAAGGGCAGCCACCTGCATGAAACTTCCTCTCTGTACACAGACTCAGACACAGACACAGACACAGACACAGACACACACAGACACACAGGGAGAGAGAGAGAGAGAGAGAGAGAGAGAGAGAGAGACAGAGAGAGACAGAGACAGAGAGACAGAGACAGAGAGAACCTCTAGGAGCCAAGCACGTGACAAGTGAGCCTCGGTGTGCATCAGAGCCCTTCCTGAGAAGGTTCAGAGGAAGAAGGCAGGAGAGCAGAGGGAACACACAGGTAGTGGAGTCCCGAGGAATACAAGACAGGGGCCCCTGAGAGGTGATGTGGTAGCCAGATCCTTAAAGACACTGTGTCATTTCGCAGGTGAAGCAGGGCTGACTTTGTTGACAGTGGGTGATGGAAAAAATCTAGTTTCACATATTGGAGTAAAGATGATTTTGATAACGTACTGTCATTTGAATGTTGCTTAGAGTTAAGATGGATTTAATGAGACCTTAAAAATCTGGATTTCAGAGGCCTGTCAGCTTGATGATACCCAGTTAGAAATTTCCTTTTCATTTTCTGTTTCTTGGTCACTCGGCTGGCCTCCGTTTTAATGAATCCCATACTGTAAAGGTGGCAGGATGTCAGTGTAGAGAATGGGTTACAAATTGACTGTGGCTTCCACCTTGCCTACGTGCTCTCTCTGACTTTTCTCATGTTGAGGTACCTTGTGAAGAAGCCCACACGTGGTAGGAAGCTGAAGACAGCTACCAGGCATTAGTCACAAGGAGCTGAGTCCTGCCAGCAGCTTCACAAGGGTGCTTGGAAGTAGCTGAGTCTTGAGACAGTTGAAGCCCCGGCTGATACGTTGCTTGAAGCCCCAGGAGAGGCCTAGAAGCAGAGGACCCAGCAAAGCTACATCGGAGTTCCTGACACAGAGGCTGTGAGGCAGTGAACAGTGTAAGCCTCTGAGTGTTTGGCTCATCTGGTACGCAGCAGAGATAATAGACACAGACATGCTACTCTGCCTCTCCCTTTTTCCTTCCCCCTCTGCTTGTAGAGACAGAGCATGGGGTCCATTCAGTAGGAGATGTAGAGAGAGAAATGACCAGTGACCTATGTGAAGATTGACCCTAAAGAGAGGCCAGCTCCTTTGAAAAGTGGAGTACAGCCAATTGCTAAACTAGGAAGGAACAGCAGTATAGAAGGGTGTGCTGGATAGTGTTAGTGTCAACCTGACACACCTGGGTTGAGGGAGCCTCAATTGGGGCATTTCCTCCATAGGACTGGCCTGTGGCTATGTCTGTGGGGCATCTTCTTAATTGTTGAGTGATGTGGGAGGGCCCAGTCTACTTGGGTGGTGCCACCCCTGGGCAGGTGGGCCTGTATTGCATAAGAAAGCAGGCTGAACAGGGGCCAGGGGAGCAAGTCAGTAAGCAGCGATTCTCCGATTCTCCGTGGCCTGCGTTCCAGCTCCTGCCTCCAAGTTCTTGCCCTGAGTTCCTACCTTGGGCTCCCTGATGAACTGTGACCTGGGAGATGTAAGACAAATAAAACCTTTCTTCCCCAAGTTGGTAGTGGTCAGAGTGTTTTGTCACAGCAATGGAGAAACAAGCTAGAACAGAGGGGGTGAAGATGGGGGTGGCTTCCAAGAAGAGAGGCCCTTGAGAACTGAGATCTGGAGTCACATCTTTTAGGGGCCCAGGCTCAAGATAGACTGTTCCCCAGACCAGAATCTCAACCATGTGTTTGGTTGAAGAGAATCATTGCATTTCCTCTGCTTTTTTCAGATAAAGTTAATTCTTTCTCCAAACTCCACATCTGGTTTGAGCAGTCATTCCCAGGGCTGTGCCACTGTCCCAGGACAGCATGAAAGCTCTGGCCATTTTCATGGCCTGATTCCTTGGGTATCATCAGCAGGTCCCCAGTATCCTCAGCCTCAGGCCTTCCTGCTTTGCTGGGCACCCACTCCTTAAAGCACAAGCATTTAGTCAGCCAGGGGCCCAGGCCTAGGATTCTACCTGCTGAGGGCACCATGCAGTGTTTCCTCTTACCACCCCTACTTGGACATGTGAGGAGCAGGACACTGGTCCTATGTCTTATTGGGGACCATAGCCCCCTCCTATCTCCACTCTGGAAGGATTTCCTTCTCGTCTGAGACAATTACCCCCTTCTTCTAATTATATGGTTATTAAATAAATAATTTTTAAAAATTAAAACCAGCCAGGCATGGTGGTACATGCCTGTAGCACTTGGGAGGCAGAGGCAGGCAGATCTCTGTGAATTCAAGGCCAGTGTGGTCTACATAGTGAGTTTCAGGCCAGCTGGGACTATAGGAAGACCCTGTTTCAAAATGACAAAAAAAAAAAAGTCTCAGAAAGACAGGCCATCTAAATGCAATGGGGTCAGGAAAAAAATGCTAGAAGGGACATTGTTGAGACCATTGCCAAAATTTGAGTGTCACCTGTATCTTTTATAGCAGTGTTACATCTATGTTGTTTCTTCAGACGTTCCTCGCATTGTACTTCTGTGAGAAAACATCCTGTGCTTAAGATACACACTGAAGTATCTCAGGGCAAAGAGGCATGATGCCTTCAATCGGCTCTTGAATAATTCAGAAAGACACACACCTGCATATTGTGATGGTTAGTTAATCTCAACTCTCAACTTGATGGGATTTCAAACTGCCATGGAAACAAACCTCTGGACACGTCTGTGAGGGAGGTTTTAGATTAGGTTTATTGAAGTGGGAGGATCTACTGTAAATGTGAGTGATGCCATCCCATGGGTTGGGGCCCTGGACTGAGTAACAAATAGAAAGTGAGCTGAGGACAAGCATTCATCACTCCGCTGCTTCAGTGAGGAAGCAAGGTGACCAGCTGCCTCCTACTCTTGCCATGGTGATTTCCCCGTCATCACAGACTGTACCCTTTTTCTTAAGTTGCTCTTGTCAGATATTTTGTCAGAGCAATAAAAAAGTGACTAACATGTATGTATATGCATATGCACATATATATGTGTATGTACACAATGCATTCACATGCACACACAGTGAAGAACCGCATAACAATATTTTAGTCAACACTGATCATATACACGACAGGGGTCCCATGGAATAATGGAGCTGAATGATTCCCATCACCCAGTGTCATGGCTGTTGCAAGGACATAGTGCAAGGTGTTACTCATCTGTTGTGCTGATGGGAGCATACACAAGCCCACTGGGATGCTAGATATACAAAAGTATAGCCCATATGGCCATGTACAGAATGTAAAACTTGATGGTGCTAATCACCAGGTTTTGCACTTGCTCTACTTTATTGTTATTTAGAGTATATTACTATTTGTTAAAACTTCCTGTAAGACAGTATGCTGTCACACTGACACAGCCTCAGTCTTACTCTATTTAAGGAGTCTCTTGATCACATTGTTTTCTCTCATGCTTGATTTAATTGAGTGATAAGTTGTTTATCATGGCCTGGGAATAATAGTCACATATAGATACAGATATATAAATAGATACAGATACATACATACTCACATATACACACATGTACATAGTCTAGGTTTACATAGGTGCACTCTATGATTTTTAAAAAATATTTCTTTTCTATTAAAAAAAAAGATTTCTTTTTCTTTTTGAGACAGGCTCTCCTTGTAGCCCAATTGGCCTGGAGCTTGTTATGTAGACTAGGCTGGCCTTGAACTCACAGAGATCAGCCTGCCTCTGCCTCCCAAGTGCTAGGATTAAAGGCATGTGCCACCATGCCTGGCTGAAAGATTTATTTTTCTTATGTGTGTTTCTGTGTGTATGTGCATGTGAGTGAAGTTGCACATGATGCCCAGAAGAGGGCATCAGATCCCCTGGAACTGGAGTTCAAGTAATTGTGAGCTGTCGCATGTGGGCACTGGGAACTGAACTTGGGTCCTCTGCAAGAGCAATGTGTGCTCTTAACCACTGAGCCATATCTCCAGCCCCGACACTATCATAGTTTCACAATGATAAAATTGGTTACTAATACATTTTTAAAAAATATTATTTTATTTATTATTTTTATTTTCTATGTATGTGTATTACCTGCATGTATGTAAGTGAACCCATGTCATGCAATGCATGCGGAGGTTAGAAGGGGGCATCAAATCCCCTGGAACTGGAGTTATGGATAGTTGTTAGCAACCATGTGGGTGCTGGGAACTGAACCCAGGTCCTCTGCAAGAGCAGCCAGTGCTCTTAACCTCTGAGTCATCTCTCCAACCCCTAATGATGCATTTCTTAGAATAAGTCTTTGTCATTGAGTGGGAAATGACTCTGTGTGTATGCATGTATGTGTATATACACATACTCAAAGTTTATATAAACATATACTATCTTTTTTTTTCCTGTTGCTATTACAAAATACCCTGACAAAAGGAACTTAAAGAGAAGGCTTAAATTGGCTTACAGTTCCAGAGGGGCTACAGCCCATCATGGCAAGGAAGGCATGGCAGCAGGAGCATGAGGTCAGGTGTCATATTACATCTACAGCCCAGAAGAGGAACAGAGAACAGGAAACAGAACATGGTCTCAAAAAGAGAAGAAAGAAAGCAGGGCTTGTAGGAGTGGGCTGGCTCTTTCCCCACAGTTGTATGTGAGGACCCAGAGTTCCTTCTTTCTTGTTCTCCTACCTTCCCTCATGTAAGACACAAGAAGAAGGCCCACACTAGATGCTGACACCTTGATCTTGGACTTTTCAGCCTTCAGAACTGTGAAAAAAGCTTGTCTTCTTTATTAGCCACCCAGTCTCAGGCTATCTGTTATACCATCAACTTAGTACCTTTTGTCTCTCACTAGGACCTTGTCTTCCACAGTAGCACAGATTTAAACTCTCTATATAACACATATTCTTGATGCATTTGTAAGAAAAGTCTCCCTAACGTTTCTTACTTGGAAACAGTGCAGAAAAATTGACCTGTGGACACAATGA
>NW_008357996.1:345054-346094 GCF_000622305.1 Nannospalax galili | reverse complement strand
AGACATAAAATTGAATGAGTTTTTTTATCTTTAAAGAATATCTCAATTTCATTTTAAAATATACTGTTTCCTACATTTTTAAGAATGCGTCTCTAATCTGTGTGTATCTGATTATTGCTAGTCATAATCGGTTGCACTCGGGTCCTTGGTGCCTGTGTATGTCTATAAAGTCATTGGGTAGATTTCAATGGTAATGTTGATCACCTCTACTAAGTAACATGAAATAAATTTTTAATGCTTCCTCCTCAAATATAAATCTTTCCTTTTTAATTTGTTAATTTTTTGTGTGTGTATCTCATACAGAACATCCCACACAATCTTATTCATCTATATACCCACTTCCCAAATGGCACCCTTCCATAGCTGTGCCCCCCCCCAGTGAAGCCCATATATTCTGTCATCCTTGTTACTGTCCTCTGTGTTGTCGACACCCACAGCCATTCCCCAGTAGTCTAGTCAGACTATCTAGAGAACCTTGTTTTAGGAGGATCAGCTGTTCCTCATCTAGCGGCAGTCAGTTGTCAGTATTCCTTTGGTTGGGATTGGGTTCTGCTGTTTGTTTTCCCGGTTCTATGCTGGGTTACTGTCTGGGAGTCATTTGGGCCATCCTGGCCAATAACTCAAAGGAAGGTGTCTCCTGAATGGTATTGTTTCTTGTTATGTAGCCTTTAGCTATACATATAGACTCTTAAAAATTATATTGACCTCATTAATCTTTGGTTATGCTTTCCTTTTGCATGTTTAAGACCCTACAATTGGCCCAGATAAACCAATTAATTTTTAGTCTTAAGGTCGTTTGAGGATCTGTTTCTCAGGGGTAATGGGCTTGGGAGGAGCCCCTGGCTCCATTCTTAGTTCCATCTATGGAACTAAGTTATCTGCACATAGTTCCATCTACATGCAGATAAGTCAAAGGTCCTATTCAACCATGCCTGACTACACTTGGAAGCATGGAGGAAATATTTCCTCTGCGTTGACCCTCCTCTTTGTAGACTGGACACTGGTTCAAGTCCATCTGGTGGGGTCTCCATGGCCTCCTT
>NW_008357996.1:337941-342904 GCF_000622305.1 Nannospalax galili | reverse complement strand
TTTTAAATTTATTTTTATTTTATGTGTATGAGTGTTTTGCCTGCACGTATGTAAGGATACCTGTGTCTCGCAATGCCAGTGGAGGCCAGAAGAGGGCATCAAATCCCCTGGAACTGGAGTTACAGATGGTTGTTAAATGCCATGTGGGTGCTGGGAACTGAACCCAGGTCCTTTCTCCCAGCTTGGTTTTTATTTTCATTTTTAAATTTATTTTTATTTTATGTGTATGAGTGTTTTGCCTGCACGTATGTAAGGATACCTGTGTCTCGCAATGCCAGTGGAGGCCAGAAGAGGGCATCAAATCCCCTGGAACTGGAGTTACAGATGGTTGTTAAATGCCATGTGGGTGCTGGGAACTGAACCCAGGTCCTTTGCAAGAGCAGTCAATGTTCTTAACCATTGACTCATCTCTCTAGCCTCTGAGCATCAGTTTTAGTAGTAGAGCAGGAAAGTAAAAGCTCAGGTCATACACCTGTGAATAGTCATTTTATTCCAGGCGTGTAGGCATGTCCCCTGGCAGCAGAAAGTTTCACAGTGCTACATGTGTGTAAGCAGGTGATGGAGAGGAGACAAGGTATGAGGCTCATTGGTTTCCTGCTCAGATCCAGGACTCCACACACATTTTGTATATGCTTAGAGTCTTGGCAATAGACTAAACAAATTCTCCCTCCCACAGTGGCAGCTACAGAGCACTGAGGGCACAGGTGAGCCTTCTCCAGGAGCACACACCAATCTGCCAACAGTTAGCACCTCTGCAAGATGGGTTAAAAGACACTTTATATTTTATACTTTTATACCCTGACTAATACACACACACACACACACACACACACACACACACACACGTATGACAGAGTCTCACCATGTACCCCTGCTGTGGTGGTTTGAATGAAAATGTTTATAGGCTCCAAGTATTTGGGCATTTTGTCCCCAGTTGGTGGCGCTGTTTTGGGAGGTCTTAGGAAGTGTGGCTCTGCTGGAGGAAGCACATTACTGGGGGCGGGCTTAGAGAGTTAAGTCTTGTGGGATCTCCAGCCCTTCTCGTGCTTCCTGTGCCCACTTGAAGATGTGAGCGCTCTGTTTTCTTCTTCTGCTCCAGCCTCCTCCTGCCGCCATGCCTCCCCACCATGACAGACCACAATTCCCATGGAACCATAAGCTAAATAAACTCTTTCTTTTATAAGTTCCCTTGGTCATGGTGTTTCTATCACAGAAAGACAAAAGTAACTAATATACCCGGCTAACCTGGAACTCTCTATATAGACCAAACCATAGTGATCTGACTGTTTCTGTCTCCTGGTGCTGTGATTAAAAGTGTATGCTACCATACCTGGCAGTGCTTTAATTTTTAATATTATTTTTATAATTATAAAAACAATAGTCAAGCGTGGTAGTGCACACCTTTAATCCCCACCCTCAGGAGGCAGATGCAGGCAAATCTCTGTGAGATCAAGGCCAGCCTGGTCTACATAGTGAGTTTCAGGTCAGCTGGGGCTACAGTGAGACCCTGTCTCAGAAAAAACTAAAACAAAAAAGATACCGTGAATACTATATAAATGCTTTGAGATTTTGAGTTGGGTTAGATTAAATTTCTATTATATATATATATATATACACACATACACACATATACATCTATATATGCACATATATCTCAAACCCTAGGCTGGAACATGCCCAGGCTGGCCTCAAAGTTGCAATTCTCTTATCTCAGCTTCCCCAGTAGCTGGGATTATAGGCATGTATGGTCACACTCAGTTCTCTATGAGTTTGATAAATAGTTTCTTTAGAAGAACTTATATACATCTATCCTGTAAATGACATGCTTTATGGGGCTGGAGCATGACTCAGTGGTTAAAAGCACTTACTGCTCTTGTAGAAGATCCAGGTTTGGTTCCCAGCACCCACACGATGGCTCATGACTGCTGTAACTTCAATTCCTGGGACTATAACATCTTCTTCTGGCCTCTGTGGGTTCCTACATGGTGTACATAAACTGATTCAGGCTCACACGTATACTCATAATAATAATTTTAAAAAACCCTTAAAGTGAAAGGTTAGAAAGAGGGGCTGGACAGATGACTCAGCAGTTAAGAGCACCAGCTGCTTTCACAGAGGATCTGGATTTGGTTCCCAGCACCTACATGGTGCCAACAAGCACCCATATTTCCAGTTCCAGGGAATCTGATTCTCTCTCCTGGCCTCCATGGGCATTGAACACATGTGGTATACTTATACAGAGGCAAAACATTCATAGACATAAAACAAAAATAAATATTTTTTCTTAAGATTAGAAAGGGTTGGAGAGATAGCTCAGTGGTTAAGGGCACATACCACTTGTACAGAAGAACGGAGTTCGATTCCCAGTATCCATGTGATTCACAACCACCTGTAACTCTAGCCCCAGGGGTTTCAACACCCCCTTCTGGCCCCTATGGGTGACACACATGCACAAACACACATATATATGCATAATTTAAAAAATAAATATAAAACATGTTTTACTTATTTATTATTACCATTATACACTATAAAACGTTTGGTCATCTTGATGTGTATGTATTTGTGTGTGTACATATGTATATTTGTGTACTGTGTTAAACAGAATAATTTGAAATATATAAAGTGCCTTCTGTGACCTAACCATACTCATTAATAGTAAGTACAGTGAAGTGCAGACTTTCTGGGATAGTAGAACCAGCTCCCCTTTACATCCAGGGGACAGGACAGCTCTGAGCTGTTCTACAGCACATGGAGCACCACTAGGTTGCCTACATTATCAAGTGCATAGACTCAGCATAGCCTCAGGTGTTCTGGAAGAAAACTAGTGTGAGAGATGCAAGGTCTAGGGACATGACCCTGTTTCACCCAGAGATGCCAAGGCAGGTACAGAGTGACAGGCTCTTAGGGTGGGAGACTCGAGCTGCAGCTCTGGAGGGAGATGGAACTGATATAGATTCCAATTCAGCCACTTCTTAGTACACTAATAGGTGCAATGCCTGAAAAGGCCAGAAGAGGGCATTAGATTCCCTGGAATTGGAGTTATAAACAGATGTTAGCTGCCATGTGCGTGTTGGGAACCAAACCTGGGTCCTCTGCAAGAGCAGCCAGTGCCCTTAACCACTGAGCCATCTCTCTACTTCTGAATCTGACCACTTCTTGCTCTGCATGTTTGAGTAAATGATCTAACTTCTTTTTTTAAAAAACATTTAAAATTAAATTTTTTTTGTGTGTGTGTGTGTGCTTTGCTTCCATGTGTGTAAGTGCACCACATGTGTGTAGTGCCCACGAGGAGGCTAGAAGAGGGGTCAGATCCTCTGGAACTGGATAGTATCAACTTGACACACCTGGGAAGAGGGAACCTCAATTGGGGAATTTCCTCTGTCTAATTGGCCTGCAGGCACATCTGTGAGATATTTTCTTGCTTGTTGAGTGATACAGGAGGCCCCAGTCCACTGTGGGTGGTACCACCAGTGGGCAGTTAGTTCTGAGTTGTATAAGAAAGCATTAATTCTGTGAATCAAACTTGGGTTGTCAGGCTTGCACAGCTAATGCCTTTACCCACTGTGCCATCTCCCTGGTCCTGGGAAAAGTTTTGTACTGTAGTCAGAGGGCCAGAACAAAGATTTTTCCAGACACAGTAGAAGATCATTGACACACTCCACTGCAGTATTGTCCCTTTGCTCAGAGTAGAGTAGGTCAACATTACAGCTTGTCTTTATTCATTGATGGGGGATGCCACTCAGGTGGAGCAAGAAAACTACGCCAGGGCCAATTGCATGGGCAGAAGCTGCTGCAAATCCATCCCATGGATTCAGGGACCCCAGGCTCTGTGCAGATCATCTTTAGGCCTATATATATGTCAGATTTTTAAAATTTGCTTTCTTCTGTTGTGATAAACCACTGACCAAAACCAATTTGAGAAGGAAAGGGTTTATTTAGCTTACAGGTTATAGTCCATTGAGGGAAGGCAAGGCAGGAACCTGGACGCAAGAGCTTGAAGCAGAAGCCAATGGAAGAATGCTGCTCACTAACTTGATTCCCTGGCTTGCTCAGTTACCTTTCTTTTTTAAAAAGATTTTATTTATTATTTTTATTTTATGTGTATGCATGTATTGCCTGCATGCAGGTAAGTGCACCCATGTCATGCAATGCCCGTGGAGGACAGAAAAGGCTGTCGGATCCCCTGAACTGGAGTTATGGACAGTTGTTAGCTGCCACGTGGATGCTGGGATACGAACCCAGGTCTTCTGCAAGAACAACCAGTGTTCTTAACCGCTAAGTCATCTCTCCAGCCCCTCAGTTACCTTTCTACACAGACCAGGCCCTCATTCTAAGGGATGGCATTGCCCACAGTTGGCTGGGCCCTCCTACATCAATTAGTAATTAAGAAAATGCCTCATAGACATGCCCAAGGGCCAATCTGATGGAGGAAATTCTTCAATTAAAATTCCTTCTTCACAGATGTGTCTAGTTTTGTGTCAAGTTGACAGAAACTAAATAGTATAGAAACTAAATAGGTATAGCTTAGAGCAACCCTATAGTGAAGTGCCTCACTCCAGTGATCACAACAAACCAGGCTGGGTTCACTGTCATTTTGAAACCTATTGTATATGAAAAAACTTACTAAATACAGAACAATGTGTGAAATATGACTGACATGTATATCAGAACAATTTTTCCACATTCCTAAGAATGTAGTATTTTCTTTTCTACAGTTGAGTGCTATGGGAAATCAAAGAGCAGGGGGACCTTAGAAAAGATTTAATTTGTGTAGGGATGTATACATATTACCAAGAAAATGTTGGAAAGCATAAATTAAGCAGCAAAATGCTAATAGCAGTTATTGCTGGATGTTCAACTTATGAATAGTTTAAAATTCTCTCACTTAGCCGGGTGTAGTGGTGCATGCCAGCTGGGGCTGCAGGGAGACCCTGACACACAGACAAAATTTCCTCATTTT
>NW_008357996.1:308961-337721 GCF_000622305.1 Nannospalax galili | reverse complement strand
TTTTCAAGGCAGGGTCTCCCTGTAGTCCCAGCTGGCCTGGAACTCACTATGTAGACCAGGCTGATCTTGAACTCACAGAGATCTGCTGCCTCTGCCTCCCAACTGCTGGGCTTAGAGCCCTGTGCCACCACGCCCAGCTTATGATGACTTTTAAGAAGAGATTATAGAGCCCTTATCTGTTTGCTGGTTGACAGATTTAAATCTGAAAGAGGGGTTGGGGAAGTGGCTCAGTTGGTACAGTGCTTGCATGAGGACCAGAGTTTAGGCTCCAGCACTCACATAGAAAAGCTAGGTACAATAGAGTGTACCTAACTTACAATGTGCCTGTAACTCCAGTCCTTGAAGGGGGTATTGTGCAGGGGGAGGTGGATTCCAAAGGCTTACTCACCAGCCAGTCTACCCAAAACAGTGAGCTCTAAGTTCAACGAGAGATCCTGGCTCCAAAAGTAAGGTAGATGCATGGGTAGAGAGGTGGGGTAGATCTGGGAGAGTGGGGAGAAATATGATAAAAATGCATTGTATGAAGTTCTCAAAGTATTAATAAAAATGTCTTTTTAAACACTAAGTCACAGGAAGAGTAACTGAAACAAACAAACAAAAATAATGTGTACAGTGATAGAGGAAGATACCCAGGCCAACCTCTGACCTCCATATGTGCATATACAGGTGAGCACAATCCCCCATGAACACACACACACACACACACATACAAAGTTGGGTGTTGGTTACATGTACCTGTAATCCCAGCCCTGGGGTGGCAGAGACGGGAGGATCTCTGGGACTCACTGATCAGCCAGTTTAGTCAATTTGGTGGGCTTTAGGTTCAATGAGGCACCCTGTCTCTAAAGATAAGGTAGAGAGTGATTGAGGAAGACACCTGACATTGACCTTTGGCCTCCACAGGCACAAACATATACCTACACACTCACATTTGTGCATGATCGCATATACACACACATTGAAATAAGTAAACATTCAAACAAACAAACAATGAGCTTGTAAGGAACTGTTGTGATAAATCAAAATGAGATGCCATCCTCGAGTCTCGTTTTTCATTGCTCTGTATCTGAGAGGTCTCTGCATATGGTCTTAGAACATGTTTTGGATGTGTTTATCCAATAAGAAACTGGAAACTTCTAAGTGGAAGTCCTCCAAAGAGAAGGTTAATACTAAGATGTAGTATAAATTAAATATTTATATCCTGGCAAGAACTTTTACTTTTTGAAAGAAAGAAAAACAGAGCAAACCTTGTTCCCAGTGACATTCTCCAAACCAGTTCTGGTCTTTACTCTTTGGAAGAGAGCATTTCTCCATTTTAGCTCCCTCTCCATCACATCTGCAGGCCATGATCTCCTCAAATTCATCCTTTAGGAATCCCTGGCTAATTTATCTTCTCCCAGATATTTTGGAAAAAATGATAACTAAGAGGTGAACAAAAGAACTTTCATTTCAAATATTTACTAATGAGTAGGAATGTTCAGCTTACCTCAAAGATCTGAGATGGGCCCCAGAAGATGCCAGTGCTCTGATCCAGTCAGGGTTGTGTATGGTGTGGTTTCAGTGGGCCCCAGAAGATGCCAGTACTCTGACCCAGTCAGGGTTGTCTATGGTCTGGTTTCAGAGTGCTTTGCTTGAGTTTTCTTCTTTTACACCTAACTTTCTCAAATAACATGTTTTGGTAAGTACTGGACTTTTGAAGTGATCTTTTTTTTTCTTAAAATTTTATTTTAATTTTAATTATATGTATATGTGTGTGTCTGTGCACACGAGTGGAGGTGCCCACAGAGGACAGAAGAGAGTGTCCAGTCCCCTGGAGCTGTAGTTACAGGTGGTTGTGCTGGAAACCAAATTCAGGTCCCATGCAAGAGCAGTATGCACTCTTAACTGCTGAGCCATACTGTTTTCTGCAATGACCATACTAATTTGTATTCCCAGCAGTAGTACTTTTTTTTTTTTTTTTTTTGAGACAGGGTCTCCCTGTAGCCCCAGAAACTCCCTATGGAAACCAGGCTGGCCTCAGTCTCACAGAGATCCACCTACCTTTGGCTCCCCAGTGCTTGGATTAAAGAGGTGTGCCCCCATACCTGGCCTCTGCCCACATTCTTGAGGGCACTTATTATCTTCTGTCTTCCTGATAACAGCTGAACAAACAGCGTGTCAGCAGCAGCTGGAAAGCAGGTAGATGCTAGTGGGGAAGGTGGGAGGCAGACACACAAAAAGCAACAGTTTTTTCCTCAGACTTCTGTATCTGGGCTGGTCTGGAAGGTGCTGTCCACTCTGGCAGAGGGTCTTCCCCCTTCAGTTAATCCTAGGAAACATCCTTAGAAACCCGTCCAGAGGCACATCTCTTAGTTGATTCCAGGCCTAGTCAACCAAGATTAGCTATTGCACTAATTAATTGTATTAATAACACAATTGCACTCACTGCATTTCTACTCTCATCGGTTAGCCACTTCCACCTCTTCCCAAAGCCTAGGGGCAGCCAGGGGCTAGAGATGCCTTTGTTTTATACAAATAGAAGGATATTTAGGTTGGAGGATTCTGGGATGTGAGAATCTAATCTTTCAATTGTCTCATGCTACACATCTCAGCTAAAATCCTGCAATTTGCCTGGGGGTAAATTGAATAGGTTAGATTAGGACCCTGGGTAGTTGGGTGCCAGAGACCTGATATGTCCCACTACAACATGCAGGTCATAGACCACTGGTTAAGGACAGATCTGGGTGATTTCAAAATCCCACAAAAGGCACAGATAAGATGTTAAGAGTAAGGGAAGTGATTTCTTTCTTTTGTTCTTTCTTCCTTCCTTCCTTTCTTTCTTTCTTTCTTTCTTTCTTTCTTTCTTTCTTTCTTTCTTTCTTTTTTAAATACGTGTGTGTGCCTTTGTGGGTGGGTGGGTATGTGCACATGAGTGAAGGTGCCCACAGGGTCCAGAGGAAGGCACTGGATCCCTAGAGTGGGCGTTACAGGTAGTTGCGAGCCCCCAGACTTGGGTGCTGAAAACCAAACTTGGGCCCTGTGCAAGAGCAGACTGTTGAACCATCTCTCCAGACATTCCACTTGAATTCTATAGAAAGATAAACCACTTTCACATTCACTTCAAATACAAATGTCAATTGTGGATTATTCCCTTAATTAAGAATGTGCAAACTAGGCCAATCAGACAGGGTAGTAGGTTTAGTTCAGATAATTGTGTAATTGCTGCATTTGCCCCAGGTTTATTTTTTCTGTTAGAATTATCTGATTGTATCTCAGAAAGAGCTGTTGAAGTCATCTAGTGTTTTATACAGGAAGAATTGTGGTCCACAGAGGGTGGCCAACTTGCCTAAGAGAATTTGGCAATAAACCCCCTTTTCTCTCCTTTTGTAAGTTAGAATTGACTGAAGGTACAGGTGTGCTAAAACAGGTTGACCCTATAAAATGCACAAATTACAATTTTCAGAGAATTAGACTTTAACAAAAGTGAAATGTTTTTCAAAGCGTGCTCTATGGAACACAGATCCTATAGGATGCAGCAGTAAAGCTAACTGACCAAAGTAAGGGGTTCTGCTTTCTTGGTTGTTGGGGAAATTTCTTGCATGTCACACAGGACATCTACCTCTTAACAGATTTACCATGTTTACTAGCATATGATAGCACTCTGAGAAGCATTTCAGTATAATGAAACCTTTACATTATGTTTAAACCTAGTGTCTATAGACTTAGTGGGATGTTTGGATCTGTAGTGAGAAGAGTTACTGAAATGAACACCATAAACATTTAGAAACCTTGGAGAGATTTGACAAAATAGAATTCGCTAAGCCTAACAAAAAGTGCTAGACTAGTATTACTTGTACTTTTAAAAAACTCTTCGTTTATATGTGGCACATGCCTTGAATCCCAGCACTTGGGAGACAGACGTGGGCGGATCTCTGTGAGATCAAGGCCAACCCAGTCTACATATTGAGCTCCAGGTCGGCTAGGGGTACAGGGAGATCCTGCCTCAAACAAATGGACAAAAATCTTCATTTATATGCAAATTTGCTTTTATTGTATTTTATAAAAAAACTGATTGAGGGGCTGGAGAGATGACTCAGTGATTAAGAACACTGGCTGTTCTTGAAGAGATTTAGTTCCCAGAACCCACACGGTGGCTAACATCTACCTGTAACTCCAGTTCCAGGTAATCTGATGCCCTTTTCTGGTGTCAGTGGTACTGCATGCATGTGGTGCACTTACATACATGCAGGCAAAATACTCATACACATTTAATAAAAATGAATTAATCTTCATTAAAAAAGTCTTTTAAAAATTGGGGGAAGACAAATTGGAAATTTAAAAAAAATGATTTTTCACCTCAGAGAATTTGAGAAGTGTAGGTGGACACCATTTTCTCCAGACTTGTTGGACCAAACCAACCTTAGTGAGCCACCCTGTCAATAGCCTAAGGATTGAAGTTCTGCAGACACTATTGGGAAAATGCAGTACAAAAATTAAGGTAGACTCAGAAATGCTTCAGGGTTTTGAGTTTATAATTTAGAGCCATCATTTTCACTGGGCCACAACTGGGCTTTATTTTGAGTTACTAAACACCAGTACAAAACAGAAGGGCCAGGCTACAGTGCTGTCCATTAATGGTCCTGAAACCTGAGTGAGAAACAAAATCTGCAAAGAGCAAAAAATTGCTTTTTGCATTTGTATGTATGTGAAGTATGTGTTTTGGGCGTGTGTGTGTGTGTGTGTGTGTGTGTGTGTGTGTGCGCGCGTGTGCGCAAGTGGAGGCCAAAGGTTGCTGTCTGTTTTCTTCTTCCATTTTACTCTAACCTATGTAGTAAGGTAGAGTCTCTCACTGGACCTAGAGCTCACTAGTACAGCTACTGTCGCTGGCCAGCTTGCTCGGGATCGCCTCCTGAGTGCTGTGCAGGTGGGCTGCCATGACTAGGTAGAAAGCCACACATTGCTCTTCTTACTTGCTGGCAAGTACTTTACCCACAGAGTCACCTTCCCAGCCTTCAATCAAAGACTTTTAAAAACATAGATAGACAGTAGTGTACTTAGTGATAATTAAAATTTCAAGCTTAGTCAAATCAAGTACTCATATTATTTACAAAATTGAGGACTGTAATATGTTATGAAAAAATTTCATTCCTTCAAATCTGAGTTGAAAGGATTTCACGTTTTAAAAATGTCTTTATTTCTTCACATTACCTTGGTTTAGTGCTAATTTAGTAGTTTTTCATTAATTCAGATTTTCAAAGTTAAAAGAAGTCAGTGTTAGCACAAAAGTACACCTCTCACCTCAAAAGGGATAAGAGATAGTTTATTCTGGAGCCAAATATAAGTGACCCAGGAACACAGATTCGGGTTATCCCACATTCTATGTTCCAACATGGAAGCAATTTCATGAAATTTTTATAATAACAGAACAAAGAAAAGTCATAAATCAAGCATTTTTCAAATACATTGGTGGAAACATTAAATGGGTGGTTACAGCCTCAGATGCTATCTGATGACACTCAGCCTTTTGGTTGGTAGGAGTTAGGGCTTTAAGTTAATGCATTCCAAAAATGGTTTTTAGCTCTTAGTCACAGGATGTTAGGTCAGAAACAGAGGTGGGCAAGGAGTGGCTAAGTTAGGGGACTAAAGATAGCCCCAAATAAATGGTAATTAGGCTCCAGACCAGTAGCAGTCCAAACTCTCTACAGTTACTGAAGTTCAAAATAGTTGATCAGTCTTTGCAGAAAGTTCAGTTCAGTTCTAAGAAACGTTTTTCTGGGACTTTCGTTCACACCAGCTTCTGACTTGACTCGGAGAAAATACATGGTTTTATATTGAAATAGTCAGCAGAGTGAAGAGACAGCCAACAGAATGGGAAGGAAATATCTTCAAAATGACAAGAGCCTAATATTAAACTCTACGAGAACTCCAAAATCTCAATAGCAACAAATGACATACAGACAAAACAAAAAAATCTGATGAAAAAAATGGACAATAGATCCAAATAGACATTTCTTAAAAGAAGACATACAAGTGACCAACAGATAAATGAAGCAAACAAAAACCAAAGCTCAGCACCACTAATCTCCAGGAATGCGAATTAAAACCAGAATGAGTGTCTCCAGTAAGAACCAATGATCCTCACTTCATAATAGGAGTGCTGGAGACTATACAGTGAAAGGGAAGCCAGATATCAGCCTAAAATGGCAGGCTTGTTGGTGAGTGCAGAGAACAGTTTGCAAACCTTGGCCGTGACCCTTCCTCCCTTTCTTGAGCTATCAGGAAGGTACACTCTTACTCAGCATCTACTTTCCACCACTCTCAAGATTTGTCTTTTTCAGCAAAAACTGGGGGTTATCTCCACCTGCTCCTTCTAAAACTTATCAGATGCATGACCTTGCAGGCAAGCTCAGCTGTTAATACTTTTCTTCTCTAAACTTTTAGTTTGGGTGTGTGTGTGTGGCTGGGGCTTAGCAGAGTTTGAATGAATGCATGGGGGAAATGACTAGCAAACATTAGCAAAAGTAGTGTTTTTTGTTCATCTATTTGAACCTAAGATTGTTAGAGACACTTTTGAATGAGTCATCAGATCTATCAGGAAGACAAAAGATAACAAATGCCCTCAAGAATGTGAACAGAAGCTGGGCATTGTGGCACACGCCTTTAATCCCAGCACTTGGGAGGCAGAGGCAGAGGCAAGCGGATATCTGTGAGTTTCCAGCCAACCTAGTCTACACAGCAAGTCCCAGGCCAGCTGGGGCTTGACCAGAATATAAATTAGTACAGTTATTGCAGAAAACAGTATGGAGGTTCCCGTAAGATTGAAAATAGAACTGTTATGGGGAGATCCCTCCTCTTGAATTCCCTCTGTTTCTAACTGTGACAGCAGTCTCAGTTTTGCTGCTGAGGGAGAAGCATTCATATCACTGCGCAAGTAGAATGCACAGTCAAAGTTTATTTTCAGCAAGGGAGAAAGTGGGAAGCAAAGGTGTACCCTGGAGTGTGAGAGTGGACCTAGTCCAGCAGCAACAGCAAAGTTCCACTCTAGAGTCTGGATTTGGAATCTCCTCCCTTGGCCATCCCTGGGGAGGTCCAAGGTGGTCTTTTCTGGTAGAGGCAGAGACATCTTAATAGCTGTCCTTATCCACAATTCAGTCTGTTACAGTTAGATGCATCAGGTGCAGGAATATGAATAAAATGTACTACCCATTATTAGCTCATGAGCCTGCCACTTTTAAGAGACCAGATCCACAGCCTGGAGAAGCCAGGTCACAACCATCCTGCAGCTCATCCTCTGACACATAGAGTTAAGCTATGCTGTGGGGGCTGGACAGATGGCTCAGTGGTTAAGAGCACTGACTGTTCTTGCAGAGGTTAGGTTCCCAGAATCCACTTGGTGGCTGACAACCGACCATAACTCCAGTACCAGGGCAGGGGATCCGATGCCCTCTTCTGACCTTCGAGGGCATTGAACTTACATATATGTACATATATGAACTTACATATATACAGGCAATACACCCATACACATAAAATAAAAATAATAAATATTTTTAAAAAGAAGCTGTGCTGTGGCCTCATAGCCCCTCAGCCTCCAAGCTGCAACAGAAAATTATGGTCCCACCCAGTATCAGCTCCTTAGCTGAAGGCCAGCCTGGGCTACATGAGTTCCTGTCTCAAAAAC
The DNA here is from genome assembly GCF_000622305.1 of Nannospalax galili. Taxonomy (NCBI): domain Eukaryota; kingdom Metazoa; phylum Chordata; class Mammalia; order Rodentia; family Spalacidae; genus Nannospalax; species Nannospalax galili. The sequence continues at coordinate 330,061 of NW_008357996.1, read as the reverse complement.
ACAAAAACAAAAACCAGTAAAAGTAAATGATATATATTTCATGACATATTATACCCTTCTTCCATATTTCATGTGATGCTGTCTTTGATTTCTTGGTATTTTAAGGCTTTTTTATTATTATTATTATTATTATTATTTTTGAGAAATGTTCTCCCTTGATAGCCCCACCAGGCCTGAAACTCGCTATGTAGACCAGTTAGCCTTGAACTCATGGAGATCTGCCTGTCTCTGTCTCAAAAGTGCTGGGATTAAGGGTGTGAGCCACCACACCCAGTTTATCATTTTTTAAAAGATTATTATTTTTAATTTTGTGTATGTGTGTGTGTTTCTGTGTGGGTACATGTGAGTGTGGTGCCCATAGAGGCCAGAGGTATTGTATCCCCTTGGAGCTGGAGTTACAGGCAGTTGTGAACTACCTGATGTGGTGCTGAGAATTGAATACAGGTCCTCTGCAAGAGCAGTAACCACTCTTAACCACTGTGCCATTTCTTCAGCCCATAATTTCTTTGTATTATGCTATAGTTATGGTATTTTGATGTTAACTATTTTCTTGGCTAATAAAAATCACATGAACAACCAGGTGTAATGGTGTCTGTCTTTAATCCCAGCACTTGGGAATCAGAGGTAGGTGGATCTGTGTGAGTTCAAGGTAAGCGTGGTCTACTTAACAAGTTCCAGGCCAGGCAGGGCTACACAGTGAGATCCTGTCTAAAAAAATTAAAAAAAAAACTTCAATATGCAACACAATATGGTGATAGTATCTGCTGCAGAAAATGCTTTACTTCACAGCTTTCCTGTAGCTGTACCCCAGAAAGATGTGGGAGTAACAGTTCTATAATGCTTACCACAGGGCATTTAAATGTAATCTTCATTTGAATGTGATCAGGAAAAATAACCAGTGTCCTGAAGGAGATAAAGAAATCATGTCCCTGTGCTTTGAGCTGCTCTACTGTGTGGACCGATATTCTGTTTCAAATGGCCTCTTGAGCATGAGGCGAACTGCAGCTAGCTTCCATTCCCCTTTCAGGAACATCTGAATTTCCAATGAAGAGTAAGAAACTATAGCACAGTTGTGGAAAATACTGCTCACTTGTGTGTGTGTGTGTGCATGCGTGTGCGCATGTGCATGCATTTTCCCGTGCATGTGGATGTGCTTGTGGAGGCCAGAGATTGACACTGAATATCTTCTTACTATTTTTGACACAGTGTCTCTCACTGAACCTGGAGCTCACTGTTTTTGCTGGACTGGCTGGTCTTTAAGCCCCCAGGATCTTCCTGCCTCTGACCCTAGCACTGGTGTTAGAGGTGCCTGGGCCACCACGCCCAGCTTTTATATGGGAATTGGGATAGAAACTCAGGTCCTAGTGCTTGAGCTGTAAGCCTTTCATCCACTGAGACTTCTTCCCAGCCTCCCTTTTTATGTTGCCTCATCTGCTAAATGAGGGCCTTTAAAAATGTTTGTTCATGTGAGAAGAAGCTTCTGCATACCCCAGTAGCCCCAGGGATGCAACTTGACTTGGAATTGGAATCTGGATGGTTCTTACCAAGGACCCATGACTCGAATTATGCTGACTATTCTCAGTCTGATTTCCTAGGATGGGCTGCTGATGGCTTGTGACCAGCACTCAAGCCTGGCCTGGTAGAGCCTGCTGCATCCCCTGCTCCTTTCCATTGGTTTGAATGGGCCTTTCAGGCTCCCCAGCTAACAGCTGTTGGAGACAACAGAAAGACCTGGCAGGAACAGGTGGCCCCACCTGTGTTCAGTGGTATGAGCTTGACAACTGGCCCTTCTGTAGAGGCGTCCAAAACAGATGGAGAGGAGAACCAGAGAACAGATAGAGTGGGTGTTAGAGGTAGAGGGATGGGCTGATGGAGAGACAACCTGTGTGTGTGTGTGCATGTGTATGCAGAAGCCAGAAATCAATTCTCTTTTTCAATCACTCTCCACCTCATATTTTTTTATTTATTCATTTTTATATACGTGTGTGAGTATTCTGCCTGCATGTATGTAAATGCAGCCATAATGCAATGGCCACTGGATCCCCTTGAATTGGAGTTATGGACAGTTGTTAATCACCATGTAGGTGCTAGGAATCAAACTCAGGTCCTTTGCAAGAGTAGCCAGTGCTCTTAACTACAGAGCCATCTCTCCAGGCCACAGCCCCTCTACCTTAATTTTTGAGACAGGATCTCTCACTGAACTTGGAGCTCACAGGTTCACCTGGGTTGGATGGCCAGTGAGTGCCAGGAATCCACTTGTCTTCCCCACTCCCCATCCTCTCAGTGCTGGGATTACAAACTTATGTCATTGCATCCGGCTTTTCATGTAGGTGCCAAGGATCTGAACACAGGTCCTCAGGTTTGTGTAACAAACATTCTACCCCCTGCACCATCTCCCCTGCCCCAAAGCTTGAAATTAAAAAGAAAATTTAAATTTTGTTTTATTTTATGTGTATGAGTGTGTTGCTTGCATGTATGTTAGTGGATGCATGTCTTGTGATGTCCGGAGGTCAGAGGAGGGTGTCAGATCTCCTGGAACCAGAGTTACAGAAGGTTATTAGCTGCCATGTGGATGCTGGGAACTGAACCTGCGTCCTCTGCAAAAGCAGCCAGCCAGTTCTCTTAACCTTTGAGTCATCTCTCTAGCCCTATTGGGCTTTTTTGTTGTTGTTGTTGTTTTGTTTGTTTTTTTGTTTTGTTTTGTTTTAAAGAGTATTGCTTTACGGCAGAGAATTAAAAATGCTCCTTCAGAAACTGAGGTGGAAAATACTTTTCTTTTTAACACAGGATCACTTCGTTTTCTTGGGTCTTCTGATCCTGCAATTTCAACAGGGTTTGAAACCAGATAACATTTCCTGACTCACAGGACATAAAGAGACCACACATCCTCTCTAGACTGCAGCTGTATTCTGTCTGAGCCCTCTTCTCAGGAGCACAGAACAGCCCAGGGAGCTCTGCCTTTGGGCACCCCTGTCACTGGCTTTGAGGGGGATCTCGGGAGCAAGGAGCAGACCAGAAAGCAGGTGTAGCAGACTAAAGTAGGGGCAGCAGGCTGAGCACTAGGAGGTGAGCAGCCTCCCCTGACACAGACTCCACACCATAATGTACTATGCCATTACAGACAGTGATGGGCCAGGTTACCATTGATTGAAGCCACATAAAACTTTTCTCTCTTTAAGTTGATTGTTTTGGTATTTTGTCATAGTGATGGAAAGCTAGGACTTAAAGTGTGAGAAGTACCTGGGAGTCTCAGCCCTGCAACTCTCAGCTAATGACAGAGGGTCGTTACCATTGATTGAAGCCACATAAAACTTTTCTCTCTTTAAGTTGATTGTCTTGGTATTTTGTCATAGTGATGGAAAGCTAGGACTTAAAGTGTGAGAAGCACCTGGGAGTCTCAGCCCTGCAACTCTCAGCTAATGACAGAGTGTCACTGTTGCAGGTTCTCTTCAGGCCAGCTGTGAAGACCCTAACCTGGATCGGGTCCCCTGCCGATTAGGCGGGGCAAGAGGCGCGGAGTCACAACACACAGACTCCAGGAGTCGGGTAGAAGCAAGCACTAGGCGAGGTGCTGCAGGCTCATTTAATGCAGGAGGGGGCAGGCCTTATATTTCCCTTTTCTCTGTCCCCAAGTCCCTTTAGTCAGCCTATCGTTTTCTGATTGGTCCGCGCCACGCAGTCTATCAGCAGTCACTGGGCTCGCCAGCAGGGTACGGAGGCGGAGGCGTGGGTTCCTTTTGGCCAGCTATTTGTGGACCAAGAAGTGAAGTGAATTCTTGCTGAATCCCAGGGCTCTGGGTCCGCACCATCTTGGAGGCCTCCTGCTACAGGTCACCAGAGCCTAACATCTGTTCCCTTGCTCAGATAGATTCCGAGGCAGGTTCATACCACCTAACTTTGCCTGGGGTGGATGGCACATTTCCCTCTCCTGGCTTCCGGCTACATTCCTTCTATTTCCCATGGAAGCACTTCTTTCAGACATCATTTGTGCTGACTTCTCTCATAGATTGCCTCTGGGAAACTTGACCTAAGATTTAAAAAGACTTTAAAAGATTTATTTTTGTTATTTTATTTTTAAAAAATATTTTATTCATTATTTTTATTTTACATGCATGAGTGTATTGCCTGCACGTATGTAAGTGCACCTGTGTGGTGCAATGCCCTCAGAAGTCAGAAGAGGGGGTTGGGTCCCATGGAACTGGAGTTACAGATGGTTGTTAGCTGTTATGTGGGTGCTGGGACTAGAACTCAGGTCCTTTGCAAGAGCAGTCAGTGCTCTTAACTGCTTTCTCTCCAGCCCTTATTTTTTCTATTTTAAAAGTATGTGTGTGGGGCTGGAGAGATGGCTCAGTGGTTAAGAACACTGGTGGTTCTTGCAGAAGATCTGGGTTTGAATCCCAGAACCCACATGCCAGCTAACAACTGTCTATAACTTGAGTTCCAGGGGATCCGACAGCCTCTTCTGTCCTCTGCAGGCATTGCATGACATGGGTGCACTTATCTACATGCAGGCAACACACACACACACACACACACACACACACACATAAAATAAAAATAATAAATAAAAATTTAAAAAAACGTATGTGTGTGCCCAGGGACCATGGGGATGAGGGGGTGGAAAAAGAGTAAGAGCCAGGGTTGGTGCATGAACATAAGGAAACAGAGACTTTCAGGGAACTTGCTCATATGAACTTGCAACAATGGTGACAGCGTGCACAAGACCCATGCCAACTCAGTCAGACAAAAACCCAGTGTAGCATGAGGAAAACAGGCAGCAGACTCCAACCCTAGCCTAGGAACTGTTGGCAACTGATCACTGCTGGGTGAGGGAGAGCAGCCCTTCCTTAAGGTCTGTAGATAGGCTGACTAGACTCTAGTGGAAGAACTTGCACTGAATGACATGTGGGTACAAATGCTTGACCAGATAGGACTTAACATATATGACAGAATGCTTGAAATATGGTGGGGAGGAGAGCGGGGGGGGCACAGGTGGGGGATGGGGGTCTCAACTTGATTAAGTTCTATTATATGAAATATGCAAAAACTCAATATATATATATTCAAAAAAGAGGGCATTATCCTAAAAATACAAGAGTGATTTAACATTTGTAAATCAATGTGTGATATGCCATATGACAAAATAAAGGATGAAAACCACACACAAAAAAGTATGTGTGTATGTGTTTGCTTCAGGATATGTGAGTACAATGCCCACAGAGGCCAGAAGAGGGGGGTTGGATCTCCTGGAGCTGGAGTTACAGAAATTTGTTAGCATCCTAAGTGGATGCTGGGAACTGAGCTCTGCTCACCTGTAAGAGCAGTAAGAGGCTGAGCCATCTCTCCAGCCCAAGACTTGTGGTTTTTATAGTTCTAGTATCTCTGTGGGGAAGAAGGCTTGAGGAACAGTTGCTTATGTCATTGACAGGTGGCCATTTCTGGTTATTTGATAAGAACAGTGCCAGAGAAGAGCTGGTCTAGACACAGCTGAGCTTAACTCTCCTTTGTTCCAGCATTCTTTCTCCAGAGAAAGACATGCCAGGTGGCATTATTCTGCAGACCATCAAATCTTAGGGACCTGTGGAGTGGAGGTGGGAAATGGAGAACCTAGGGCACTGAAGGAGACTGAGGAAACCATGATATAGCTCTGCCTCTGCCTAGCTGTGTTAACCAGGAAGCTGCATCCTTTGTGTTCAGCACTCTGGATCAAGTCCATGTGGATCACTGAGCTACCTCTGAACCACCGTCAGGACCCTCAATAACTGGCCTGGCAAGGTGTGCCCCACTGGTGCAATAGTGGCATAAATGTTATGTGCGTAACCAACCACTTACTGATTGGATTTAGGGTCACTTCACAAGGTGGAGTCCATACCTGACACTGATATGAGGCCTTGAAACCCATGGCCAGATCATAGGAGAGAACATACTACTGTTATTCTGCTAAATGGACAGAGTATTAAACAGACTCCTAATGACTTATTGTTAAACCCATAGATTAACGCATCTCCCAACTCTCACCAGAGAAACTCCTTCTTGCAGAGACAGCAATTGACACAGAGATCTACAACTGGTCAATGTACAAAGAGTAAGAGAATGCAGAGTGCTTAGCCTGAATAGGCTATCTATATCAAACCTTCACCTCCCAAGGCTCAGGGGTCAGTGCAGAAGATGGGAAGAAAGCTTGTAAGAGCCAGAGGAGGTGGATGACTACAAGGAAACAGTGTTTTACCGACATGACAGGAGGTCAGTGACTCATATGAACTCACAACAATTATGACAGCATGTACAAGACCTATGCAAACTCAACCCAGACAAAATCCCAGCATGAGGAGGGGGAGGAGGAGGTGGGTAAGAAGCCTCAGCCCTAGCTGAGGAGCTACTGGTAGCTGATAGCTGCTGGGAGAGGGAGAGTCAGTTTTCTCTAAGGGTGTGATGCTGGGTAGGTTGACTGGTTGAACACGCTCCAGCGGATGGACCCACACCAAAGGGCCTTTGAGGATGGAAACTAGAAAGGCCTTAAAAATAGAGAATCAGTCTGAGGGTGGTAGGCAGGTAGAAGTAGGGGACGGGGCCTGAACATGATCAAAATATATCGCATGAAATTCTCAAAAGAATTGAGAAAGATATTTTAAAAGCTAATTTTTAACTGACATTTCCCCCTCTCTTAAAATTATAGTCTGTAGCAAGAATGAAAAAAAAATCCTTTTAGTAAAATAAATGCTGTCAGCAGGTGGTCCAGGTGCAGAGGCACACAGGTATTTTGTTCTTAACCACATGCTTTTATATATAAAGTTATATGTGACCTGCATCCTTACTGAGCAGACAGAGAAACCAGTTTGAGGAGGGTGGGAAACATAAACAGTGCATACTTTGGGCACAAGTGAGACATTTATGTCAGATGTTGAAAAGTCTGAATAAATAGATTCCATTCACATTTATGTTAAATGTTCTGGGAAAAAAGGTAGAAAGAATGTGGTGTTTAACTTAAATCAGTATTTAAGGCTGAAACACAGGGTTTTGTTTTTAACATGTAAAGCATTCTAGTCTCTTCAGTTAAATTTAAAGTCCCAGAGCTATACAGTTGCTCATACTTAAATTCTTTTTTGAGACAGGGTCTCTCTATAGCCACAGTTGGCCTGGAACTTGCTGTGTAGTCCAGGCTGGCCTTGATCTCACAGAGATCTGCTTGTCTCTGCCTCCTGAAAGCTGGGATTAAAGGTGTGTGTCACTAGCTATTTGTGTGTGTGTGTGTGTGTGTGTGTGTGTGTGTGTGTGTGTGAATGCAGTTGACAGTGGAGGGCGTTGGATCCCCTGGAGTTACAGGTGGGTATGAGCTGCTTGATGTGGGTGCTGAAAACTGGAGTCTGGTCCTCTGCAGGAGCAGTGTGCACTCTTAACCTCTCTGCCATTTTTCCAGCCCTGTTTCAGCTTTGACAGTGCAGTGTTTTCCGTCCCTCCCAAGTTTGTGTTCTTGCTGAGTGTCTTCATGCACTTATTCCGTCAGTCACTGAGAAGGACATTTGTATCTCTCACTAGGATGGCAGGTTTGCCAATTTCTTCTGGGTGGCCAATTTTTTTTTTTTTGTGAGTGTGTGTGTGTGTGCATGAGTGTGTGTGTGAGTGTGTGTGTGTGTGTGTGTGTATCTTTGCTTTACAGAGAGAGTCAGCCAAGGTTAGTCAGGCCGACAGAATGGAGTTGAAGGCAAGAAAATGACTCCTTCAGCACTTGAGTCTGCTGGGCTGTTTCAAAAAGAAAGGCAGGTAAGCCTCCGCTGAGCTAATTCTTCTTAAAGCAAAGTGTAAGCAGAAAAGAAATAGCTCATTTGTCTATGTTCAGTTGCTATCTATGGGTTCCTCACATAACTGAAGGGTAGGCTAATTAAATGAATGAACATTTAAAAAATTTAAACTGTTTCCTCTCCACCTTTTTATTTTGAAATATTTCAAATATACATAAGCTGAAACACTATGTATAGTGAAAGGAAGAAAAGTAGGACGCTCTCCTAGATTCAGGACTTGTTGAAGTTTTGCCGCATCCACCTCCTTCTTCCCTTACACTTTTCATTTTGCCCAAACCATCATGTCAATGGTTGGCACTCTGGCTCCATCTCTATAGTTTAGCATGAATCTCACAAGGAGAAAAAGAACTTCAATGTGGTATTGATGAGTGAAAATTTTTAGTTATTTTTATCTTATGTGTATGAGTGTATTGTCTGCATATATGTAAGTGAACCCGTGTCCTCAGAGATCAGAAGAGGGTGTTGGATTCCCCTGGAACTGGAGTTACAGTGTTAGCCACCATGTGCATGCTAGGAGTCGAACCTGGGTCCTCTGCAAGAGCAGCCAGTGCTCTTAACTTCTGAGCCATCTCTCCAGCCCCTGTGTGTGTGTGTGTGTGTGAGTGTGTGTGTGTGTGTGTGAGTGTGTGTGTGTGTGTGTGAGTGTGTGTGTGTGTGTGTGAGTGTGTGTGTGTGTGTGTGAGTGTGTGTGTGTGTGTGTGAGTGTGTGTGTGTGTGTGTGAGTGTGTGTGTGTGTGTGTGAGTGTGTGTGTGTGTGTGTGAGTGTGTGTGTGTGTGTGTGAGTGTGTGTGTGTGTGTGTGAGTGTGTGTGTGTGTGTGTGAGTGTGTGTGTGTGTGTGTGAGTGTGTGTGTGTGTGTGTGAGTGTGTGTGTGTGTGTGTGAGTGTGTGTGTGTGTGTGTGTGTGTGTGTGTGTATGTGTGTGTGTGTGTTGAGGCCTGAACTGAGGGGTTCATGAATGTTAGCACTACTACTAAGGTACAAACATCCCTAGCCTGATCATCTTTCTTTAAAAAAATTCATTTGTACTTTATGAGTGTTTTGTCTGCATTGCATGTAAGTGCACCATGTGTATGCAATGCCTGAAGAGGCCAGAAGAGGGCATTGGATCACTTGTAACTGGAGATGTGGTTACTAACTTTGTATGGGTGCTGGAAACCAAATCACAAGAGCAACCAGCTTTTTTTTTTTTTTTTTTCTCGTTATGTAGCCCTAGCTAGCCTGGAACTTTCTATGTAGCCCAGCCTGGCCTCAGACTCTCAGAGATCTGCCTGCCGCTGCTTCCCAAGTGCTGAGATTAAAGTTATGTGCCGTCATACCTAGCCCATCAGTGTGTTTCTTTAGTTTCTCTATTCATTCACTCATTCATTCATTCATTCATTCATTCATTCGTTCATGTATTTATTTGGTTCTTTCCAGATACTATCTTTTCGCTTCTAGGCCAGTTGTTTTGGAGAACATTCCACTGGTTGGATTTATCTGATTGTTTCTCCATGGCTGAATTTAGGTTATTTTTAGCATGAATAGGACAGAGGTGTTATATATGCATCACACCAGGAAGCACACACTACTCAGGTTTATTAAAGTGCACATTAGTATAGTTATAGTGGAGTATAACTCCCCCCTTTCTGTGTACAGGTCCATGAGTTTTGCATAAGCCATCATTTTGTTCTAATTTGGAATATTCCTTCTATCTGTAAAAGTTCTTTTGTGCCCCTCTGCTCAACCCCTTCCTCAAATCCTAAAAACTGCAGAGCTAACATCTGCTACTATGACTTTACATTTTTGTGACTGTAATAACAGAATCACATGGAATATACCTTTTACACCTGTCTTCTTTCACTTAGTGTAGTGGTTTGAGATTTGTCCATGTTTTTGCTGGGTTCCAGTATTTTGCTGTGGTTGTTGTACAGTGTAAGCTGTTTATTCATTACCCACTTAATGGGCATCTGAGTTGTTTCTAGTTTTTAGCTATTATGAATGAAGCAGGTCTGAATATTTCTGTGAACTCATTTATGATTCTCCTGAAAAAAAAGACCCAGGAATGGGACTACTAGGTTGTACAGTAAATGTGTTTAATTTTTTAAGAATCTGGCACTCTGTTTTCTACAGCAGATGTGCTATTTTTCATTCCCACCAGCAGTTCGGGAGAGAAGTGCTGTGTGAGAATTTAGTCCCACCACATCCTTGGCAGCACTTGGTGTGGTCAGGTCAGTTTTAGTCTTTCTAGCAGACATTTTATCTCAAGGTCATGCTACGCTTAACTATGTGGTATGGTGCTGGTGTCTACCAGAGCTCTCCACTATAAATATGTCTCTTGTCATTTTTAATTATGTGTGTTTGTGTGTGGATATGTGCATGTGAGTGCAGGTGCCCATGGAGGCCAGAGGTGTCAAATGCCCCTGGAGTTGGAGTTACAGGTAGTCGTGAGCTGCTTTACATGGGTGCTAGAAACCTTTTGGGTCCCCTGGAAAACTGCTGGACCATCTCTCTAGCCCCTCTTATAGGCAATACTTTGAAATCATAGACACATCCTGCTTTATTTCAGTCAGTGGTTTTGGTATTTACTGATGATATTTTCCTGAATTAGTACATTGGTCATTGAAATGTAATTATTTAAAAAAGTTAAATTATATTTATTTTGTATGTATGTGTACGTGTGTGTCTGTGTGTAAGTGTGTGGGCACATGTGCCACGGTGTGCATGTGGAGGTCAGAAGACAATTTGCTGGAGTAAGTTCTCTCCTTTTACCTTGTGGGTTCCAGGAATCAAATCAGGTAGTCAGGCTTGGTGGCAAGCATATTTAGCCACTGAGCCATTTTACCAGTCCTGAAATATAATTATTTCTCTACATTTATTAACTGAAGTTCTGTTGTAATGATAACCCCTTGCCCCCTGATTTTATAAGTATCTACACAAATTGATTCTTTTTAAATATAGTCCATTAGAAACCATTACTCATTACTGCCATCATTCATTTTGATGCTTGAGCTATCCTGGATTTGACCATGGGATCCTCTCCAAGCCAGCTCATCTGCATCTGTCTTTGGGCTTGTGCCTTCCTTCTTATGCAGGAAGAGTTTCTAGTCTCATCTTGAACTTTCCTGGAATTGGCTGTTTCTCTAAGCAGTCCTGGCTCCTTTTAGCAAGGACTGATATTTTAAAAACTGATTGTGAGTGCTCCATTTACTGGGGTATCATTGTTACTAAGCTTCTTAGTGGGTAGATGTGGAACATAGAAATCAATAGACTTTAGAAATATTGATTTTATATTATAACTCCAAATCAAATTCAAAAGCACATGGTTCTTTTTATACACTGCCACTTCAAATTCCCCCACAGTGAGAACTTTCGTCCCCAGATACATCTATATATTTGCTCTATCATACAATTATGTACAAAATATTTTCAAAATCACCATATTTATAACTTTTACTAGCAACAGACTACTAAATAAATTCAAAATCTCTCACAGTTATGCAAGGGTGTTTTTCGTGCAGTCCTGGAACCTACTTATATTGTAGAATTGTCAAAATTTATTTGATTCTTCTCTGGTGTTGTGTTAGCAATTTGATATAAAATTAAATTGAGGCATGTCTGCATTTAGGTTCAGGGTCTGACTCATTGTTAAACTTAATTTTTTGACTAGAGAGATGTCTCAGCAGTAAGAGCACTTGCTGCTCTTATAGAGGACTTGGGTTTGGTTCCTAGGACTCTCATGGCAGCTAACAACTGTCTGTAACTACAGTTCCAGGGGATCAAATACCATCTTCTGGCCTCCATGCATACTAGGGCCACACATTGTGCACACACACACACACACACACACACACACACACACACACACACATATATATATATACAGGCAAAACACTCATACATATAAAATAAGAATAAATCTTTAAAAAATAATGTAAGTTGCTGGGCGTGGTGGCGCATGCCTTTAGTCCCAGCACTCGGGAGGCAGAGGCAGGTGGATCTCTGTGAGTTCAAGGCCAGCCGGGTCTACATAGTGAGTTCCAGGACAGCAGGGGCTACAGGGAGACCCTGTCTCAAAAAGACCAAGAAAAATAATGTAAGTATATTCTTGTTTTCAATAAAACATCTGACAAATCTGACTGACCTCAGAGGAGTTTCACGTGATGGAACTACCCTAATCAAACAGGTGACGATGTGTGGGTTGAATTAATTTGGGTGGAAGGTTTCAGGACAACACTGGAATCCTGTGACATAAAAACAATTATGAATGTCCTTTTATTGGCTGATAAGCTCCTTTGAGATAGAGACAATGTCTTTGAATCCTCAGAGCCTACAAAACGACCAACAAATAAAATGAGTTCAAGAACTGTGTCTTGAATGGGAGGATGAACAACTAGATAAAGACTGTCTCAATGAGATAAAATGGTGGGATAACACCCTTTAAATTACAGGAATGAAGGGAAGAGTGGCATCTGCATTAAAAAAACAAGGTATGTACAAATGTAGAGAATGCAGGATCCAAGCTTGATAATATGTAAAAAGAGTTCATTGACTTAGGACATAGTTGCTCAAAAATGCCCAAACCCCTGATAGTTTTAGATTTCATTTATTAATGTGTAAGTGTATGTGAATTTATGTGCACTATCTGTGTGGGAGTGTCTGTGGAGGCCAGAAAAGGGTGTTGGATCCCCCTGAAACTGGAATAATAGATGGTTCTGAGCTACCCAATATGAGTGATGGGAACTGAACACAGGTCCTCTTTAAGAGCAGTAAGTGCTCTTAACTGCTGAGCCATTTCTGTAGCCCCAATATTTCATTTAAATAATCGCTTGTTTTGTAGTGTACAATGTCTGCATAGTTATGCATCCTATTGCTCTGGTTTGATGTTCCCTGGAGAACTGTATCTAGTTTCAGGTCACACCTTTCCATGGAGGAGGAGCAGTGAGGGGAGTGAGAGGAGCCAGGTGTGGTGGCGCTTGCCTTGAACTTCAGCACTCAGGAGCAAGAGGCAGGCAGAGCTCTGTGAGACTGAAGTCAGCCTAGTCTACATAAAAAAAGAAAGAAAGAAAAAAAAAAGCACAATGAGTCTGAAAACCACATAGGTCAATGGAGTGATGGAGGCAATTTCCTTTGCAGAAGGTTTTGAGACAGAATCACAGCCCTTTCCAAATTTGTGGAAGACATCCTGAGGAAAGACTCGTCAGTTTGCAGAGCTTCAATCAGCAGAACTAAGACCGGTGTATATATAGAGGCCAGCTTTTGTTCAAATACCACCTGTGTGTGATTGTCTTTCAGGGAGGTCGGAAGGGAAGGCCTTCCACTGAGTTAAAAGGAAGCGACTATAGGAAAGATTCCATGCCCCAATCCTTGCACTATGGTTTGTCATCAAAGAACATGTTATTTGCCTTTAATAATCAGATTTCTCTAATAAGGAGGCGTATCTCACAGATGAAGGGATGTGTGGCTTCTGCATCACCTGCTATATGGCTGTGGACCGTGTTTACCAAATTCAAGCCACAAAATAGAAATATTTCATAACACATAGAAAGGGCCCCTATCAAATAAATCTTCCAAATTCTGGCTGATGTATTACACTGTTAGAACTCTCTCACAATTCTTTCTGGTGTAATAGGGAATCTGAGGGAAATTTTGTTTTAATTTCACTCAGCATCTACTCAACTTAATTGTCAATGGGACACTGTGATGCTCTTTAAAAGAGAAAATAAATATTACTCGTCTCTCTTTGCAAGGTTACTTGGTAATGCCGTCTGATTTCTCATTTTTAACCTGTCCTGGTGTTACTGATTTCTAGGAGGCTGGGTACACAAGCGCAGTTTTCTAAATCCACCACTAGGTGGCTCTGCTAGACCTACAAAATGGCCTCAATCGCGCCAGCCCAGGGCGTTGTGTAGGCAGGATTTCAATCCGTGACCCAACAGACAGGACTCTGATACATGCACATACAAGTCAGAATTTCTCCTAGATGAACGATGTTTCCCAAAGAATGTAGGTTACAAGTTCGGATTATTCCGTTTCTCTCCCCCAAGTTTCAATTTAAAGGTATTTATCCCTAAAATCTCTTGAGAGAAACCCTTCTTTTAGTTAGGAAGAATAGCATCCCCTATACTACAGGAAAAACCTTTTGCTTCAAAACCATATTGTCAACTAAGTATCTTTGGTTTCCTTCCATGTCTTTGAGACATGAAGCCTGAAGTTCAAACTTTGGGTCTGGGCTTTTCTCCTACTCTGATTACTCTGCATTTCTGCTGAACACATTTTAATTAGCTGCACCACAGTAAAAAAAAAAAAAAAAAAAAAAAAAGACTTTTGCAGATAGATACATTTTAATGGAGGAAACAAATATTTGCCCACAGGGTTAGAAAAGGAGCATTTCTGGGAGTTGACTGAACTTAGGGTAGCTGTGTGTGGATGGGTGTGAAGGGTTCATGGTATCCAGGGCTCTTTGTGTCCTTGTGGCTCCCAGTTGTAAGAACATCTCTACTTACATAGATGATGCCTTCAGGAAATCTGTTTTCATATCGGCTTGTGTTCCCTGTTCTTTCTTCATTTTCCCCACTACAGGGGATTTGATGGGCTTGGTGTTAAACACCTTTAATCCCAGCACTCTGGAGGCAGAGGCAGGTGGATCTCTGTGAGTTCAAGGCCAGTCTGGTCTACATAGTGAGTTCCAGGATAGCTGGGACTACAGGGAGACCCTGTCTCAAAAAGACCAAAAAAAAAAAAAAAAAAAAAAAAAAAAAAAAAAAGCCCCCAAAACTTACGTTATAACGATTTAAGTTTACTGAGAAAAAAAGGTGTTTGTAATTTTCTGGGCACTTAACAAGAACATATTTTAACAAGTTAATCACCCTTTAAATGTAAAGTATTAGTGATCTCTCTAGGAAATTCTTTTTTCTTAGCCCCAGTTTCCAGAATTAACATTTGAAAGTACCAGACCCAAACCCTTCTTCAGAAACTAAAAATTAATATTTCAGTTCATTTTTTAGTTAAGGTCTGATTAAGGTAAAGTCCTCTATAACCAATTTTTTTCAGCCTCAGATTTTACAGTTAACTATTAAATTCCTGCATTTTAGTTAACCTCTTTTTTAAAGAAAGAAAAAACAGACTTAGGCAGCAGCTCCTATATATTAATGGAGTACAAAAATTGTCTTCCAAACATCATACATTCTTCCTCTCTCTGTCTCTCTGTCTTTGTCTCTGTCTCTCTGTCTCTCTGTCTCTCTCTGTCTCTCTGTCTGTCTCTGTCTCTCTCTCTGTCTCTGTCTGTCTGTCTGTCTCTCTCTCTCTCTCTCTCTCTCTCTCCAGATAAGAACAAGTTGCAAATGCATTCTTATTTAATCCCTAACTGTCCCTCACTAAGGTTCAGCCTCACATCTGTACTCAGTTGGCTAGTTTGAAAACAGCATGAAAGGACAGGGGAAATGGTACAGGGAGGGAAGGGTTTATCCATTCAGTGTTTATCCATTTCAGGAAACTGATAATGAATTAGGGTATCAGATGTCTAGACATTTCAAAAAGTAGATTGCATCTGGCTGAACAAACATTCATCCCTTAAAGGGACTGAGGGTGGTGGTTGACATGAGGAAAAACAGGCAGACGACTGCTAACTGGTCTAACATTAAAGATCCCCCCAGCTTTTAGACATGCCGAGTAGTCATTTTAATACATATTTAATGAGTTCAAAAAAGAAATGCAAAAATGAAATGGCCAAAGGTTTGCTACTACATTATTTTCATGAACTCTAGAAGCAGATTAAGTATTCCGCATGCTGTTTTAGAAGCTACCCAGAGCAAAATCCTTTCCAGCTAGAATTTCCCCTGGAGGGCACCAATATAGTACAAACCGTATTTTTCATGGTTACACAAATCACAATAGAAACCTCAACACCCTTGTTTCTCTGTCTGAAATTGTTCAACAGAACTCCAATGACTTAACAGAGTCCCCAAAGACTAACACATTTTGACCTTCACAGTTCCATGGCAGATACCCAAATAGTTCAATAGAGTTCAAAATTTGTTCAAAAGAGCTCCCAACTGACAAGATCTGTCCTATAACTCATGCAATAACCCAAACAGTTCAACAGAACCTTAATGGCTTAGAGGAACTCCACAAGATAAAAGCAAATCAAAAAATGGCAGTTACTCAAACGGTTACAAAGATCCTGAACAGCCAAGTGTGCTGATGCATGTCTTTTAATCTCAGCACTCAGGAGGCAGAGGCAGGTGGATCTCTGTAGACTGAGGTCAGTCTGTTCTACATAGTGAACTCCGGGGCAGCTGAGGCTATAGAGAGACCCTGTCTCAACAAACCGAAGTGGGAAAAAAGATCCCAAGCACACCTGTCAGGGGAAACTTGCCCAGGGCCCCAAACAAAGTCCAAATATTTATCTGCTTCACCAAATTAAGGTTAAAAAAAGCTGGTGCTGGCTCAGGTGGGAAGATATCAGGAAGTGCCAGAATAAAGTGACTTGAGCAACTGCCCAGCTCCCTCCATCTTCTCCATCCAGGGCCAACTTGCTGCTAGTGGCTGATGCCTCAAGTATGTCTTTTCTTCTGTTTATCATGGGCCAAAATTGTTACCAGAGTTGTTAGAGTCAGAACATGGGTCCTGGCAGCCCCTAACATGTTATGCTCGACCACCTGTCCTCAACAGAGCACTTAAAGTGACAAGCAAGAGTGAATAAATCAGGGGAAGAGTGAACCAAGGGATCGCATTGGGAAGGGGAACAAACGCTTCACCTCCAAGTTCATCTTCAGGGTCCTGACATGAGGATTATGTCAAAAGAGAGGGTGAGCAGTAAATACAGTTGAGCAGTCAGGGGCCAGAGGTCCTGTTCATGAGTGACCCATCGTTACCTTTGCTTTAGTCTCTCATACAAGGTGGTCTGATAAATTGTCAAACTGTGTGGAATGTCTTTCCTGGAGACACGTTCCTTCCTCTTTCTGGTGCCAGGGCTTCAGCCTTTTCCTTCTCAATGAAGTAGGATTGTAGGAACTAAAAAAAGCAAAAGCAAGACTAACATGTGAGAGAAACCAGTTTGCAGAGAGTGACAGGAAGCCCTGCCTTCCCATGGCATCATCTGAGGAGCAGAAGCAAAGCTCATGAAATACAGGCAGAGAGGGGACTATACAGGATTATTTACCACCTGGTGGGTGCTTTCTGGGCACTTTCCTCAGCTTACTAGCCCACTCCCATTCTCGGGAGTGCTTTTCCTCTTTTAATACACTGTTTCTACTTCAGGATGGCTTACTCTCTATATCCTTCTATTTATCTCAATGCCTCTGCAGGCATTGCACAATATAGGTGCACCTACCTACATGCAAGCAATACATTCATACACATAAAAAAATTTAAAAAAAATTGAAAAATACTAGTAAAAATCAGGACAGAAATTAATGAAGTGGAGGCTAAAAGAACAATACAAACAATTGATTAAAACCATTGGTTCTTTGAAAAAACAGATTGCCAGACCCCCCCAGCCAACCTACCTGAAAGAAAGAGAAGACTTAAATTAAGAAAATTAGAAATGAAAAGGGGATGCTACAGTGAATTTCAATGAAATTCAGAACATTATTAGAACTATTTTGAAATCTTACATTTTAAACAAACCTGAAAAATATAGAATGAATAATTTTCTCAGCACATATGACCTATCAAAATTAAATCGAGTATAAAAACAATTTAAGCAGTTACATAACAAGCAATGAAATAAACAACAACGAGACTCATAAGAAAGAAAAGTCCAGGACTAAAAGGATTCACCGATGAATTCTGCCACGTTTAAAAAAATAGGTTATTTACATTTTGTGCATGTGTGTGGGCATGAGTACATGAGTACAGGCACTGGGCAAAGCCAGTGGTGTTGGATCCCACTGGAACTAAAGTTATGGAAGGTTTCGAGTTACCTGGCATGGGTGCTGGTGTGGTGGAGATGCTACGATTGGTGCCCAGTAACAGAGAGCCTGACTCTTGGAGTTGTTTAAAACCAAGAGTGAGCCTGATCCATTTTTAGAACTTGTGCCCTCTGAGGTCTCTTGGAATTACTTCAACCAAGGGAATTCTCTATTTAAATAGTACATTCAACATGATATGGGAAAGAAAATCAGAACTTTCTTTTATCAGGGAAAGATTTCCTCTTTCTGACCCCTACTGACCTGGAACAGCCTATAAAACTGCAAACAGATGTTATTAAACTAATCCTACCTGTTGTTTGCAACATAAACTAGGGATAATTTGTTGCTTTCAGCAATATTTTCACAATGTACATTCATACATACATTATTCTGGTCCAGGGGTAAGGAAAGGTTATGAGGGAGAAATAGGGAGCTCTATTTATTTTATTTATATTTTTTAACTTAAAAATTTATTGAGAATTTCATACATGCATTTAAGGTGTTTTGATCAAGCCCATATCCACTCCCTCCCCTCCAACACCTCCCATCACTTTTTCTGACAAATTCGTGTACTCTTTTTTTTTTTTTTTTAATGGGGCTTTATGCTACTCTAATATTCCCCCCTCTGAAGAGGTAACCCTAAAATCTTTTAGGGATTAGAAAGAGTTCCCAAATACTTTTGAAATTTTTGGCCTTTGGAACAGAGTATGATGATACAAGGCCCAAGGACATTTTGACTTTTAGCCAAGAAACTGGCTACTTTTCGTTGGGGTCTTTTTTACCCTAACTGCCTAACCAATTCCTACCTCCTACTCTTATTACACCATCCTCTGAAGAGGTTACCCAAATTGCCAATAGGGAATCTGGATGCAGACCACTCTGGCTTCTTCCATGCTGAACAGGGATGCAGAAGTAAAGGCAAGAATAGTTAGCATTACAAGTTCTAGACAGAGAACCAGAAGAAAGTCATAATGGCAAATTTCAAATGTTCATATCAGAGTCCACTGGGATTTCTTTGTGTGTGTGTGTATTGTGTTTGTGTGTGTGCGTGTGTGTGTGCATGTGTGTGTGTGTGTGTGTGTGTGTGTGTGTGTGTGTGCCAAAGCTGGAACTGAGAGTGGAGTCAGCACTTTGATAGCTGTTGGAGTGGCTAGAATCAGTGTCACTTCCCTCTCAAAGGCTCTATATAGGGAGAGATAACAAATTTAGCCATAATTTTAGAAAAATATTAGGTTATCTCCCTTAGCTACAGGTGGACACTACAGTATTGCAGACCAAGATTTGAAGTCTTACATGTGAGCAGCACTTTCTGCTTGGAAACAAAATCACCAATGAGAAATAATTGTGTAAATAACATTTTACATGGACTTAAGCCTAATTTAATGTCTGGGACTTGTAATCCCCTGAACTCTTAAATATACTGACCACTTTAATCTTTGGTTATATTTTCCTTTTGGGTGTTTAAGACCATACAGTTGGCCCAAATAAACCAATTTGTTTTTACTCTTCAGGTTGTTGGAGAATCTGTTCCTCAGGGGTCACATGGGCTTGGGAGAAGCCCCTGGCTCCTTTCTTTGACCAGTTCCATCTATGTGAAGATAAGTCAAAGGTCCTGCTCAACCGTGGCTGACTTCACTTGGAAACATGAAGGAAATGTTTCCTCTGAGTTGACCCTCCTCAGGTCTCAACTCTTGTCTACTGAGTTGACCCAGTAGACAAGACACTGGTTCAAGTCCATCTGGTGGGGACTCCATGGCCTCCTTGATCAAGAGGACAGAGGTGACTCACCATAGTTAGGACATAGTTAGGACAGAGGTGACTCACCATAGTTACAGGACATTTTAGGAGATGCTCCATAGTCCCCTGGAACTTAGTCAACCTTGGAGGGCAAGGAACAAAAACTGTCCTTTATGTCCCTCTGACCAGATTAGTATAGACCTCAAAGTATGGCTGTTAAACATCCAAGAAGGTTAGTTTCACCAATCTGGTACTTACCATGTGCTATGTAGCTAAAGCTTGGGCAAAAACCAAACATTCTCAGAGAAAACAGATCAAATCAAATAAAATACAAAATACTGTGACTCTCCTTCACTCAGGCTTTCTCATTTTTTTTTCTATTTTGGAAAATATCTCCATTCCCATATCCTTCTAACGTCTTTTATATTCTCATTTTCTTTTTTAATAATTATGAGACATAACAACATTAGCAAATAAATTTTCCATCTGTTGTGAGAATTCTCCTGGGGATACTAAGAATGTTTATTCCCTTTCAAGGATCTAGTGTCAAACCAATGTTTGATTAAAGTTTTCCAGGGGAACCAGTGAATTTACTGATCTTATTTACAGAAATGACTGAGGGGTTGCTGAGGTGTATGAGTGACCTGGGGGTGGGCATATTGGAAAGCCTTTACCCAGCATGGATCAAGTCTTTGCTTCCTAGCCTTCCCTTGATTATATACTTTAGGCCTCCCCAAATCCAGGAGACCATGTGTGGTTTGGGCCAAATTACATACAGTTGGCTGGGAAGAGTGGCTGGATACTCTGGTAAGGGTCCAATGACTCTGCTTACCCCTCCTAATGAAGGAGCACAACTGTCAACAAGCCCAATTGTGACAATATTTAGCAAGCAGGCATAGCTGAAGTCATGATTATGGTAGTTATTTCACACAGAAGAGACTGTTGCTTATTAGAGACAGCGTCATCTTATTAAAAGAACATAGAATATAAAAGTATCTGGTGCTAGGATCCATAAATGAGGGAGAACACATCTTTTGTTTTTCTAAGTCTGTGTTACTTCACTTAGTATAACAGTTTCTAGATCCATCCATTTACCTGCAGATTTCATTATTACATCTTTCTTTACTGCTGAGTAGAACTCCATTGTGTAAATATACCACATTTTTGTTAACCACTCTGTCAGTTGAGGGACACTTAGGTTAATTCCATCTCTTAGCTATTGTGAAAAGAACAGCAACATTCATGGTTGTACAAGTATCTCTACAATAGGATGAGTCCTTTGGGTATATGCCAAAGAGTGGTATAACCTGGTCAATATGGTAGGTTCATTTTTAGTTTTTTAAGAGTTCTCCACACTTTTCCATAGAGGTTGCATGAGTTTGCAATCCCACCAGTAGTGAATGAGGGTTTCCCTTTCTCCACATCCTCGCCAGCATTTGGCATTTGGTATCATTTGTCCTCTTGATCCTAGCCAGTCTGGGGTAAGGTGAAACCTTAGTGTGGTTTTAATTTGCATTTCCCTAATTACTAACGATGTTGGATGCCTTTTAAGATATTTCTTAGCTATCTTTATTTCTTCATTTGAGAACTCTCTGTTTAGATCTTTAGTTCATCTTTTAATTGGGTCATTTGATTTCTGGATTCTTTGTTTTTTGAGTTCTTTTTTTTTTTTT
>NW_008357996.1:286671-308933 GCF_000622305.1 Nannospalax galili | reverse complement strand
GAGACAGGGTCTCCCTGTAGCCCCAGCTGTCCTGGAACTCACTATGTAGACCAGGCTGGCATTGAACTCACAGAGATCTGCCTGCCTCTGCCTCCTGAGTACTGGGATTAAAGGCGTGCGCCACCATGCCTGGCAAACATATATTCTGGATGTTAAACCTCTGTCAGATGTGTCACTGGTGAAGATCTTTTTCCCACTCTGTGGGTTTTCTGTTCACTTTTTTGTTTCTTTTGCTGTACAGAAGCTTTTTAGTTTAATGAGGCCTCACTTGTTGATTGGTGACCTTAATTCCTGAGCAACTTCTGATTTAGAAAATCCTTTCCTACACCTATATCTTGTAAGTTACTGACAATATTTTCTTCTAATAGTTTCAGAATTTCCAGTTTCACATTGAGGTCTTTGATCCATTTGGAGTTGACTTTTCTGCAAAATGAAGGATAAGGATTTAGTTTCATTCTTCTACAGGTTGAGATCCAGTTTTGTCAAAACCATTTATTGAAGATGCTGTCTTTCCTTCATTGTGTGTTCTTGGCACCTTTGTTAAATAGCAGGTTGTTGAAACTGTGTGTACTCAGGTTTGGGTCTTCAATGATGTTCCATTGATATATGTGTCTACTTTTTTGCCAGTACCACACTGTTTTTATGACTATAGCTCTGTAGTATACTTTTAGATCTGGTATAGTAATCCCCCCCCTACCCCCAGCATTGCTCTTTGTGCTCAGGGTTGCTTTGGCTATCTGGGGTCTTTTTGTGCTTCCATACAAATTTATGGGTGTTTTTTTCTAATTCTGTGAAGAATGTCATGGGGATTTTGATTGGCATTGCATTGAGTCTATAAATGGCTTTTGGTAGGATAGTCATTTTCATAATATTAATTCTTCCAATCTATGAGCATGGGAGGTCCTTCCATCTCCTGGGTCATCTTCAATCTCTTTAATGATATAAAAATTTCATTGTAGAGATCTTTGGAGATCTTTGGTGTCTGGTTATCTTTTTTCAGCTATTGTGAATGGGAGCCTGTCCCTATATTCTTTCTCCAATTGCTTGTTGTTGGTATATAGAAAGCTTACTAGTTTTTGCAGATTTTCAAATTTAATATAGGTTTTTAAAATATTCCCTTATAATATTCTGGATCTTTTGGGTGTCTGTTGTGATGTTTCTCCTTTCATCTCTGATTTTGTTGATTTGGATTTGCTCTTTCTTTCTTTCGGTTAACTGGGCTAACGGTCTGCCTATCTTGTTTAGCTTTTCAAAGAACCAGCTCTTAGATTCATTAATTCTTTGTATTGTTTTGTTTCTATTTCATTGATTTCTGCTTTAATTTTTGTTATTTTTTCTCTTCTGCTGGGTTTGGGTTTCATTTGTTCTTGCCTTTCCAGTGTCTTCAGTTGCAGTGTTAGGTCATTTATTTGGTCTCTTTCTAAGTTTTTATTCTTTTCAACTTGGTCTTTCTAATTTTTTAATGTGGGCACTTAGAGCTATAAACTTCCCTCTTAGGACTGTTTTTAAAGTGTCCCAGAGGTTTTGTGTTGTATTGTCCTTTTCATTGAATTCCAATAATTCTTTCCTTTCTTAATTTCTCCTTTGACCCACTTGTTTAGGAGTGTGTTGTTCAATCGCCACGAGTTTGTGTAGTGACTAGGGCTTTGTCCAGTGTTGATTCTGAGCTTATTGCAGTGTGGTCCAATAGAATGCATAGAATTATTTCAATATTTTTGTATTCGTTGATGTTGGTTTTGTGCCCCAGTATGTGGTCACTTTTTGAAAAAGTTCCATGGGGTGCTGAGTAGAAAGTATATTCTTTGGTGCTTGGGTGGAATATTCGAAAGATGTCTGTTAGGTCCATTTGATGTATGGTATTGTTTAATTCAGACGTCTCTCTGTTTATTCTTTGTCCATTTGACCTGTCTAATGGAGACAGTGGGGTATTGAAATCTCCTACTATTACTGAGTTGAGGTTAATCTGTGCCTTAAAGTCCTGTACTATTGATTTTATAAATTTGGGTGCACCAGAGTTTGGTGCATATATCTTCAGGATTATAATATCTTCTTGGTTAACTGTTTCTTTGATCAGAATGAAGTGACCCTCCTTATCTTTTCTCACTAGTTTTACTTTGAAGTCTATTTTGTCAGATATTAGAATTGCAACCCCTGCTTGTTTCTTAGTGCCATTTGCTTGGAATATTCTTTTCCATCTTTTTACCTTAAGGTAGTGCCTGTCCTTGAAGGTGAGATGGGTTTCTTACAGAAAGCAAAAAGATGGACTTTCTTAATCCATTCACTTAGCCTGTGTCTTTTGACTGGGGAGTTCAGTCCATTGATATTTAAAGTTATTATTGAAAGATGTGTATTGGTTGCCATCATTTTGATTGTTGTTTGCGTTCTCTGTCTCATTTTGTGTTTCCTCAATTACACCTTTATTTTCTTTCATTGCCCCCGGGGTATAGTTGTTTCTTTCTCCATTCTTTGTATTGCTTCAAGCATTCTTTGAAGGGCTGGTTTCATGGGCATGTATTCTTTCAGGCTATTCATGTCATGGAAACTTTTTCTTTCCCCCTCAATTTTAATAGGCATTTTTGCTGGGTAGAGTATTCTGGTCTGGCATCTATTGTCATTTAGGACTGAAAATACCTTGGTCCAGGCTCTTCTGGCTTTCATAGTTTGCATTTCTGTAATTTCATAGTTTGCATGTTGTAATTCTGATGGGCTTTCCTTTATATGTGAATTGTTTTTCTTTTGCTGCTTTCAGTAGTCTTTGTTCTGTACATTTAGGGTTTTTACTATGATATGCCATGGGGAGTTTTTTTTTTTTTTGTGGTCCTATTTGGAGGTCTATGTGCTTCTTGTATTTGTATGGGGATGTCTCTCCTTAATTTTGGGAAATTCTCTTCTACAATCCTGTTTAAGATCTGGTTAATACCATTAACCTGAAATTCTTCTTCCTCTATTTCTGTGTCCTATAGATTGAGTCTTTTCATGGTTTCCCACATCTTTTGTTTATGATTTTTCTTTTAAATTCTGTATCCTGGGTTATCTCTAGGGGGTTCTCCTTGTAGGACTGGTGGAGTTTGGTGGGGACATAGTGTTTTGGCTTTCCATCTTATTCTTTCATTGTGATTTTGGCATGTAAGTTTCTTTTGTTGTGATTCTGATATGAAAATTAAGTTGAAGTTTGCTTCTGTTTGTGTTATTGGTGTGCCTTGGTCCTTTTCTTATTGGTTACGTAAAGCTGCTTGGTACAGGTTTCAGGTTCTCTCAGGTTTTATTTTGGGGGAAGTGATGGCTTCAGATCAGCTACTCAGAATCTCTCACAGAAACCCAAGTCAGATTCCATTCAGGTACACTCAGGCTTCCTTATAAGGTTTGGAACTTTACTAGTGGGAACTCAGCATAAAATTTGGGAAGTTCCCTAAGGGGGAGCCGATTTTGGGACTCTCAGGTGGTCCCCTGAGTTCTCAGCCCCTATGCCAGAGGGAAGCAGGAACAGGCACCACAGAGGTCTGCTGAGATCTCAGCTTTATCCTACCAACAGGCACAGACCTGTCCTGGGGCCTTGGGAGGGGTCTCACATAGTCCCAATTAGGGGGTTGGGTATTTTGAGATTTGGGGAAGCTCACCACCATGTGGGGGCAGGATCCAGGTACTCTCAGGGGGTCCCATGCATTCCCAGTGCCTATGCCAGAGGGAGGCTGGAACAGGCACTCTGGTGGTCTGTTGAGATCTCAGCTTTATCCTACTTTTTTGTTGTTGTTGTTCTTTTTGAGAGAGGGTTTCTCTGTAGCCCCAGCAGTCCTGGAACTCATTATGTAGACCAGGCTGGCCTTGAACTCCCAAAGATCCTTCTGCCTCTGCCTCCAGAGTGCTGGGATTAAAGGAGTGCGCCACCACACCCGGCTGTTTACCTTAGCTTGTAAAGGATGATTACAACAGATGTCCAAGGCCTAGTAAGACTCTTTACATTGCTGGGCATTTGCAACAGGAGCTATTTCCTAGAAAAGCCATTCTGACAAGCTGGAAATTGAACTCTGATCCTATGGAATAGGAGTATAGGTGCTTAACTGCTGAACCATCTCTCCAGCCCCTGCTAAATCAATTAAAAAAAGAAAAAAGATTAGCATGTGCACCACATGCATGCCTGATGCCCACAAAGGCCAGAAGAGGGCATCAGAGTCCCTGGAACTGGAGCTATAGGCAGTTGTGAGTCATCATGTGAGTGCCAGGAACTGAACCTGGGTCCTCCGTAAGAGCAGCACGTGCTATGTTACCTGCTGAGCCACCTCTCCAGTCCAGTGCTAAATTGCTAAACAAACAAACAAAAAACCCAATGTTCTTTAAACTGTTCCTAATATAGAAAGGGAAAGAACATTACCAAACTTCTATGGGGCCAGTATTACCCTGACATCCAATCTGGATGAGGACACGAGAACGACAAAACCATCAATCAATTTCCTGATGAATACAGACACAGAAATTCTCAATACTCGAAAACCAAAATCAAGAATGCATGAGGAAGATCATACACCAGGACCAAGTCAGTCTCATTTCCAGATGTAAGGATGGTTTGACATATGCAAATCAATAAATGTACTGTAATTACTTAAGAACAGAAATCATATGATCATTTAGATGCAGAAAAGGCCTTTGGCAAAGTTCAACATCCCTGCAGGATAAAAGGTCCGAAGCAACTAGGAACAGACAGAACACATCTCGGCATAATATGGCCATAAATGATATCATGCTAAATGGGGAAAGACTGAAAGCATTTCCTCTAAAATCAGGAACAAGACAAGGTGCTGTTCTGTTTTGGATGTATCATGTCCCTTGTGAGCTCACCACTTTGGGGTACTGCTTTGAGGGTAAGTGGAAGCTTTAGGAAGTGGGTCACTGGGGGGGTTGGGCCTTAATGTTTATAGTCTGGCCTTACATTCTGTTTTACAGTCTTTTCCACCCAGATGTGAGGAAGCAGCCTTACACTTCTGATGCCACAGCTGAGAGCTGCTCCTGCTATAATGACTTCCCTGCTATGATAAACTACATCCCCAAACTGTGAGCCCAAACAAACCCTTCCTCCTCTAAGTACTTTCTAATAGTCATTTTGTCATAGCAAGGAGAAAAGTAGCACAGGTGTCCATTGTCTTGGCTCAGTACAGTGCTCGAAGATTAGAGTAATAAGAAAAAGGGTTACACATAGGAAAGGAAGAAGTAAAATGTTCTCTATTTCCAGATGACATGATCCCTGGCTTAAGTGATCTTAAGGACGCCATGAGAAAACTTTCAAGTCTTGTAAACATGTTCGGCACAATATGAATCAAAATCAACAGAGAGAAATAGTCTTTCTATATTCCCATTCATAATACCTTACTGTTGTCTCAATATACCTTTGAGTCCCTCCCCCTACCCCCTTTTTTTTGGTCTTTTTGAGACAGGGTCTCCCTGTAGCCCCAGCTGTCCTGGATTTACCATGGAGACCAGGCTGGCCTTGAACTCAGAGATCCACCTGCCTCTGCCTTCTGAGTGCTGGGATTAAAGGCGTGCGCCACCACGCCTGGTGCCTTCCCCCTTTTTATCATTGGCAAGGGCAGGGGTGTGTTTGTAAAATTTTACATCATACCTTTCCATTTTCCAAACCATTCCTCTAGGCAATCAAGAAATGGAATTCATTGACAAAGGTAGTCAAGTCATTGAAGGGCCCTGGTTATGAGTCCATCAGGTGCTCCATTATTGGGATGAAGGCACAACACTGTCCACCTAGCATGACACAAACACCGTCTTTCTTTGCTAGCATTGTATCAAGTGCATTCTGTTTTCTTGGGCCATTTGGTGGGTGGCATCTAACTGGCTAGATACTCCTGTGAAGGTCTCCCTAGTATAATTGATGAACCTCTGTTGATTATAATTAATTAGATATATTTTAAATTTGTTATTGACTATCAGAATAAAGATGATTCAAATACTGTAGCTATTTGGTTCCTACTCTTATGTTCATTTGGAACTTTCCACTCTGTAGACATGGGAATCAAAGGACCCAGGTACAGATTTCTTACTCTGAGGATTAGTTTGTTAAGAGGAAGAGAATTGAAGGTCAGAGTAGAGGTCTGGCCAATTGAAACAGTGCACAGGTCCCGTATCAAATGTGCTAAGCTTGAGTAAAGGTTCTTCTATCCAAGTACCATCATATGTCAACTTGGTAGATACTGAGTGCAGAGTAATTGTTATTTGCCCTTTTGTCATTTGAGATGTTCAGAATGTGTATACAGGCTTCAAGATCCATCAAATCATGTGAGACAGGAAGAGTAATTAACCACCAAAGAAAGGAAGGCAGTTCAGGTGGGCCAGCCTGTATGGCCAGGAATGGGAGCGTAATTCTGCCAAGTCTCATTTCCTACAGACAGAGACAGCATGTAACTTCTTGGGGTAAGGAAGGGGTATCTGTGTCCCATCTGAGGAGAAAAGGTACTACTTGGGGCATCTAGCTGAGCAAGCATAACAATCACTCTTAGTGCATGTATTTGTAAATTCAACCCATTCTAGCCCAAACACTAATCTCTCCATATGCAATTTCTGTTTCTAAAACCAGCTATTTTTTTGGAGCGGGGGATACAAGGTCTCTCTACGTAATACTGGCTAGCCTAGAACTCACTGTGTAGACCAGGCAGACCTCAAACTCTCCCTGCCTCTGCCACCTGAGTGCTGGGATCAAAGGTGTGCACCAACCACCATTCCCAACTTGTAGCATTAACTTTAAAGGCTCCCTGGGTGCCCCACAAACTTCCCGTTGATTTTGCTCCTTTACTTCTAGAGCTTATTTTTATCACTCTCTTAACCCAAATGTAATGAGTTCACCCTTTACTGCTGTCTATTTAGCAGTCTCAGTTGTCAGAAGCACTTGGAAGGAACCTTCCCAATTTGATTGGAGCATATCTTTCTTTCCAAGACTTTATCAGCCTCAAGTCACTGGGCTAGAATTGATGAACTCCAAGGGTGAAGTCTAGGCAAGAAGTTTCTTGACCTGAGGGGTGATAAAATAGAAGATATTGCCAGTATATAGTCTTAAAGAAATTGATCTTTGGTTTCCACAGTGGGTTTAGTAGATATGAGAGGCCATACATTTCATATGGAGACAGACCCACATGCCTTCTTGACGCTGTCCTAATCCTAAGCAAAGCTTTAGGGAGACTCTTTATCTAGGGCAATCTTGTTTCAAGTATAACTTTAGTTATATGTTAATTTTTAAAATTTGTTTTTTTGAATTTTTGTGCATTTCATACAGAACATCTCAAAAAAAATCTTAATCCTCTTTATACCCCCATCCCCAACCAGCACACTCCCATAGCCCCCTCCTGCCACTGGAGCCCATGTACTCTGTCATCCCTGTTGTAGCCCACTGTGTCAAGTCAGTGTCCCCCGACGTACCTCAAAGCAAATCCATCCACTGAGGTCTAGTCAGCCTACCTAGAGTCCCTTGTTTTAGGAAGATCAGCTCTTCTTCACCTGGCAGTAATCACTTGCCAATATTTTTTCAGATAAGATTGGGGTCTGCTTTTTGTCTGCTGGAGTGTGCATGGGACTTGTGTATGCTGACACCGTTGCCGTAGAATCATATAAGCAGGTTCCCAGGAGCTTGTAGGACTGTTTCCATGTGATAATGCACTTCCTCCCTGGCTCTTACAATCTTTCCGCTCCCTCTTCCTCGATGGTCCCTGAGCCTTGGGTGGGTAAGGTTTAATATAGGAGTCCTATCCAAGCAGACTCTTGATCTCTGTGCTTTGGCCATTTGTGAACTTTTGTGTTCCTGGCCCTCCGGTGCACGAGGGAGCTTCATTAATGAGAACTGAGCGATTCATTAGTGTTCTCTTCTTTACCCCTGTTCCATGTTCCATGAGCTTTAGGTATAGAGGTTGCATTGTAGATGTGTCACTTAGGTCTGGACAATTCTCCATGTGTGACCAGTTGTGGTGCTTGGTAATGGTCTCTGACTGGTGCAAAATGAGCTTCTTTGATGAGTGGTGACTGGGATTTTTGTCTGTAACTATAAGGATATGTATTTTGCACATAGTAAGAAATCACATTAGTCTAGGGATGTGACAGTCTTGGGGTTTTGCCTATTGAGTTTTAAAAACCAGAGGGAATCATATTAGTCTAACAACCTAATGACAAATTACACATATGGTACCTCTACATGAGTCCATGTGTATAGCTAAAGGCTACATAACAAGAAACAGTGCCAGACAGGAGAAACCTTCGAGTTGTTGGCCAGGGTAGTCCAAGAGACTCTAAAAATTACTCAAGCTATTGCCACAGCCCTTGATGGGCTCACAGAACTTGAAGGTAAGACTCTACTGCCGAAGACAGAACATACTTTGGACACAGGATTTGGAGCAATAGAGCAGCAAATGACCTGAAACCATAGCTTTGGAGAGTGCTATGAAGGTGCCAAGGACAAACAGCAATCGATGGTCCAACACCTGCTTCAAGACCAAATAACCTCATCAATGGCCGGCACAGCACATGACATTGGTGTAGTAGTGACACTTTTATCTTGGGGGCAATCAACAGCTACCTAATTGGACTAAAAGCCCAGTCAATGGAAAGAAACTCAAGTGTGGTACTGTAAATACAACCAAATACACATGGCTGGAGTGATCATAGATCTTAGAGAAAACCCCAAGTTATATGTTAATTAAAAAAATCTGTATCTTTGTCGTAAATTATAAGAGCACTGGCTGCTCTTGCAGAGGACCTGGATTTGATTCCCAGCACCCACATGGTAGCTAACAACTATCCATAACTATAGTTCCGGGAGCTCCAATACCCTCTTCTGACCTCTGGGGTCATTGTACACATGTGGTGCACTTACATACATGCAAGCAACACTCCTAAACATAAAATAAAATTTTAAAAATTTAAAAATCATTCATAGCCCTAACAGCTAAAGAAAAATGGTTAAACATATTTTGCCTTATTTATCTCCAAAAGATGAAGATGTATTAGCTTATGAAGCACAAGTAAATATGTATATTACAATATATAAGTTATACAATATACTATATATATAAATAACATATACATATTACTGAAATTTGGTTGGAAGTTAGAAAAGGGGGGGAGTGCAGATATGGAAGGAGATCCAAATATAATCACAATATATTGTATGAAATTTGCAAGAATTCAATTAAAAATTAAAAACAGCATGCACGTGTACACACACACGACACACACACACACACACACACACACACACACACACACACCAGGGGCTAAATGGCTCAGCAATTAAGATCACTGGCTGGGTTTGGTTCCCAGGACCCACATGAGGGCTAACAACTATCTGTAACTCTAATTCCATGGGATCCGATGCCCCACCCCCTTTCTGGCCTCCATGGGTATTGCACAC
Source organism: Nannospalax galili (assembly GCF_000622305.1). Lineage (NCBI taxonomy): Eukaryota > Metazoa > Chordata > Mammalia > Rodentia > Spalacidae > Nannospalax > Nannospalax galili. The sequence continues at coordinate 299,539 of NW_008357996.1, read as the reverse complement.
ATGGTACACTTACATGTAGACAAACACTCACACACACACACAAATTTAAAAATGGAATTATTTTACTTGTGTTTTATAAAGTTCTGTTTCTTAAGAGTTTGATTCATTCTTTCTACTTTGCCAGATGAGGGAGAATGCCCTGGCATAGTAGTCTCAATATTCCAATGTTCTGTAATCTCCCTCAGTACTTTGGAGGTGAAATGGCTACTGTTGTCTGAATCCATATTTTCTTTTTCTTTTTATTATGTGTGTAGTATCTACATGTATGTAAGTGCACCCTTGTCATTCAATGCCCATGGAGGCCAGAAGAGGGTGTTGGAACCTCTGAAACTGAATCTATAAATGGTTGTTAGCTGCCATGTGGCTGCTGAGAACTGAACCCAGGTCCTCTGCAAGAACAGCCAGTGCTCTTAACCAGTGAAGTTCTTTCTCCAGCCCCTGAATTTTCTATAAGATCAAATCATGGCATGACTTAAGATAATTTTGCATTACTAGCAGTAGCAGCTGGGAGGGGAAGGCCTCCACTTACCCAGAGAGGTGGTCCCTTACCACCAGTAAACATTTTAGCTGACCTACCTTAGGCATTTCTGTGATATCTATCTGGAAACTCTGGAAGAGTCTCAGCCTAGGAGGCCTCCTAGCTGGAGTTCATTGTTTCATTACCTTTTAATTTACCTTTGGTTAAGTTATACATTCCATACACCTGTTTAGGAGTGGCATAAATTCCCACACAACCATAACTTTTAAGTATTGTATGTATCACACATAGTTTGAGGTCCCCAGTGATTCCCCTTTATAGCACTGACCTCAGTTCATGCATGATGGGCTTGTTCATAATTTTTCTCTCACCAGGGAGTACCCACCTCCCGTCCTTGGTCTGTGTGGCACATGTTTGACTTAGCTTTGTTTCTTCTTCCTTGGTAAATTGAGGTTTTAAAGTCATTTGGGGATCACTGGGATTAAACCTGAGTGGTTTAATCTTTGTAGCCTCATCAGAGAGTACTTCTTAGAGCCTCCATGGAGGTTCCCCTCTGTTGCCCATTTATATAAACCACAGTTCTTTCTCCTCATTAGTAGAGTTTCCCATGTGCTAGTTCATTTCCTTTGCTATTTTTAAGGTCCTGTTCTGTCCAGATCTGACCAAAGATGAGTACTACTCCATAGGCATATTGGGAATCAGTTTATATTGTGCCTTCCTGTTTTTCTAGAAGCTTTACGGCCCAATTGAAGGCATATAATTCACAAGTTTGGGCTGACCAATTATTAGGCAATCAGCCTCCAACACGCAGGGATTGTTTATTTCCATTAATTGCAGCATAACCGTTATATTCTTTTCTCTCAGTTACCCAAGGTGACTCATGTACAAACAGCCTGATCAGGAGAGCCTCTTGCTGGTCCGGCCTGCCTTTGCTTGGTATTCTATCAAGGTTTATCAATTGTGGTCTCTTGGAGTTCTTTCTATAAGAAGCTTGTTGGATTCTATCAGGCCTGTGTTATTAAGATCAAATTATTGCTCTCTAACAATACTTCTTCATACTTTTAAATCCAGTTTATATGGTGCCTTCCAATTTATATGAATGCCTTCTAGCATTCATATTTTTTGTGTTTGTTTATTTTTTTTATGTGTATGACTGTTTTGCCTGCATGTATAAAAGTGCACCCATGTTGTGCAATGCCCATGCAGGCCAGAAGAAGGTGTTGGATCCCCCAGAACTGGAGTTACAGTTGTTAGGCACTATGTGGGTACTGGGAACTGAACAAGTGCTCTTAACTACTTAACTCCCCAGCCCCCCAACTTCTAGCTTTTTGATTTAAGATATTTCAGATCTGATGTAGAGTGCTCCTCCAAATATCACTTCCTGCTTTCATATACTAGCAGGATAGTGGCTTCCCCTGCCTGTACACATTTGGGCTATCCCCTAGAGAGGGGATCATGAAGTTTGGACATGAAGGCTACAGGCTACTTTTACCTCCCTAGTCCTGAGTAAGCACCCCAAGGCCACACTTCGATCCACCACCAAACAAATGAAAAGGTCTAAGGATAGAAGGGCAAACACTGGGGTATAAGGAGGGCCTGTCCCCTTTCTGTCTGAGTTACCTCTTCTGACCCTCTGTAGAGGGTCAGGCCCCTCCTCAAGTGCTTTATGGGTTTTGTCTTTTGTGTATTTGAATCACTCCATAATTTGCAACAACCTGTTAGTCCCAGAAATTTCTGAGTGCCCTCTTTGTTGTGGGCAAGAGAAGGCTGTATTACTTTTCTGTTGCTGTGATAAGATACCATGACCAAAGTGACTTAAGCAAGAAAGAGTTTATTTTGGCTTACAGTTCCAGGGGGAGAGTCCATGATGGCAGGAGCAGCATTGTGTCAGGTGGCTGCTTCAGGAAGCTGAGATCACATCTCTGTCCACACAAAGGAGCAGAGAGAGGGAGGGAGGGAGAAAGGGAAGGGAGAGAGAGAGAGAGAGAGAGAGAGAGAGAGAGAGAGAGAGAGAGAAACTGGAAGTGGGATGAGGCTATAGACACTCAAAGCCCACCTCTAGTGACATACTTCCTCCAGCAGGGCCATAATTCCTAAACCTTCCCAAACAGCACCACCAACTGGTGGCCGAGCGTTCAAATACCTGAGCCTTGGGGGAACATTTCTCACTCAATGCACCACACTCACTGTGACTGATAACTCTTTCAGGATTCAGCTTTTGCTTTCCTTCACCAATGAAATTTCCCAGATAGTTTATTTTCCAACAAGTTGTAGTTTGATTTTGGAGACCCATAGCCCTCTTTTTCCAAGAAAGTTTAAGTGGTCAGTAGTTACTAGATATTTGATCTCTCTTTTCTTCAGAAATTAAAAAAGGTCATCTACATATTGCAATAGTTGGACTAACTTGTTCCCAAAGGTTGACAATCCTCTAGAACTTTTTCTAGGGTTTGGCCAAATAGGCTTGGAGCCTCTGTGAAGCCCTGTGGCAGCAACTGTCCAGTGACACTGCTGTTTTCCCTGTTTATGTGATTTTCCTAGTCAAAGGCTTTACTTTCAGAGTCCAGGGGGCATGGCCAGAACGCATTCTTTAGATCCACTACACTAAACTATTTGTGGCCATGGGGAATTTTCTTTAACAGGGTATATGGGTTGGGGAACATGGGGTGTAGCTCTCAGGTCCTGAACTGTCTGGTTTTCTGACCAGGAGAACTGGAGAATTGGAAGGATACATGCAAGATTCTAACAATCCATCCCTAATTAACCTTTCACAGGTTGTAACCCATGTCCTCCTTCAATAGGGATGGGGTAGTTTCTCCTGTAGACTGCCTTCCTTATTTAATTTGTATCATTGTAATTTTTAATGCCCCTTTGTGTTGCCCTCCTTAACCCACACTAGAGGATAAAGTTTTTCCTCCTCTTTCTCAGTTCAAAATATTTATTATCACTTTTATTTACATTCAAGCCTAAACCTAACTTCATGATCAAATCCTGCCCTAGGGGATGAGTTTCTGTTTCAGGAACATACAAGAGTGACTCTTTGATTTGTTAAGCTCTAGTTGAATGATCATCTTTTCAAAAACTGGAACTTGGGATCCCTCTTCTTTTACCCCAGACACTATTAAATTTTCCCTGAAAGTTTGTGTTGCTTAGGCGTGTAAGTGTACTTGTGCCATGGAATGCCTGCAGAGGTCAGAAGGGGGCATTGGATCCCTGAAACTGGAATTACAGATGGTTGTTAGCTGCCATGTGGGTGCTGGGAATCAAACCCACAAGAGCAAGAGCAGTCAGTGCTCTTAACCATTGAGTCTATGCCCTTTTCTATTCACCTAAGGGGCTCCTCCTGTTTCTTCTTAGAAGATCTTGGTCTTATGCCCTTCTGACTACCTCTTCTACTGTATAGACCATGATTTTAGCCTTTTTTCCTCTGCCTTCTCTTCACACAAATGCTTTCTGAGCTCTCCGTAGCTCTTCAGTAGCCTTCCCATATTTTTGGTGTTCAGGCCAACTCCAAGTTGCAAAGTGGAGGCTTTGACTATTGTGTCTTCTGGATCTTGTCCAGAATTTTTTCTCATTTGGTCCTGAGTCTTTGCAGAAAGATGAAATTTCTTGCTTTTCTTGTTGGATTTCAAGTGCCTTAGAAATGTTTCTTTGTCCTTGGTGTAGATTCCCTAATGACCTTAATTAATGTCCTAAAGCCTTGCATCTGAGCTTGGTCTCAGGGACTGTTATTGTCCCATTTAGGGTCTGTATTGGGAAGTTTTCTGTTATGTTGGGGGAATTCCTTCTCCAAGAGGATGTTAACTTCTTCCAATAATCAAAGCTGTTCTTCTGATCATCCCCCTTTTTCCCTTGTGAAAAGAATGTTCAAAATGGATACCATCTCAGTCCAGGTATAAAAACTATGATCAGTTGTTCTGCTAGGCCCAGGGGAATCTTCCAAAAGGGACTTCACTGTTCTTGAAATGCCTTACCTTTAGCACTAGTGAGCAGAGCATTTACAGTCCAGTCCCCTCCTGTCCCACAGGAGCACCCCAGGGTGAAAATAATTTGGGCATCTCTTTTTAGAAGGGGATTTTTTTTTCTCTTTCTTATTTTTGCATTCCTCTAATTCTCAAAGTCAGAGTAGGGATGAGGAGTGACTGTTGGTTTGATTCTTCCCGATCCCATGGTTCCTTGTGATCTGATCCCATAGCATCTGCCTCCAGGTCTCCTTGTCTTCTGTTTATAGCAGCATAAAGTGGTGGCAAACAAAACAGGGAATCCCAGAACTTTTTACCTGGATTGCCTGTGCTATTTTTAAGGAGAACATGGGAGCTTTCAGTCAACAAAGGGTATTGTTTATTTTCTCTGGAGAGGATGGGATTTTATCATTAACCTAAAGGATGAAAGTGTGACATATCCAATCCTCAGCTGAGACAAATTTCAGCTAAAAGACAGGGTTGTGGATGGGTTCTTTTGGCCAAATGAAATTATTTCCATTCTTCTTTTCCCTTGGTTTGGGACTTGTCTTCCCAGAACCTCAGTATTCTCTCTAGTCGGGGAGAATGACTCTCCAGTGGGATTGCCAGAGGGAGAATCCGCATTTCTCCCTTTCTTTGGTTCCTTGGGACTACAATTTTAATCCCCTACCTTTGGCCGGTGTGTGTGTCTAGTTTCCCTTTGCACTCATCTCCCGCACACTGGTAGTCTCTTGCTCACCCCTGTTGTTTCATTCATTTCCACCTGTGTTTCTTTGCAGGAGAATGAAATTCTTGGTCAGGACTTCACTCTCCCTGGAGTTACTCAACCCAACTTACTGGAGGCTTCTCACACTCTCCCTGGACTGGGTCAGTCAGACACTCTCCACCCCCAAAACTGTCAACCACCAAAGGCAGTACTTAGTCCAATTTTCCTACCTCGGTTCATGTACAAAGTCGCCTGGCTGCAGTGGAGATGTCCGTTTCTTTGGAGAGCTCTCTAATTCCCCCTGCATTGGTTTCCCTTCTCTCAAACTATCGCTGATGTGTCTGAAGTGTTGGGGAGATCCAAGGTCCAGCAGAGTGCCCCCTCAAGGTTTCCCATTCTCCAGAAGCCAAGGGATTCTCTTCCCAAATACAGAAGCCCTGGAGAGTCCCTAAATTGTGAGGAACAAGGACCCACAGGTTAAGAATGAACCCATGTACAGAAACCAAGGCAGCTTTCGTTTCTGCAGACACAGTGCAGAGAACAGTTCTAAGAACCCCGAGTGGTCTTTCCTTTCCTCATCTGCTGAGTAACGAGGGGGTGCAATCTGAGTACAGTCTTGTATGTCTTTTGCCACCTACATTTGTCTATTTCTCAACTTTGTTGACCATGTGTGGGTTCAACCTTACATTTTGCATTCTGTTTAAATCTTATTGGGCATATGAACTTTATCAATTTGTGAGCCATTACACAAGTTTGACAGTTAATAATTTTCTACTCTAAACTTTTAGTGTGGGTAGGAGGAGCTAGACTAGCACATGCCATCTAGTGTATTTTGTTCATCTGTAGCTGGACCTCAAGGCACTTTTGTTTTGAAAAATGACCATTGCAGTTTTCTCTTACACGAAGAGCCATGATGCCAGGCACATAGACCAATGGAATAGAATAGAGGATCAATAAATAACTCCACACAGATACAGTCACCTGTACTTGGGGACAAGAGTATGAAAAGCATACATTGGAAATGAAAATAGCCCCTGACAAATGGTGCTGATAAAATAGTGCCTGAAGAAGAATGAAACAAAATCCGCATTTCTCAGTCTGTACAAGAAAATCAAAGATGTGTTAGGGTATCAATAAGCCCCACAAATTGAACTGGTCCAGACTATCAAAAAAAAAAATGTCTACTCTATCTGTTGGAAGACCTACTTTTCCAGTTTCACTGGTCAACCACCTGGTCATAGAACCACTCCCAGGAAGACAGGGTCACTTTAAGTTATGCTAAATAGATGAGTGGAATACCTGGTGTATTAATAAGGTAACAAATATTTCTGCCTGGAACTAGCTCAGATCCCCGCAGAACTTGAAGACCAGACACAGCCATGTAGGTCTCCATAAGTCTGTCTGCTTTACTGAACTGTTCAGGAAAGCGTAATGTCTCCTTTTCTTCTTCATGCCTTTCTTACTAAACACGCTTCCTTTAAGGCTTTGGGCTGCCCCAGCATCTTGTATTTCTTCACTTTTTCTCTAAAGCTTCATTCTCCCAGCCATGTGGCTACAAGTCAGCCACATGTCTGACCTCCATGCAGGCTCTAAACCTGCCTGGCTTCTATGGCTTTCTTCTTCCCACTACGCATCTCCTCAAGGTAGCTGCCAAGAGAACCAGCTCACCCACCCTGAGGATTTTTCTTTAAGAGTCTAATAAAATTGTAAAAGCTTCCATTCGGGTCCATTCTTGAATTCTTTTATGAATGAGACTAAGAACCCTCTAGGGGACCCTCTTTCTCCCCATTTCAGATGGATATGTTGAGGGCCTCCTTATGGGACATGGCAGTGGCATCACATGGCAGGAGTGTAGCAGAGAAGGGAGACTACAGAGGCCAGACGTTTTGTTATAGTCAACTAATCTCAGACTAATCCTGAGACCAAGACTAATCTCGAGTTCCAAGAGAAAGACATCAGCTACTCCTGAAGGCCCCAGTGGTACAAAGAACTCAGAGTTCTCCTCTATAGATTCTGAGTCTTGTTGATAAAATAATTTTAAAGTAGACTCAGAAAGAAGTTTGAGGACCATTTTATTGGAGTTTGAGAGAAAATCAATAGGGGCAGACAAGCTATAAATCTTGGAAGGTGCTGGGAGGGGGAAGCTAGAGAGGAGGAAGAGAGAGGGTCATGCTTTTGGAGTTTAGAGTCAAGAAGGGGAGCGTGCTTAGGGAAAGCAGTGAGAAAATACAGTGTGTCAGGGAAGGTGTGCCTAGGGCTTTGGCTAGTATCTAAAAAAGAAGAAAAAGAGAAGGAAAAGTTAGAGTTAGAACTCAAAAATGTTTTGCAATGAAGGAAGGGATGCATACGTACATTACCTCCTTAAAGGGATTATTATTCCTCCCGTCTCCTTAGCATGTCTTCAGGTGAATCAGCTTTCTGGAGGGTGTTCTCCAGGCCAGGTGACTGACAGGCCCAGCTAGATTAATTCTTAAAGGAGGCAGAAATAGTGGGTAATGTTCTAATCTTCGAAGCAGATCAGCATGTCATGTCTCCACTCAGATTCTACTTTTTGACCAGTACAAAGTAGCCTTCCCTTAGTGGGCCTTCACAAAGCCCTGTAACTTTTACTTTTCCAAATGGTCAATGGGTGATGGAGTTGAAAGCTGATTATGAGGGGAGGGTCGTTCCTCAATGGCTTCCAACCTTGCTAATGTGTATCTAGCTGCCTAGCACCACTGTTTCTTGTCACAATTACATTGACAATTAAATCTCAGCACAGGTTTCAGGGAGACAAACCATATTCCAACCATAGCCAACAGATTAAAAAAAAAACAACACCAAGAAACCCCATAATATTTCCAAGCAACAAAATGTTGTTTGATAATAAAAACCGATTAACTATTGTGGTTCCCCAGTAAATTAGAAATTATTCTACATGTAACCTAACCATCTCACGTCCAATTATAGATCTTAAACTGAAAGCAGGTTCTTACAGAGATGTTTGCACACCTATGTTCATGACAGGATTATTCACAGTAGCCAAGAGGCAAAACACACCAGTGTCCACTGACAGATGTGTGGATGGCGTGTACCCACGCCAACCAATCACTCTTCACTCTGTCTTCTGGTAGTGCTGAAGACGTTCACAATATTTTCATGTGAAAGCTATTTCATCTGCCCATTTTAGTTTTATAAATTGTTTTTAGAAAATATTCTGCATAAACTTGTAATATTTCTACTCTGGGGAATTGAAATCCCGGGGAATTCTTGTGGTATGATAAACAATTTTTTGAATGATTAAGGGCTTTTGAAAAGTGTAATCTTTTCCAAAGGACAGAGTACAGTACATATCAAAATCTTTAATCCATCTTTGAATGTTTAAAATTTTAAATCTAAAAGCTGAGCAGACGCTTTGTGTTTAGAGGCGATGCATATCCTTTGTCTCTCAGGTCTTTACAAAACATGAAGGCTTCACCCATTCTCCCCTCACTTATTTGCTTTTCCTTGTCCCTGTGTTCCCCTTCATCTGCCCTCTATGTAATATGTAAATTCATTTTAAGATGAATTGTATGGAGTGACTGAAGATAATGTGCTCTTAATTCAAAAAGCGAATGTGCGAAATAATTTTAAGTTCTTTTATGAAGGAAAAGCCCATATGGGGTAGCTGATTTCAATTCATATGACCTAAAACTCCCTTTTAAGAAATAATATACTTGAGGATAAACCAAAAAAAAAAAATTATAAAAGAGTAAAGTCACTATCACGATTGCATCAGGGTAACAACCAAACGATCCACCTATGTTTTATGGGATAGCACACAATCATCAAGAGAAACAGCCATATATCCAATCAGGAAAACATCTGAAATGGAGTGAAGAAAAAGCATATATACATGCGTGTAGCGACAGAAAAGATAGTGAAAGGTTGTTAGTGGAAATTTTTTCAGAAGGACAGACAGGAAGCAAATAGGACATTTAAATCTTTTACTCTGAATTCCTGCTGTTTTCTTGACATTTAATAAGACCATATGAATAGTCTTATTATCAAAGTATATGGCCTCAAAAGTGTTCTGTGAAGGAGTTCTGCCTCTCTGATATGGGGATGCTAGGGAGCAGACGCTGCTGCCTCCTGTCTTTCCAGTAGTCTCTCACCTTTTTTAAAAAATTGAACTCAGGTCCCCTGGAAGAGTGCTAAGTGCTCTTAACGGGTAAGCCATCTCTCCTGTCCTGTCTCTCACCTTCTCACTGCACAGAAACACATGGCATGCCCCTTCTCCACTATCTTTGGCATTCTCATATCACCTACCCTGAAGGTACTATTCTGAGGACAGTCAGCAATGTTAAGATCTACCCCTACATTTTTCTCTTTACCCTAAACTTTTTGGTCGTAAGTGATAATAGGCAGTGACATATGCCAAAGGTCACCTAGAAAGTTTTCAGAATTAAATAGGAATAATTCCATGAATTGATTTACAACAAGCTAGGGAATGTATTACTATTAGAAACTATAACTGTCTCATCTCAGTGTGACTGTGTCTCTGTGGCTTTTTTCTGTTTTCCTTTCTCTAAGGCTGACAAGTGGGGTACTAGCATGCCAGGCAGAAGCTAAAGGGCAATGTCAGGGACTGCAGCTCTTCCACACCCTGGTCTCTACTCCCATGAGAGTCTCTGTGTTTCCCATGGGTGTGGGCACATGTGTGTGTGTGTGTATGTGTGTGTGTGTGTGCATGTGTGTGTGTGTACACTCTCATCACAGGTTATGAGAGTCTAAAACCACAGGTGCTGAAGATGGTTCAGGGTGGGAAAGGCACAGGCCTGCAGAGCTGCTAACCCCAGCCTCTGCTCCTGCAGCTGGGATAGGGAAGGTCGGAGGTCCAGTGTCTGCCTCACCAGACGTATTCAGGTCATTTTTCCTGCCTCCTGAAACTTAGCGCTTTCTAGTAACAAACACACATCATCATTGACAAGGAAGGCCTGAGATCTAGAAACCCTGTTCCCTCACTTCTCTTTCACTTACTACAGAATCTAGGTCTGTTTTGTCCTACTCCACAGGAGAACTGTATTATTTATAGTTGTTGAGTGACTCTGGAAGAAAACCACCAGGGCAAGCCCTCATTTTACAGAGGTCATTAAAGGGCAGGGGAGTGAAGAGTCCTTTGCAGGGTCATGCAGCTGATGACAACAGTGATTGCCAACAATGGCCAAAGATACTGTGTCCACCTTTCATGTGTAAACATTGAATTTTGCAATATTGGGCACATGTCACAGATTCCCTATATCAAATCCTATTTCACATATTATGAGCCATAATCAGATGACACTGGTGTACTTTCTGGAACCTTGGACCCACTCCATAAGGGGGATGCAATCTCTGTTGCTGAAATCAAAGGTTTAACTCTTCAGTTCTGGTTATAAACCTTTTTGGGTCTGGAAGTTTGTTGGCAATCTGAAGAAAACCAACTCTTCTCTCTGGACAAGTCCTACTCACGTATTTTTCGTATAGCCTTTATAGGTTTTTGCCCAGCAACATCTACACTGTATGTGTTCAGAGTCCTTTAACCTAAAAGCAGTTAACCACAAAGCTACTCAGTCTCTGCTGGACCACAGAGGGTTTTCTCAGTCCCTATTTGAGGATGATACTCTCTACCCTAGGAACCATAGCTGTAGCTAACCTGTTAGACCAACCTGTTAAGAGCCAGAATTATGCTTCCTTTCCTAAGGACTTCAGCCTTGAAGTGCAAATATAACCAGAAACCATTCACTGAAACAGAACTACTTCAGGGAGGAAGGAATTTTCCCAACAAGGAGATTCTGGATTCCCCAAGGTGACTGAGATCAACTGGTCCACCATTTAAGTCAAAGCTGCTAGCAGTCCCCTAGGCCAACTGCGGTGAGTAGTGACAGCCTTCAGAAGGATTTGCTCTGATGCCAGTTCCTTAAAGAGAACTATCATGATGGTTTATGTCAAAATGCAGGCTTCCTGCTCTCTGTCTACCCCATCTTGGCTCCCTGCTTCATTTTCCTTCATAGTCCTTATCATTTTCTACCTCAGATAGGCAAGCCTTCTCTCTCTAGGGCCAGGTACCAAATATTTTAGGTTTCATGAGCCAGAGGGTTCCCTGTTCCACTGTTCACAATCCCTAAACAACCTAATGAAAGGTGCGTATAGGGCTGTCTTCCAATAAAACTTTATTTATGGACAGACTTAAAAAAAAAGAAGTGTCAATATTGGCAGCAGGGATGTTAGCATCGCCCTCTGTAGAAAGATGTACAGGTGCAAGGTAGCCCTCAGGTCAAGAGGACTGCAGTTACAGGAGAAACACTATATGCCACACACTCCATCTTACACACAACCTTTTATCTTCAGAGACTGTGTGGTGGGTGAAGCATTCCAAGTTTGCCCATGAGGAAACAAACAGAAGGCGATTTTTCTCTTCCAGAAAAGTAGCAAAACCAAAACCTTAGTTCCAGCACACATGCAGTCTGAGTTCCAGGTCTGTTCTGAAGGAAAGTCAATCTTTTTCCAATGACGACCTCTTTGGGGGTCTTATGCAAAGTTCTTCAAGAGCAAGAGCTAACAAGAAGAGACTTATGAAACAAACCAGGGGAGTATAAACCTGTCACTATTCTTTGGGCTCCATGTTAGAGATCCTGGGGCAGTCCCTAGGACATGATGATTACCACAGGCTAGGCTCTCACTGTCTTTAGTCACCACGTAGGGGTGGGGGAAATCTAAGCAGATGGCTTAGATCCCTCCTCACAAGTACACATTCCAGAGTTACCCCCATCAATGGTGTCTCACATGCAGTCACTGGAATATATTACTTCGGCTCTAAGAAATGTTTTGAAAGGAAAAATAAAAGATATTATTGGATTCCAAAGGACAGATAAGAGATGGCTTTAAAAGTGTGAGAGAACAGGATTTCTGCCTGGATTTTAAAGCATAGTGCTAACAGGGAAGGAGTTAGGAGAGCAGCAAATGAATTCTGCTCATTTCAAGAGGGAAAAGGAATCTCACCCAGGACAGTGGGACAACACTGAAGTCCATGTATAAGGCAGAGATTTCAGACATGAGCTCAACGACTTGTTCTTGGATGTTTCTGTCCTACCCAAGCAAGTTCAGGCCTTTTAGGTCTCACTACCTGTAACTATTGGACTTGTCATGCACACAACAGCTTAGAGAGACAACATGGATTGTAGCATTAGGCAAAAGGCAACAGGCCCTTGCCACCTGAACATCAAGCTCTTCTGACCTTTTTCCAAAAGCAACTGAAGAGTGTCTTTCTCCGGGAGAAGTGAGCAGAATCAAAATGCTGCAGTGAAAAGCACACAGGGTAGCTGTTAGAGAGAGCTGGAAGATTTAAGAAAATAAGACAAACCAACAAGCATCCTTATTTTATAAATAAAGACCCTGCATCCAAGCTCTCCGTTAACCTGTGAATTTTCCTCTCTTCAGAGTGGCAGGTACCAAAGCAGAGAAAATGAGGACCCAAAGGTCCATCCATAGTCAAGAATTTGAGGTGTGCATTGTCTTTGCCTCAACAGAAGGACAGGTCTTGGCTCCCGTACACTCCAAGTCAGGCTGTTGGTCACCAAACTCTGCCATGAGCAACATGTAGGACAGGTAAGGGAAGCAGAGGCTGTAAGAACGTTAGGTCTTTTTTTTTTTTTTTTTTTTTTTTTTTTTTTTTTTTTTTTTTTTTTTTTTTTTTTTTTTTTTTTTTTTTTATTTTTGATAAAAATA
>NW_008357996.1:283330-286414 GCF_000622305.1 Nannospalax galili | reverse complement strand
GCAATTGACATTGAGATGTTTTCACATGCATTTCTAATCTCTATATGCATGACTATCACTGGTCACATTCTCCCACCTTCTGAGCTCCTCGGCATCTGAGCATGAATACTAACTCGTCAGATAGACAGCCTTCCTCTCCCACTAGAGGCTCCATACTCTGCCATCCCTGTCACTGTCCACTGTGTTGTCAGCACCCTCATCCATTCCCCCTGTCTGCCCTTCTGGTAAATCTAGTCAGCCAGAGGTCCCTGTTCCAGGAGGGTCAGCTGTTCCTCATCTACGGCAATCCATTGTCGGTATTCCTTTGGATAGAATTGGGGCCTGCTGTTCATTTTTCCAGTAGTATGTTGGGTTATTGTCTGGAAGAGCCTTTATCTATCCTAACCAACAACTCGACTGAAGGTATCGCCTGTCTGGCTTTGTTGTTTGTCGAATTTCACTTTAGTTATCTGATCTTGACCTTAAAGAAGGGCAGCCGTTGTGACAAGGAATGTAGTAAAACTAACAGGAAGCCTCTGGGTACCCTCAGGACGCCTGGGAACAATGCTACAGCTCCTAAGGGGAAGGCGGGAGCTGCAACAGGCCTTGAAACCTCTTGAGCAGGAGAGGGCAGGCTTCCAGGAACATTCCAACAATCTAGAGGTGCCTTTTCAGAGAACATGGACAAACCTAAAGCTTGCTGGATGGGGTCCTGTATCACATTTGTAAGTTCAATGATGTCCATTCAATGCCAGAAGTCATAGCATTAACCCCCTTAAAGAATTGGGGGCGTGGAGTGCAGGTCCCCAGTTACAAGCATAGTTTATGAAAGCAGTACAAAATATTGTGGTGGAAGCCATAGCTTTCATCTTAACAAATTCTCTGGCCACAAAACAAAAAACAAAAAACAAAAAACAACTTGAAATTGGTTTTGCCCAGATGAGAGAATACCACAAGAATGAACAAGAAGCAAGGAGGTTGTAGAATAAGTGACTGTATTTCCTGACAAAGCCTAGAGCAAGTCATGAGACAGGTGGATTCTAGACACCCCAGAACACCTTCCACAGCAAACAGCTGTGTGTCCCACAGGATAGGATCAGATGGAGTTTTAGAGCATCCAGTTGACCAGTCATAGATTTCTACAGAGACGTCATCTGAAGCACAAGCATGTGGAAACCTCCTGTGAATTTGAACTTCTCAGAGAAACCCAGAGAGCTTCTGAGGAGCTGGGGCTGGATCTAGAGAGTGACAAATCCCAGTCCGAACACTGACCAAGAGTCAGGAAAACCCTCTGGTTCAAGCACAAAGAACAGGTAGATAGGTACTGAAATGATACCGCTTCCTGTGAAGGCTCTTTCCGCTAGTTATCCTAACAGTCTTCACTATTCTTTTAAATACTAGGATTTTTTTTTCCACGTAAAATGATCCAGGGATGCAAAGCCTCTTTGTTTTTATTAAAATATGCTACTAGTCTAACTAAAAAGTTACCGATGCCATGTCAATTATTTTATTTTCCTTTTAAAATTTCCTTTGTTCATGAATACTTGCATCATGAGTCAGGGGAGCAGGGGACACCTGACAACTTGTGTCACAGCTCCATCCTTCTCGTTCATTGCCCCCTTCCTTTAATCCTCTGTATTCCTTCCTGTGATGCAGAGGATTGCTCTGAGAATGTCTTCTAGTGCATCCTAGTCCTGCAGATCTGAACAGGGCCACCGGCGCACAAGTCAGTTCCTTCAAGGCTTCTTCCCTTTCCTTGCTGCCACAGATGGTCTTTTATCTTCTTGTTTACAAATATCACCCCTCTCCATAACCCTTTCATGATTCTTCTAGCTCCAACATAAAAGTAGACAGATGCTGTTTAACAGGTCCCCCCACTTTTCAAAGGCACGGTGTGATGCTACTGAGATCTAGACAAGGAGAAATAGGAGTCAAGGGAAGAAGGAACCCTAAGAAGCAGTCCGCCAACCTATTTGAGGAGAAACCCATTTTGTCCTTCTCTACACCTCTCCATCCAGGGAGCCATCCACTTCACCTGTGCTGGGAAACTCAGGGTGCACTAAGGATACTGTGATGCCTTCAATTCTATCAGCAGGAACAGGAGGCATCAAAAGATAGCCCCAAAGAAGAGTTGCTGGTCCAGTTGTCTGATTATACTACCTTGCTTCTTGGAGGGCCTTTTATGGAGGCATTGTCATATTCCCAACTATAGACTGTGCATCTAGTCTTCAAACCAGATAAAACACAAAAGTTGACCCCCTCAGAAACCCGACTCTTCTCAACAGTCCCTCTATGTAGTCCCTGCCCAAACCATGTGATAGCTCAGAGGTCTCCGAGGGCCTTACAACAGCAACCTGTGCCCCAGAGTTCTCCTTACAGGAGATGAACTCAGAAAAGCTATTTAACCCTACCACAAGTTTGAACCTAACAGAGCATTCTTATCCCTAGTCCAGAACTCCATGTACAAGGGCCATTGACCAAAGGTCCATATATACCCCTAAGCAGTGTTAGGGCCTGGAAATGGCTGTAAATATAGGCATACATTCTTCTTTCTGTCTATAATATTTTCTACTGCATTAGGTTAAAACTGATTATTTCTTGAGTTTTGCTTTCTACTCTTTTCATATTCACAAGATTTTTCAGTATTTCCTTCCTCTGCTGCCCTTCATTTAAGGAAAACTAGAATGAGCCAGAGAGAAGGGTTCAAAGGCCCTGTTTTACAGCCCATAGAGCACGAAGGGGGACAGAGTAGAATTCGGGAAGGCTACAGCTTCAACTCCTATCCCTAGTCTTCATTTGGATAAGGGAATGAAAAGTATGAGATGTTTTTAAATTCTATCTCTTGCTCTACAGTCTGAAGTGACCCTGATCTATGCCAGGGGTGTCAGACATTGCAGGTGATGCATTTGTCACTGAACGTCCTGCCCAGACACTTATATATTCCCTGAAAAGTTAAAGTTGGGACTCATTTAGAAGGCATATCACTAGTAGGCCATATCCCTTTCTCCCTCTCTCTCTCTTTCCCTTTCCTCAAGAGAAAAAATGTTAAGCTACTATCTTGGTCATTGAAGCCTTCATTGGACAATGGCTTAGGAGAGTAAACAA
>NW_008357996.1:258485-283225 GCF_000622305.1 Nannospalax galili | reverse complement strand
CCCCCCCCCAGCCAAAAGAAGCAGGTATGTTTTTCCCCTGGTGAACACTATAGAATTCTCGCCCAAAGAATAACTGAAGGTGGTTTCAATAAAGGAGGAGTCAAAACATGAAGACCTGAGATCTGAGAAAGGGGTCTCAAAGAGATCTACTACAGAGATCATGATGGATGGAGCCAGCTGACAGACACCCAAACTCCAGAGAAGTCCAATAGCAGACCCTGCTCCAAGTCCAGGTTGCTAGAGATGCCACCTGCCAAAGAAATTGTATATATCAAAACAGAAGAGCTGAGCCTCAAACCCTAACCATGAGTTGGTGACTTCAGAGGGGATACAAGCTTGTCCTCTCTAAGAAAGCAGAATGTGTGGGCTTCCATTGACCTTGGACAACATATGCTATCCATAGTAGGATGTATGTAGTTGACAGGCAAAGCTCGAAAGCTGTGGGACTCTCTGACTATAGGGCTAAGTATCTCGTCTTTACCAAGAAAGCTCCAAGCAGATCCTATGGGGAGAAGACACCCACAGCCAAGCATGGGAGAGAGAGAGAGAGAGCGCAAAGGAGAGGTAGAAGAGAGCAAGAAAGCAATGTCACATATTAAATGAAATGCAGGGCAGTTCCGGGGGAAAGTTTCTAACAATGTCCTAGGGTATGGTTTGGTGTATCCCAAGTCAGGCATGAAAACAGCCCCTAGTCCATATACATTTCTGAAGGACAAGATATAAATCCCTGGGGACCCAGGTAACATTCCTGTTGGCCACCACAGTCTCCTTGGGCAGTAGGCTGAATATCAAAACAAGGGACCATGGGTCTTTTTCACCTTGGTGTGTTCTGCTCAGCTCCTCTTCCTTGTCCTCAGCTTTGCGAGGACAAGGCAAACATGAAAGCGTTTGCTGAGTAAAAGGAGACCTTAGAAAGCACTTTAGCATTGACAAAAAGCACAGGGCAAGGAGGGAATAAACAACCACACTTCACAGAAGCTTGAGAGAAAAAGCCCCCCTCTGCATCTACGGCTTGGCTATGCCAGCAGCAGGAGAGAGTGGCATATAGAAAAGGAGACAAAGGAAGACCCATACGTGAGCCTGAGATTCCAGAACCATGCCAGATATCCCCCTGTGGGTGCCAGGGAAAGCACAGGCCTTGGACTTCCCCTTGAGAAGCAGTCTGGAAAGACAAGAATGGGGAGATATTTATCTCACTATTCTGGTTATGTAGCCAGGGGCCTGTGATCCTCTTTGGAAAGGAGCAGGGAAAGGCCTCAAGAGGAGACTGCTCTGGAAAGTGCTGATATCATGAGATGGACAGAGGAGTCCCTGGAGTCTATGGAGGCTTCATAGACTCTAGGGCACATTGTAGGAAAAGCTATCAATGGAAGCCGAGAGATGTCATCAACAACAAAGGGGACAAGTTCCACAGAAGATGGGACCATACCTGTAGGTTGGTGGTGAAATGCCTTTTATTAAATTTTGGTAGTAGACCCCATTTGCACATGTTAATTCTCTTAATGGACACTGATGCTGGAAAGGTGGAAGAAATACCATCCTTCCTCCTACAACACTGCACATAAGTGAGGACACAGCCATCAGCACAGCAACCCAAAAGCACCCAGTTTATACTTTTAGTCAAGCCAGAGACATGTTAAGGCCACTACCCCCACCTTTCTGGACTCTTAGAACAGTCCCTAGAATATCTTAAAAGGCAGCTGTAGATCCAAATGTGGGATGACTGATATCAAGCTCCCTGTGACATGAACACAGACAGGAACCATGTCCCATCCAAGGACAGTGCAACTGCAGGTGCACGACCGTGATCCTCGCTGCATGTAAAGCACCCCCAAATTTACAATTCTGCAAAAATTCTTAAGCAGGAAACTTAAGAACAAGGAGCCAGCCTCATTCATCTTTCCCCTGTTTTCTGGCCTAGCTCACAGCATAGTTTCAATGTTTGTTGATTGAGCAGTTAAAGCAGAAGGATGAGGAGGGAGGGTGCTGGAGCAGCAAACCAGAGACCAGACCCTTTCCTTGGCTTCCTTGCTTTTGTCCTTCTTTCAGGGATTGCTTTTCAGTTTTAGCATCACTTCATCTCTTCCCGTTTTTGTTTTATTTTGTTTTTGCCAGACATTTGTAACATTCTCTTCCTCGCTCTTTGCATATTTCTCCATTTCTCTGAGAGTTCCTGTTTGCTTATGCTGTATCCCCTAATTTTTTGTTTTATTTTATTACTGTTTTTGGAAGACAGGCAGGGCCTTGAAGGAGCTGATGAATGAAAGAGTAGCTAAGAGAAAGCACGTCATCTAACACTTCCCATGAGATGAGGCCCATTCATCCCTCAATTCCAAATGTTGCCCTATTGGATCAGAAATGATCATATGTAGGGCTTGGGAGATGGCTCAGCTGACAAAGTGCAAGTATGAGGACCGGAATTTCAATCCCCAGCACCCACACCAAAGCTGGGCACTACAGTGCGCTCCTGTAATCCCAGCACTAGGAGGCGGTGACAGAAAGTCCCTGGAGCTCACTGGCCAGCCATTGTAGCCAGCTGGTGAACTCCAGGCTCTGTCTCAAAAGACGGTGTGGAGACACAATTGAGGAAGACCTTCAGCATCAACCTCTGGTCTCCATATGTGTGCACCTCTACACACGCGTGCGCGCACACACACACACACACACACACACACCCCAAGTGACCATTCATGTGACCTTCCCCATCTCGCTCTGGGCTTTCTTATTGCTCTTCTGATTTACCTGCTCCGGCAGCAGACTATCTAACATTGTAGGTTTGTCCTGCTTTCTGTACTCTTCTGCCCTGTCTCATGAGACGCAGCCCCCAGACCCTGTGTTTGAGGGACAGAGAAGACACATTGCATGAGCATCAAAGATACTCCTTGCCTTTTTCCAGTCCCCCTCCAGAAGCTGGGAGATGAGAATGCCAAATGCCCATGGCTAACCTTCATTTGGAGGTTTCTAGGCAACTTTCTAAGGTATGCAGAGACTGCCTGTAAGTTGGGGATGAATTCTACTTTCAGTTCCCAAGTCCAACTTCACCCTGAGATCAGTTACACTAAAGAGGCTCACATAGCAGGGACCATATTTCCCTCGACGTTGATCCCAAACTCAGGGGATGCCTGACCACTTTAGGGTTTCTCTGTTGAAAGAACACAATCATTTCCTGAAAGATATTATAGTTTCAGTTCCTTTTCTAAAGCACTGTGAAGCCTTAGGGAAAGAGCATTTGCTTTCTGTGCAGAATGAGGAGGCAGAGATTGTGGCCACTGGTCTTGGATGATGAAGCCACATGATGTGCTGGAGGCTCAGACGTTACTCTGGGAGTTCTGAGAAGGCCGAAAGGCCGGAGAAAGACGGAACACAAAGAGATCTTTCCTCTTTTTAGAATTCAGATTTAGCATGGAAGAGACTCTAGGCAGAAACTAAAAATGCCATCTAAGGTAACTTGGCCAATGATTTCTTCCATTCAGTTTCAACCTCTTACAGGGAATTCACACACTCTGCTACAGTCCATATTCTTCCAACTTCTAAAATGAAGCTTTAGTATTTTGGTTCCCAGAAGAAATTGTTGAAATGGTGGTGCATCATTATTTATAATTTCATGTTCTTATTAGGGTTTCAAACAGCAGCAGCTTCCCCCCTCCCCAATAGGGTCCTATGGACTTTGGATTTTCAAGCCTGAAAAAGGGAACTGAGGTCATAAGCACCTTGGCCTTTGAAGTCAAGGGAAGCAGATTTTTCTAAGAGGCAGGCTGCCTTTCCTCTGATCTCCGAAGACAAGGTAAGCAGATTCTGCCTGTTAACCAGAGATTTTAAGAGCTGTTTTAGTACAGCAACTTTTCCCTTGTCTTAGAAGGACAAAAAAGTAAACACTTCCTGACCCAGATCCACATGGAATGGAGCCAGGTTTACAAGCCCTGCTTTTCCTGCTTCTCCCCCCGCCTGATTTTTCCCAAAAAACTTCCTGCCTTCAGCACCCTGAAGCCCCCATATATAAGCCCCAGCTCACAATCCGTGGAGACATTTTCCAGATTCTTCTAAGAGGCAGCCTGCCTTTCCTCTGATCTCCAAAGATAAGATAAGCAGATCGTGCCTGTTAACCAGAGAGTTTAGGAGCTGTTTAGTACAGCAGCTTTTCCCTTAACACGTCCTGACCCAGATCCTGGCTGGCAGACCAAAGAGAGCCAGGTTCACAAGCCCTGCTTTTCCTGCTTCCCCCCGCCTGATTTTTCCCAAAAAACTTCCTGCCTTCAGCACCCTGAAGCCCCCATATATAAGCCCCAGCTCACAATCCGTGGGCAGACATTTTCCATGCCCGGAAGGGAATCTGTCCCATGTGTTCCTTTGCTAATAAACCCTATTTTGATGGAGTTTTAGCTGTGCCTCGGTGCCTCCTCATCCATTCGCTCGTTCTCCACCAACTTTTTACCTATCAGTTCTGGTTTGGCAAACTGATTCTTAAGTTCTCTTTGCTCTGTGTGCTCTCTAGTGCCTGGTAGATATGGAAGAAATTTACCTTTCTCCACAGTGTCAACTCTCTGACCCTTGTGATTTAGCCCTGTAATTGATGTTGACATTTCAGTGGCACCTACGTTTCCATCATTTCACACTTGTTTCAAAAGACTCCGATGTTCTTGATGTTCTTCCCTTGCTGTGACTGTAAACTCCAGCCTGGAGAGATGCTGCATCTAGACACACTGTGGCTGCATCTCAGCCACTGCATCCTTCCTTGTGTTCCGTGTCTAAAACTTTCTCAGACCGTTTTAATCTTTGGCTATTCAGAGACTGTTCAATTGGGCATGGAATAGGGTGAAGAATGGGCTCCAACAGTGGCCTATCAGGAGGTATGGTTCTTAAGGTCGACGCTATCATTGTAACTGAAATTCCCTCATCCTAATCTCCTAAGAATAAGGGATCATCCTTGAGTTGAAAGAACCAACAGAACTGAAAGAATGGGTGAGAGTGATTGTCTTTTCCTTTTGTGAGACAGGGTCTCATTGTGTAGCCCTGTCTGCCTGAAACTCGCTATGTACATCAGGCTGGCCCCAAACTCAGAAATCACCTGCCTCTGCCTTCCAGAGTGTCACCACGACCAGCCAAGAGTGAGTTTTAAAGTTAGGCGAAGGAGAGAAAAAACTGAAGAGCAGGAGACAGATAAAGAGGAGGAAGCCATGCCAGTGCTCTTCTTGTGCCAGCTGTCATTACTGCCGAGGGCCTCTTCCAGGAACAGCTCCATGGCTGAGGGCTCCGTCCAGTCCAGTCCTTACTCTGTTCATAGCTCTGATCTTACATCTGAAGACCTTTCCCAATGTGTCCCTCTCCTATCCCGTTCCTTCCTTTGTGTTGCCATCTCTGCTTCTTTTGCTTGTTCTGCCTTTCTCTTGGCCTCTTAAATTGTGCCTGACTCACAGCTCTAAGAACGAAAGGCAGCAAGGAGGAGGAGCTTCTCTTGAGCCAGGAGTAACTGTAGCTGACACTGTCCTCTTTCACTCTGACCTCACATCCTGTTGTTTTCTGCCGCCTTCAGATTTTTTAAAATTTAATTTGTGTGTGTGTGTGTGTATGTGTGTGTGTGTGTGTGTGTGTGTATGCATGTATTGCCTACATGTAAGTACACCCATGCTGTGTAATGCCCACGGAAGACAGAAGAAAGCATTGGATCCCCTGGAACTGGAGTTATGGATGGTTATTAGCCACCATGTGGGTGCTGGGAATCGAACCTGGGTCCTCTGCAAGAGCAGTCAGTGCTCTTAACTGCTGAGCCACATGGCGGCAGTTAAGGGATCAGGGCAGCAGAAGGCATGAAGATAGTCATGGACTTGTTTTGGTAGTGATCACACGCCTTCATAAATGGTCACTTTTTTCTCTTCTTTTTAAGGAAGAATGCTAATCCCATTCTAGAAGCTACCACAGGACTGCTGGAAGGGTGCTGCTTCTTCACTTGCTTCTTTTTCCTCCTCTACAGTCTATGTCAGGTTTTGTAGTTCTGGCTACAGGAGCTTCCCCTACTTCAGCAGGCTAGCTTCTCTTCTGATGCCCATACCCAGACCCATGTCAAAATGACTCCAGCAACCACCCTGAAGGCCATGTCAAAACATTCCAAGATAATTTTCAGAAATTCATGTAGTTCTTAAACCATTTAAACTCTAAAGTCAAAATCCCTTACCCTCTTAGAAAGCAAAGGTAGTTGTGCCACTGGGCAAGAAATTTAGACCAGAAGCCAACCATCAGCCATCCCAATCTTGACAGGAACAAGGAAAGGTATGTGGTGGTACCGCCTGATTCAACGCACAGAATGCTTCAGCCAGGATTCAGGGCAGCAGAAGGCATGAAGATAATCATGGACTTGTTTTGGTAGTGAGAGGGCAGAAGAGACAAGAGACAAAAGACACTTCTGGGCTAGGTTTACATGGCTGATACAGACAGCAGCTGGGCAGCAGAGGCTTGCTTATGATGGCCCCAGCATGTATCTGGGAAAGGAGAAATCAGTGACCTAAAACCAAGAGCTCCCTGAAGGAACAAAGAATGGGTCTCTACCAAGAGCAACTTCAGTTTCATATTGAGATAATGTGGGAAAACATTATCTCAATATGAAACTGAATAGAACTTGCCTGTATTTTCTGTGGTCTCTGCTCAATGTCAGATGGAGTCATACATATTTTTGCAGTTAAATACCTCTCATATAATTCTTTTCTCCTTTAATAAAGATCACTAGGTCTAACAATCAATCACTCTAGGGTCAGAATCTCTTTCAAGCCATACCCTATGTAGGCTTGCATACAATGTGGGCCCAATTGCGGTTCAAGTTCTCAGTTACCAAGCTTCCTGGAACTCTATGTAGACCAGGCTGGCCTCAATCTCACAGATTCACCTGTCTCTGCCTCCCAAGTGCTAAGATTAAAGATGAGTGCCATCATGCCAGACTAGTTACCAAGCTTTTGAGTTGCTGATTCGATATTTTCTAGGGGGTGCCTTTTAAGGTAGGAGGCCCCTTAAGAACTCAATTGTCTGTGCTAATCCCTTTGAACCAGCTGTAATTATCATGACAAATAGGCGCTTCTAGAAGAGACCAATCCCTTGGGTCTGGGTCTGAGATTGTGGGAGGTGAGGACCCATACAACTACTTAACATGCATTCCTGTACTTCTTGATGGAATTTTAGCTCAGCCTGGCTAAAATTCATTCTTTCATTTTAAAACTTAGGTATACCTGCAGTGTACCTGTTCTGGGACCAGCACTCATGGGATTGGGTTGAGGTATGAAGACAAAGAGACTGAAGATGCTCTTGACATTTGTACCAAGTTAAAGAGTTCATAGCTGTGGCTGGCTGCAGCCCAGGATACCTCCAGTTCACCCAGGAAACTTCTGGAAGCGGCTCCCTTCCTCAGTTCACAATGTCTGCAGTGTTTTTTCTTTATTCAACAAGCTCAAGTCCTGATCATGCCTATTCCTGCTCTGGATAATTATCTTAGGAAAATGAAGGAGGGCCATTAAGAATCCTTTACTTCTTAACCATGCATGCTATTCTGGCTTCAGGTTATGGGCAAAACCAGAGCAACTTTAAGTGGCTCCCAAGACAAAGGCTATATACATTGTGCTCCATGGATGAATGAAATCATTGGTTGTTTTGAGGAAGGACTGGCTATTGATGATATTAGCAATAGCCTATGTGCTAGCCTTGTTTGCCACTATCACTGTCAAGACAACCTTGGCAACATGCTGAGGAGTCAATTTGGTGATTGCCTGACTAATAATGGGCACCAGTTTGTATGGTTCAAGCAAGATACACTAAGTCAATCACTTTATAGAATTTGGCATTCAAGTGGTACTCCTGATAGTTTAGTCAGTGTCAAGGCAATACCTAATCTTCCTTTTCTAGCTTGGAGAGCAGATGCCTTCATGGGCGATTTAAGTTTGTATTTGCCCAAGCTTATGATTGGAGAAGTAGCCTGTTTTCAAGGAGTCAAATGATGTCTTGGTTTTCTAATCAAAGTTAGAAAATATCATTCCTAAGGAATGCATATCAGCAGATATGAGCAAAGCAATCTTCAAAACCATGCGACCATGCTTTTATCAGCTCTGTCTCACATTCCATGCTTTGCACCAATAAACAGGGGCCAACTCTACTGAACCCTTTTTTGCCTCTTTGAATAGTCCTGTTTTTCAGAGTAACTGATGGTGTGCAATGTCTTGACCTGTATTATCGCTGGTATTAAAATTAAGGAATTAAAGGAATTGTGGCCTATGAGGAGTTTATACATTTTGAACACTACATGAAAATTCTTCAGTGATGTAGGATCTCTGTGCCATTTGCTAGAGTCCTTGGACAACCAGGGGTTGCCCAAATGGAACATGGCCGTTTCCACAGCTCTCAGCTATTGCCTTGGGGTCTCCTCTGTTTATCAGAGTACATTTCTGGATGTAAACACGGATGGTATTCCACTTTGCTTAATGGAGCTCAAATTACAAGTGACATAACACAGGAAGGAGATCAAGGCTAGCAGGGACCTTAACAAGGAAGAACAAGATTCTCTTGGGAGTTTTCAGACACCAGAATGGTTCAGTAAGGAACAGTGTCTCAGAAAGATGATAAGGCCTGGTGGGAGCTTCTGGAAAGACTGGCTTGGCTAGTCCTGACAGCTCCTGAAAGAGTGAACCCAGTCATCCTTGGGGTAGTGGTCCCAGTTCCCAAGATGGAGCACTGTCATCTGACTCACATGAAAGACCAAACAGCCCTGGTTTGATATGGAAACCAGTAGGTGTTGCTGATTGGCCTAAAGATACTAAATGGCTGGAAACTGGAACTCCTAGAAATTCTTCCTTTTGAGGATCAAGATGAGGAGACACCAGAGCAAGCCTTGGTAAGTCTTTTCTCCATGGTAAGGCTCCATGTCTTTATTGAGGCTATCTTCTCCTTGGACAACGAAGCCCAGGGTGATGAAAGAGAAGTCAGGTCTGACCTAGATAGCACAGACTATCAGAATGGAGGACTAATTCCACAAGAAACTGATGCACCTACCAAGAAAAAGCTGATGCCAACAAAGGGAGATGTCAGTCAAGGGGCTAAACTCGATCCATGGGGCAACAGCTAATGATTCATGAAGGATTAGAAATCAAATAATCCAGGCAGGAATCAAAGCACTACATGAGTTGCTAGAAGGCCCCAAGTTTTCATTGAATACTCAAGAAGTATTCGTTGTCAAAAATACTTCTGATAATGGTGTTATCATAGCTTCTGGACTGGGCTGCTTGAGATTGAAGCATTTGAGCTAGGACAGGTCATTGGAATTGGCACTAATAGGTACTCTACTCAGCACTCTGGGAGTTACTTCATGTCTGGGTGCACACAGTAAGGACACTGGGTATATTTGGAAGTAAATCTGATGTTTGACTATCAAAAGTAGCTGTGGACTGATCTACTTCTTATCAATACCTAATGTCTAATCTATGGGTGTCACATAACCAGAGAATTTTTGTTATCCATATAGACATTATTTTTCTAATGAACCATTAAAGCCCATTAAGAAAATAAAAGAGATAAAATGTACATGTCTTAAAAGTTACTGAGACATTTACTATATTCACAGTCTAGTATCAGCTACCATCTGGTTCCAGACCATTTTCACCATTCCAAAAGGAAACTTGGGAGACATTGAATGGTCCTTCCTGGTCCTCTCCCAACCAACCCTCTTCTTCCTCTGCTAACTGCTGGTTTATGCTATGTTCAGTTTGCATGGATTTTCTTATTTTACACATTTCACAAAGTTGAACTATGTAGTATGACCTTTTGTGTTTGACTTATGTAACATCAAGTTCCACCCATGTTGTAACATTTGCCAGCAAACATGCCATTCTGTTTTGTGAGGGACATCATTCCATAATATGGATAGATCATATTTTGTTTAATCATTTATTAATTGAGTACTTGGGCTGTTTCTACCTTTTGACTGTTATGAGTTATGTTTCTGCTATAAACATTTGCACACACATTTTAGTTTGAATACCTTCTTTCAGTTTGGGACTGTTTGAATATAGAAGTGCAGTTGTTATGATCAAGTTATTGAGAAACTGACGCAGTTGCTACACAATTTTATATTTAGCATACAGTGTGTGAGGAGCCTTATTTTTCCACATTCTCATCAATATTTATTATTTTCTTTTTTATTATAGTCACCTTAATGGGTATGAAAGGGTAATTTTCTTGTGGTTTTGATTTGCGTATCTGTAATGATTAGTAATGTTGAACACATTTTCGTATAGTTTTTGGTTTCTTATGTGTCTTCTTTGGAGAAATATTTATTCAAATTCTCTGTTCAACTTAAAATTTTTTTTTATGTTTTTGTTTTTCTGTTGAATGACAATGTTCTTTATGTACTCTAAAGCTAGACTTCATCCGATGTATGATTTGAAAATACCCCTCCAGTTATTTGCATTGCCTTTTCATGCAATGCACAAGTGTTAAGTTTTGATCACATTCAATTTTTAAAAATTGTTTGTACTTTGGTGTCATAGTTAAGAAACTATTGCCAAAATCCAAGCTTATAAAGATTTTCTAAGACTTTTAAATCTTATATTCGTATCTTTTTTTCTCTTTTAATGGGGCTTTTAGAAGTTCATACATTTCCGACTCAAATCCAGACCCTCTCCCCCATCCATGTCTTTCCCTATCCCCCCCAACCAAGCCCTATGCACTTTGCCATACATGCTGAGTCCTATTCATTCAGGTGTTTGTACCAAATGTCTGTCAGTGTAAATGCATCTACTGGAGTCTGTTCAGCCCATCCAGTTCAGCCATACTCCCCCTCAGCCAGCAGCAATCAGTCTCAAATAGTTCTCAGTCTAGTTTTGGCCCACCACCTATTTCTCACCTCCCCTTTGGGCCCTTGTTTAATTGAACTTACAGGGATCCCATGCTCAATGCCACCACTGCCTCAGGCTCACACGAGCAAGCTTCTATTGGCCTGGAGGCCTCCACCTCCGTGTTCATGAACCAGCCCTGGCTCTTACACTCTTA
This sequence comes from Nannospalax galili, assembly GCF_000622305.1. NCBI lineage: Eukaryota > Metazoa > Chordata > Mammalia > Rodentia > Spalacidae > Nannospalax > Nannospalax galili. Next base: position 272,209 of record NW_008357996.1, on the reverse strand, counting down.
CAATCTTTCCACCTCCTCTTCTGCAATGGTCTCTGAGCCGTGGGTGGGTGAAGTTCCATATAGGAGTCCCATCCTACACTCTACAGTCTCTTATTCTTCAAAACTTGGCCAGTTTTGGCCTTCTGTGTACGTCACACTCTGATGTACAAGGAAGCCTCTCTGCTGAGAGTTGAGGTGTGCATTAGCCCTCTCTCTGCCCCTTATTCCTCTATGTTCCATGAGCCTTAGTTGTAGAGATTCGACTGCAGATGTTTCTCCTACTACTGGGCATCTCCTAGGCATATGCTCTCTGTGCCTGACCAGATGTGCAACTCTGCAGTAGCCTCCATCTGTGGCAAAAAGAAGCTTCTTTGATGAGTGGTGTATGGCATGCTTGTCACTCTAGGGGAGGTCTCTTCTATCTGGTACTGTATTCCTTGCCAAGCAGCTCCCAGTTAATGTTCAGACCCTCTATGTGCATTTCTCACAGGGTTTCTAGGGCATCACTTTTCCCTCTAGGTTTCCTGCCCCCTAAGATTCACTCATCTCCACTCTTTTTTCTCCCATCTGCCTTCCCTCCTCCCTCTCTCCCTAGTCACAGTGCCCCCATTGTCCCTCCCCCAATACCTCCCAACTCCTGCCATCTTTCCTCTCCCGACGTCCCTCCCTCCCCCACTCCATGGTCTCTTGCGTGTCCCTCCCTCCTCTCCTCCCTGCTGATTACTCCCACTTTTTCCCCCTCCTTCAAGTAACACCTGTTCCCTACTCTCCTCCTTTCAGGTTGTTTCTTTTCCTTTACCTCCACGTACCCTTTCCCTTTCCCTGGCTCCTGGTGTGACATCAGAATGGATATACTCACATATAAGGGACTGGTGTTACAGTCCACAAAAGAGGGAGAACATACGTCACTTGCTTTTCTGAGTCTGTTACTTCACTTAGCATAGCACTCTCTAGCTCCATCCATTTACTTACAAATTTCATAGTTTCACCTTTTCTTACTGCTGAGTAGAACTCTATTGAGTAGATATACCACATTTTCATTAACCATTCTTCAGTTGAGGGACATTTAGGTTGTTTCCATTTCTTAGCTATTGTGATGAGATCAGCAACAAGCATGGATGTATGGGTATCTCTACAGTGTGATAAGTCCTTTGGGTTTATGCCAAGGAGTGGTATAACTGGATCATATGGTAAGTTCATTTTTAGGTTTTGGAGGGTTCCCTACACTGCTTTCCATAGTGGTTGCATGAATTTGCATTCCCCCTAGCAGTGAATGAGTGTTCCTCTTTCTCCACATCCTCTCCATCATTTGCAGTCTTTCGTTCTCTTCATCTTTACCAATCTGACTGGGATAAGATGGAATCTTAAAGTGGTTTTTAAATCTGCATTTCTGTAATTACTAAGGATGTTGAGCACTTTTTAAGGTGCTTCTTAGCCATTCTTATTTCTTTGTTTGAGAACTCTGTTTAGGTCTATCATGCATCTTTTCATTGGGTTATTTTATTTCTTTCTTTTTTGAGTTCTTTGTATATTCTGGATATTAATCTTCTGTTGGATGTGTAGCTGTGAAGATTTTCTCCTATTCAATGGGTTTCCTCTTCTGTTCCTTAGTTTCTTTTGCTGTACAGAAACCTTGTAATTTAATGAGTTCCCACTTAATGATTGTTGACCTTAGTGCCTGAGCAGCTGGTGTCTGATTTAGAAAGTCCTTTCCTATGCCTCTATCTTGGAGGGTGCTGCCTATATTTTCTTCTAGCAGTTTCCAAGTTTCAGGTTTTATATTGAAGTCTTTGATTCATTTGGAGTTGACTTTTGTGCAGGGTGAAAGGGTCGTTTCATTTTTCTGCAGGTAGAGATTCAGTTTTGCCAGTACCATTTGTTGAAGATGCTATCTTTCCTCCATTATGTGTTCTTAGCACAAAGGTGTGTCTTCCAGCTTCAGATGATCTAATCAAGAAGATCTCTTTCATTGCAGTTAATACCAGATCCAGTCAAGTTGACACCCAGAATTAGCCATCACAGAGGGTTTCCTCTAGTGCGTTTTCTTATTGCTTGTTATTGGTATAGAGAAAGGATCCTGATTTTTGTAAGTTGATTTTGTATCCTGCCACTTTACTGAAAGTATTAATCAATTCTAACAGTTTTCTAGTGGGATTTTTGGGATCTCTTATGTATAATATATCACTGCAAATTGGGATAATTTGACCTCTTCTTTTCCAATTGGTACTCCTTTACTTTTTCTTGTCTTACTCTTCTTGCAAGAGTTTCAAGCACTATATTGAAACAGAGTGGAGATAGTGGACAGCCCTGTCTGGTTCCCGATTTTAATGAGAATGCTTCCAGTTTTTCTCCATTTTGGATGATGTTGGCTATGGGTTTGTTGTATATAGCTTCATGTTGAGGTATGTTCTCTCCAGATCAATTCTTTCTAAGACTTTTAACATGAATGTATGTTGGATTTTGTCAAATGCCTTTTCTTTATCTGTTGAGATGACCATGTGATTTTTGTCTTTAAGATTTATGTGATTTATATGTTTTATTACATTTATTGACTTATGTATGTTGAACCATCCCTGCCTCTTTGGAAAAAAGCTGACTTGATCATGGTGGATGATTTTTTTGATGCAAGTATTTTGTTGAGTATCTTTGCATCTATGTTTATTAAGGATATGGGTGTATAGCTTTATTTGTTGCATCTTTACCTGATTTTGGTATTAGAGTGATACTGGCTTCATATAAGGAGTTTAGAAGTTCTCCCTCTGTTTCTATCTTTTTGAATAATTTAAGCAGTATTGGTTGTAGATTTTCTTTGAATGTATGGTAGAATTCTCCTGTGAATCCATCTGGGACTGGGCTTTTCTTTAGTCAGGAAGTTTTGTATTACTGTTTCAGTTTCCTTATTTGTTATGGGTCTGTTTAGGCTGTTGATCTCTTTGTTTAACTTTGGTGGTGGCCATGATTTTAGAAATTCATCAATTTCTTTTAGCTTTTCAAATTTAATGGAGAATAGATTTTTGAAGTGTTCCCTTACAATGTTTTGGATTTTTTTGGTGTGTCTGTTGTGATGTTTCCCCTTTCATCTCTGATATAATTGATTTGGATTTACTCTTTCTTTCTTTTGGTTAAGTGGGCTAAGGGTCTGTCTATCTTGTTTAACGTTTCAAAGAAACAGCTCTTAGATTCATTGATTTTTTTTGGTTTGTTGTTGTATTGTTTTCTTTGTTCCTATTTCGTTAATTTCTGCTCTGAGTTTTGTTATTTCTTCTTGTCTTCTAGGTTTTGGGTTGGTTTGTTCTTGCCTTTCCAGAGTCTCAAGTTGTACTGTCAAGTCATTTACATGCGCTCTTTCTGATTTTTTTAATGTGGGCTATAAACTTCCCTCTTAGGATTACTTTTAGGGTGTCCCAGAGGTTTTGTTCTGTTGTGTTCTCATTTTCATTTTGTTCCATGAATACTTTTCTTTCTTAATTTCTTCTTGGACCCATTCATGATTCAAGAGTGTGTTATTTAATCTCCATGAGTTCACATATTTACTAGAGCTTCTTTTGCTGTTGATTATAAGCTGTATTGCACTGTGGTCTGATAGAAGGCATAGAATTATTTCAATGTTTTTTTGTATCTGTTGAGATTTGTTTTGTGCCCCAGAATGTGGTCAGTTTTAGAATAACTTGCATGAGCTGCAGACTAGAAAGCGTATTCTTTGGTGGTTAGGTGGAATACTCTGTATATATCTATTAGATCCATTTCATGCAGTACGTCATTTAATTCAGTGGTCTCTGTTTATTCTTTGTCCAGTTGACCTGTCTATTGAAGAAAGTGAGGTATTAAAGTCACCCACTATCACTGAGTTGGTGTCAATCTCTGTTTTAGAGGCCTGGACTACTGATTTTATGAAATTGGGTGCTCCAGAGTTTGGTGCATAAATGTTCATGGTTGTCATATCTTCTTGGTCAATTGTTCCTTCGATTAGAATGAACATTATCTCTTCTGATGAGTTTTAATTTGAAGTCTATTTTGTCAGATATTAAAATTGCGACACTTGCTTGCTTCTTAGGGCCATTTGCTTGGAGTTTTTTTTCCATCCTCTCACCCTAAGATAGTGTCTCTATCCTTGAAGGTGAGAGGAATTTCTTGACAACAAAATGATGGGTGTCTTTTGAGAGGGGAGTTAAGGCCACTGATATTTAGTGCTATTATTGAAAGGTGTGCATTGGATACTGTCATTTAAATTTCTCTGTGTTTGTGGCCCTATTTTGTGTTTCCATTGTACCTTTCTTATTTTCTTTCTGTAGCCTTTCGGGCATGCTCATTCCATTCTTCGGTCCTTTGTATTGCTGCAGGTATTCTCTGTAGTGCTGGTTTGGAAGACATGAATTCTTTCAGCCTATTTGTGTCATGGAAAATTTTCTGTTCCCTTTCAACCTTGATAGTTTTGCCGGATAAAACATTCAGGGTTGGCATCCATGGTTGTTTAGAACTGGGAATACTTTGTTCTGGGCTCTTCTGGCTTTCATAGTTTGCATTGAAAAGTCAGCTGTAATTCCGATGCATTTTCTTTTATATGTAACTTGTTTTTTTTTCCTTTAGCAGCTTTCAGTACCCTCTCTTTGTTCTGTACATTTAATGTTTTTACGACGATATGTCATGGAGACCTTCTGTTCTGATCATGTCTTACTGGTGTTCTCTGTGTTTCTTGACTCTATAAGTTCTTTATAGGTATACCTTTCCTTAATTTAGGGAAGTTTTCTTCTATAATCCTATTGAAGATCTGTTCTGTGCCATTGGTTTGAGTTTCTTCTCCTTCCTGTAAGCCTATAATACGTAGATTTTTTTCATTTCATGTTGTCCCACATTTCCTGAGTATTCCATTCCTGTTTTTTTTTTTTTTTAATTTTGCATAGTGTGTGCTTAAGGAGTCCAGATCTTCAACTTTATCCTCCAGTCTTGATGTTCTGTTTTCCATTTCATTCTGCTTGTGAGACTTTCTCTTGTTGTTTCTAATTGGTTTACTGAGTTTTTCAGTCCCATGTTCATTTTCATTTGTTTTTCTTCCCTATTTCTACCTCTTTAGTGAATTCGCTTCTCAAGTTATGAATTGTTGTTGATATTTTATTAAGCCGCAGATTTGCATATTCTTGGGCATCTGTCAAAAGTTTATGGCTCTCCTCTTTGAGTTCTTTGAGTTGTTTGTGTTTTCTTGAAGTTCTTTCATCATGATCTTTTCAATTCTGTGTTCTGGGGTTCTACAGGGTGGTTCTCATTGCTGTGCACTTCTGTAGGACTTGTTGGTTTCGTGGGGGACATATTTTCCTGGTTTTTCATATTGTGTTTTTGTGTTGCTGTTTGGACATTGGATGTTCTTTGTTGGTTATGTGTTCAACAAGGACTTCTACTCTGTTTTTGCTTAATTTAATTTTGGTTCTGTTAATATTGTCTATGTAGCTTAGTTACTTTTTGTTTAGGTATGGAAGACAAATTGGTGAGTAGTTCAAGCTCTTGCTGAATAGTAGACTCGTCAGAGTCCTGACTGAGCAGGTCTGTCTGCCTGTTGAGGACACTGGGAAGTTGGTGGTGAGGGGACTACCTGGGGAGACAGCCAAGGAAGAAGGCTGGTCTCAGGTATGCAAAGGTAAGTTGGGGGTCGGGGAAGGCTGTGAGATCTCTAGGGAAACAGACTGAAATTGGGTTGGTCTGGTTGCAAAGGATCAGGAAGCAGTGAGGGGATCTGGGCCAAGAGGTTAGTCCAGAGGTCTGGGGTGCCAAGAAATGAAGTGGGCCTGTGCCCAGGGCTAGAAGGAGTTTGTATTTATATCTTTTGTGCATTTTGAGTTTTGTATATAATGTAGGCTGAGTCCAATCTCTCTTTGTGCCCATGTGTGACTATTCATCTGAGTTGTCCCAACCTCATTTGTAGGAAACACAATTCTTCATTAAATGGCCCTGGCATCATCACTGAACAAACCTTTGCCTTTACATGCATATTTTTCTTTTGGACTTGCTTCTTTTCCTTATTTGTATGTTGCTTTCACGTGAGAACAGACCACTTAGTTTCATATTAAATATAGGAATCAAGAAGAGTTAATCACACAATTTTTATTATTTCTCAAAATTTGAATTCTCAAGATTTGGGAAAACCCTATCCATTTTCCTAAGTACTTTTCCTAAAAATCAATAGTCTCATTAAGAAATTATTTTTTTTTCATTTAACATTTATTTATTTGTGTATGTGTGTGTATAAGTGCTAAGTATGTATGGGCCCATACCACAAGGGTCTATGGAAGTCAGAGGACAACCTGTAGGAGTTGGTTCTTTCCTTCCACAATGTTGGTTGCAGGGATTGAACTCAGGTTTTCAGCCTTCGCAACACGTATCTTTGTCTGCAGAGCCATCTCACTGGCCACTGATCGAAAGTTACTTGTAAGATCACTGTGTTTTGGATCCTCATCCTTAATACAAACATAGTAACTGTAAGATATCCCCCAGAATCATATTGCCATCCCACTTTCCAGCCTTAACTTGTACTGAATTCCTAATTTACAATGGCCATTCACTGACATTAGAAAATTGGGCTGCTGATCAATATGGCTGAAGGGAGACGTCAGGTGTAAATAATGTGAAGGGAGCTCCTTTGGTCAGCCCCTTGGCTAATGAGTACTTTAGTGACACAAAGATGTCTTATATTTCTTGGTGATAGGGATATGAGAATGACATTAGCAATACAGGGGAGATGGCCTCAAAGAGGAGGGCAACTTTAACCAATTACAGGACCAGAGTCCATAGACTGAAGCCAAGGTGGGTTAGTCGTCAAGGTGAGGCACTGTGTCCTTTCTTCCTGTTTCCACTTTTCGTGGTCAATGTCAATCCCCTGGGAAGCACCTAGGAGTCTGCCTTAGAAGAACAGAGAGAAGAGCGACCATCTTGAGGGTCTTCACAGAGACCTCTGAGGGATTCCTCAACCAATGGAAACATGTTCACCTGACAGCACTTTGGCACTTTGAGAAGAATGAAGGCAAGGTAACTCCATTAAAGAGCTGCGTGTGATACTCCATCCGAGCTTCCTTTTCTTACTTTCAGGCACTGGACCCAAGACGAAGCCACATCAGCAAGCTGCTTTGTAAAGACACATGAGGGAGTTCTGAGAAGGGGAGAGAGAACAGGAATATCAGCTCAGGAGCACAGCCTCTGGGGAAGAGATGCAGAGTGCACAGAAAAGGAGCTTGAGAGATGTGCAGACAATCCCCCCTTTGTGCTTATGGGCCAGTTCTGAGAAAGCAGAGCAAACACTGGGGTGGCCTCTATCAGGAGGCTGGGAATTCCTTAGGAAGAAGGTCAGCACTGAAACCTGCTTCGGAGAAGTCTCAAGGGGAAGTTTCTGAAGAGACAGTGGAGAAGAAAGCCTCTCCTCAGAGTAAATGAGGGGTTAGTTTCTGGGTTCTGGCTGGCTCTACTATGGCCCTCCTACTTTCCATCCATCAGGGAGGAGGAGGACAATGAAATTTTTTGAGTCATGGAAACCTTTGAATGTGGTACCACCGACCTAACCCCAGCAACAAATCCCATCCAGGAAGTTGTCTTTCAGGTCCTTGGCCTGGTGCCACAGACTTGACTGCTATGGGGAGACTTGGTCTCTTTAGTTTTGTTTCTAAACCTTGATCTGGGCCTCATGAAACACTCCTGAGATCCCTGTAATCTAGAAAATCCTAATCCCTAACACAGTCACTGTTAGGGAAACCAGTCTATCACATCGCAATCCTGTTTTCCTACTTTGTCATCAGTTCCGATTACTGCAGCTGTTCTCCGAGACTAGGAACCTGAGCTGCTGACAGCCTGGCCCAAGGAAGACTTCAGTGATAAACAACATGAAGGCTTCAACTTAGCCAGCCTCTTTGCCAACATGTGAATGAAAGCTCACCCCCCTTCCGTCCCCAGAGAGACAGGGAAAGCCAGGGACCCCACTTCTACCTATCACGGTCAGTCGGGAGGCAAGGTGAGGTGATAGGTCTGTCCTTGTGCCTACAGAGCTCACCCTGGGAAGTCAGTCCTGAAAGGGGGGCATGCGGGAATTTCATTCAGTCTCTAAAACAGACTTTACACAGGCTCACACAGCGTATCCCACCTCAGTAGGAGCATAGATCCTCTCAGATGATTGACAATGAAGATGTGGAAGAGTCAAAGTGGACAACTCAACAAGTGTGAGAGCATTGAAAGCTCCATTTTCCAAGACTGGCCTACTGACAGGCGGCTAGGGTGTCCTGAGTCAAGCACAGCAGGAGCTTCTAAGAGGGAAGGAAGCCTCTCTGCCTTCCCTAAGACAGCCAAGTCTAAGGCCTGCTCAATAAGGTCATAGAAGAGGTGGGGTGGGGATGAGGTTGAGAGGTGTCAGTTTCCAAAGTGATACCAGGACTTCTCTGTTTAGACCCAAGTGGGCCTTTTCCTACAACAGAGTTACTCAGCAGCACACACAATGTCTTAGGTCACCTAATGAGCTTGGAACTAAGACTTCAGTGTAGCTTTTTAGCTTAACTAGAGAGGAAGGCTTGTATGGGCCACAATAGTCACCGCTCCCTGGAGAAACGTGTATGGAAGGGAAAGGTCTGAGGAAGCTAACCTGCAAGGTTGGCCCTTCTAAGATGATGGGAGACAAACTCATATCATTCCTGCTTCTATACTGTGTGTGAACAGCATGATTCCAGTTCAGCTACTTTCATGTGTGTGAGACCTTTCCCCCAAGGAGACAGAGGGTTTGCATGTGACTCGTTTCCAATGAACACTTGGGCCATGGTCTGTAGGGAACTTCCTCATTGAAATTTCTCTCACATCTGTTGTCATAAGCCATTGCTGGAGGACTTCACTGGACTCTGGAGATTCCATTGGGAAGCACTCTGGACTTTGTGCCTTGAGCCTTGGGCTTTGAATTTGTTCTCTGTTTTCTCTCTGAGAAACCACAGTTTTGACTGCAACCCCATGATGAGTCCTGAGAGTCTGGAGACTCATGTAGTGTTCGGCCTTGGGAAACCTCAACACATCACTTGGTACGCTCTCCTTTCCTTCTGTTGTTTTTGTATCTCAACCGTCTTTGGGAGGAGCTGGCAAAGGAAGAGGAAAAATAATTTTCTGTGCGTGTAACCTGACATTCCCTCGGCTCCTTCTTCGTTTTCTACTCCATTCAGACATCGTATCTCATCTTCCTCCTTCAGAGGGTCTCTACTAAGCAGCTCCTGGACCCCAGCAGAGACACCTGTGTAGATCACGTGCTCAGAGCTCTGTCCTGTAGAGCACAGCACGTGCCTTGTCGTCTGCTATTCAGGCAGCATCAGCCTCCCCTCACTTTGTTCTTTCACAGGCATTTCTCCCCTCTCCCCTTGGGAGGTTCAGGCTCCACTTTTCATTTACTCTGAAGGTAGCTTCTGAAAATGTGTCTACATTCATCCTTGACATGACTCAAAACTTCAATATTTTTTCTTCCTTTCTTACCTGAATTTGTTCAAAGACATTTTTGGTAGGCTTGCCTAAGGAAAGAGACCATCTGAGGATGGGGCAGAACAACAGATGCCTTCATTTTACCTGCTTAGCTCGGGTGTATCTGGAACGACTATCTCGAGTCTCCCCAATGCTTGTCAACAACTGTGTCCCAGCCCGCTGCCTTCAGCAATTTCAGATTCTATCACTCATGACACCCAAACAGGCCCAGGTCTTCATCCTATAGCAGTCTCCACACAGAGGTGTAGCCAGCCACATATGTAACCCCAGATATGGGCCAACCCACAAAGTCATATTGTTGATTGCAGACTGGGAAACTCAAAGGACCATCAAGTTTCACTGGCCCACCTAAGCCTTGGCAACACAACGTAATTGTGACCTCCCCACCCATCCACCCACCACCACTTAGTGCTGTAGCAGTCCTCACTGGGCAGAGCTCAGGTCGTTGTCTGCAACTCCTGGACATGTTCCTAGAGCTTCTAGACAGGGCTCCCACACTTGTGGGAGGGTTTCCAGGGATTTCACTCAGACTCTCTGACACTTCTTCATAGAGGTTTCAGTGAGTCTTTTACAGGACCCACAAGCCTTTTCAAGGTTCCTCAAGCTTCCAGTCAGGCGTCATGGTGCTCCTCACCGAGGTCTTGGCTTATTCTGGTAGATTTTAGAGGTTTCAGGAGGGTTATGTTCATTGTATCACCTTTTGCAGGGACCCAGGGAGGACTACTTTTAAAAAAAATTAATGGGATGCTAATTATGCAACTTGCACTTAGTCATCCCCATTCATTCATTCATTCATTCATTCATTCATTCATTCAGCCAACACTTGAAGTGTCGTGGGCACTGACCTGTGTAAGACTGAAAACCTTTGTCACCAATCTCAGAGCTCACTTATCCAGGCTGTTTCCCCTGCTATTGTAACTACCACTGTTTGCCTCATGTCCTCCTTCCTTAGACCTCTTGAACACACAGCTTTGTGGTTCATCATCTTTCATCTCTTACATGGCCAGTTTCTCACATGTGTGCTTCTTTCTAGAAGCCTGCTAAAATCTCCTCTTGTGGAGTCTTGTAGGGGATCTGATCTGTGTTACCCAGCAAGGACAACCTGGGGATCCTCTACCAATTTTGGACACACTCTGATGGAAAGGAAAGGGTTTTCCCAGGAACAAGAATTTACAGAGACCCTTTAGCTGGGCAGCCAGCTTACCCAGCCCTACATCTTTGGCCTGGTAGCCTCACTTTTCCATTTCTTCTTGGGAAAAGATTGCATGAGCCACAGTCAACAAATTGTGTTGTCTCTCATTACTTGTAGCTGGAGACCATTCCCTCTCATCTTCACAAACTTTTCTCAGCCATGAAGGACCCTCTGCCACACAGCTAAAACTCCAGACATTCAGGGCATCCAAGGTGGGGAGTGGGGAATCCCTACTAAAGCAAAAAAAAAAAAACCACACAAAAAAACAAAAAACCAAAAAACACCCCAGGAAGACTTCAAGCTCAGACCTTTTCACACCCTGACATAAGTCAATAAATAGACTCTCACAGGAAAAAACCAGAGGGGACCAAGATTTTAACATTTGGAAGACAAAGGACAAAGTTTACAATGGCCACCTGTAAGCAAGGAGTTGGAGGTAGGCTGGCTGAAGGGTCATGAAAACACCCCCAAGAGACTTCCCTATTGCATAGCTGGCCTTTAGGACAGCCTTGAAAAGAAGGTCCAAGTCATGTTCTAGAGGGGACACCATGCTGTCAAGGCAGGCTTCTGTAAGTGGCAGCGGGCTGCTCCGTCTGAATATTGAATACAAGCACCTCCAAAACCCAGTGACACTTGTCGTTAGGTCCTTTATCCCCAGTCATTTTCCTCCAGTAAGAAAAGCCCCAGTGGGGTCTTTGAAAGTATATGACATCACAATGGGATTGTGGATGGGAGAGGCTGGGTGTGGATCAGAACTATATCAACATTGATAGCTTGGGATCAGTTAACTCTTGTGGTCTACATATCTGGACCTCATTTTATCTGTCCAACATCCCTAGGAGATAGGCATTGCTATTTCATTTTCATTTTACAGCTGAGGAAAATGAGACATGGAAAGTAAGCATCTCACCCACTTACTGAGCTCCTGCTACAACATCATTTTTCTACACCTGACTCATTTCGTCAGATTTTCTGAACTCAGTCTTAACTCTGCTTCTTCTTCTGAAACTGGAAGCCTTAAAAATAATCTCCTGGAATGGATAAAGGAGGGGAAAGGACTGGTGTGGCCTGAGAGCTGACTCCCAAGTTGGAGAGGCTTCAGGGTCTGTGTGGTCTGAGCTTGCCCAGGTCTGGAATACTGCAGACTTGATGACACCCTCTACTTCTGCCTCTCCCTTTGCATCACATTCTGTTTTGTTGTTTATTGCCTTGTGCATGCTTTGCATACCCTGGGCCACATCTCTAGGCCACCTTATTGTTCTCTGCTCTGCCTTTTGTCTCCCGCTGGTCTCCTTCTCAGGCCCTGCCTGCCCTTTGATCTCATTCCACACCTTTATGCAGTTGTATTGACTTTCTTTTATCCAATTATTTTCCTCTTTCCACTATTTATGTACCTCTGGGATATTTTTTTCCTTCAGTTTACAAATCTTTATGCATCTTGCTGAATGTATGTTTCTGGGGTTTGCCCCCTTTCCCTTTTTCCATGCTAGGAATCTAACCCATGGCTTTGCTTATACTGTCCTTGTGTTAAAGTCCTGGCCTTTGGCCTATTTGCTTCCCCTTCCAGTATCTAAGAGGGGAGGAAGTGCTCACTGTGACAGGATAAAATGTACTTTTTTGGTAACATGATTTAACAGCCTTTGTATCTGCCTCCGACTTTAATTCTTGCCCCTGAATATGCCATCTTCATGGGAACTCTTGTGTTCTTCTAAATATGCCCTGCCTTTGCAGTTACAATCCCCAGTGATGGGAAGACGTGACCACACCAAAGCCACTCTTCTGCCATCTTCCACTCGTTCAAGCCTCACATAGCTTCCTTAAGGAAGATACCCCAACTGAGCTGTGTCTCACGTTTCCACCCCATAGTTCTACAGTTAAGCATCTTATGAACTGCATTGTTTAGTAATGTCTCCTCCATTCGAGAGGCTTCCTTCTACAAATCCTTTCAAAAGAATACAGCAGCAACACTAGTTTTCCTACTTATGGTTCTCCCTAATCCTGCTCTGAAATATTGCTCCCTCTTGCCTGAGCTGGAGGTCCTGTGAGCTCCAAGAGACTTAAATCCCTCGAGAGAGTTTCTTCTGGGACTTCTCTAGTCATGAGATTGGATAGGGATTTCATTGGATCCTGCCAAGAACCATTTTGGTGTCTCTACTTACAGGCAAGAAATCTAGACAAAGCCAGTTTCCTATCAGAAAACCCCACCTCACTATTCCATAATGACACATGCATTCTTCAAAGGGAAGCACTAGATTTCATTATTTCTCTCTTCCAATGTCCATAAATGTTTTTGCTGAAATGTTTCCTTTGCATATGTGTACATGTATGTGGACATAGGGTATGCATGTGCAGATGCATGTTTTCTGGGTATAGATAGAGAGTTGGTACATAGAGAGGTTTCATTCACATACCTACAGCAGAGGGATGAGAAGTGGGTCCTGGGTAACAGGCATTGTCCCAACCTTGACTCTGTGGCTACATCTGAAAAATTGTGTACTTGAGCTGGGTTCTGAGCAGGGAACTAACAAGTTCTATGCACTTTAAAATTCAAATTTTGAAGTTTATATACTCCCTTAAAAGCAAAAGACTCCTCTAACAACCATAGCCAACAAAAATGACATCGTCTCGCAGGAGTGAAACCCTGCATAGTCGTGCTGGCTGATTGAATAATGAACATCATCCAGCTAGTCGATTTCACCTTGTTTCTCCGCATGTTCCAAAAACCCTATGAAGGGAAATCTGAGCCCTGTACATTTCCAAGTTTCTGTTGCTGGCTTCACCAACCAGTCAATGCCTCCAGCAGGACTTCTTGCTCTGGTCTCCCCTGGCACAGGCATCTTTCTCAGCAGCTGATCTGACACCAGCTCTCTTACCAACCAAGGACTGCAAATTCCCCCAAATTTCCTGTCTTATGCCTGCAGCAAGGCCCTGGTCACCTTGTTCCCAGGATGGTTCCCAGCCCTGTCATTCATTGCTTTCTGGGGAACCTTAGGCAACATCTGGTGAAATCAGACCCCACAGTAATAATCTCGGCTAGGTTAGTCATTTACTTTCCCACATGAATTCTAAGGGT
>NW_008357996.1:250944-258466 GCF_000622305.1 Nannospalax galili | reverse complement strand
TTTTTTTTTTTTTTTTTTTTTTTTGGTCTAATTATGAAACAACAGGAGGATTTAAGAAGAGATTTTTTAAATCCACTGTGAATGTCTAATAGTTTTTGCTTGATCTGTATAGTTGTTCAATTGCTTGTGTGCATACACTTCGACAGTTTCTTCAACCTAATAAAAAACTGCCCATTCCCATAGTCTTTTAAAAGGAAAATCCAGGCATTTACAATGTCATGAAATAATGGTTCTGTGGTTCTGTTTTTATGCCCTTTATCCTACTTCGTGTTTGTCATTTAATTAACTACCCTTTAAAATTTTTTCCTTCCTATTCTCTCCTTTGTCTCTGTCCATTTAGAAATCCTGTATTTTTCCATTCCCATTCATAATTATTTCCTGTTTCCTGATATTCATGATCAAATGCATATTTCTTGGTAAAAAGATTGAAATAGTCTTTAATCTCACTAGTTAACATTCCTTTCCCACCAGTATCCATGTTTGTCACGCAGAGAAAGCACACCCAGCTAGCTACCTAGGCACTTCTGGCTGGAGCAAACAAAGAGATGGGGCTTTGATCTGAGAGTGGGCCTCTAGGGACCCATCAAAGATCCTGTTTTCTCCATTGACAGGCTGGATCTGACAAATCCTGGCAACTGGTACTCAAAACTTCATTTTGAAAGTCTCTCTCAGACTTGATGCATTTGTCAGCACAGCCCTTAGAAAAGGACAGGAGGAGACAGATTGGGGAGTGAGAAAATAAGTTGTCCCTGAGGGCACCAGGGAGAGAGGGGTATAATAAAAGGAAAACCTGAAGGGATGGTGTTTGACTGAAGGTTACCTCTGCTTGGGAAGGGGATTTCTTTTTAGCAGACAGTGAGCTCCACAGTGCCAACATGTTGGGGCACTGCATCTTAAAATTCATGGGAAGAAAGTAAGGTCGGGGTTGGGTGAGGTACCCCTTGGGGTCATAGCCAAGAAATTAATAGAGGAAAAGGGGGGTATTTATAGGGTGGGCTTGGAGATGTGTGAAGGGACCCTGTTTGGAAGGCAGGATTCAGGTAGGGGTCCCTGACAAAACAGACTTCCTATCAGGGGCTTCCTTGCCATGAAGGAGTGAGATTTTGACTAGGAACAAGGAGGCAGTACCCTGGGGTCCCATGACTGAAGTGTTTCCTCTCAGAAAGGGTATAGGAGCAATCGGCTCATGGGATTGAAAATGCACGGTCGGGGTTAGACAGGGTGAGACGGTAAGAATCACTGCCGGCTCTTGTTCCAGCAGTGATGAGTAGTAACCCTCACAGCAAGAATTCTTGTTATGCTTACAGACAAATCCAGCAGCCCAGAGTTAACATACCTAACAAGTGGGAGAACTTTGACGAAAATCAGTCCATCCTTATTTCAAAGTCCCCAGCTTCAATGTCTCCAGACACTCCATGATATTGCATACTTTAGTGAGCTTACTTTGGAATTTGACCTTACATTTGCAAATGAAAATGAGATGACTCTGCCCCCCCACCAGAATGGGGAATTGAATAGACAGTAGATGAGACCTTAGTGACAAAAGTTTCATTTCTATATCTGCTTTGCTTACAAAGACAAGTATACAAGGTGGGTTGGCTGATCCCTCAGCTGTGGAGCTATAACAGGTCACTTGGGTTTCTCTGTCTCCCAAACCATGATCAGAATGGCCACTAACATATCCCTCCCAGACCCCCAGCCTGTTTGCTTCTGCTGAAATTACAGCAGAAAGTAGGAAGGCAGGGGAGAATTCCTGCAAAAGAGAAAGCATGGTTCTCTTCGCTTGTTAACCGGTTCGTCTTCCCTGCCTCTTCACCTTCTTAAACGCAGTTATATCAGGGAAATACAGATTATAAAAAGGAAACCGGGAAACACCCATCATCAGTCATAGACTCTTGCAGTCTGGGCAGGGCTCCTCACTTAATCTCTCTCTCCCCCTGGGAAAGTATAAACGCAAGAGTAAGAAACAAAACTCAGTGGCCTTTAGGGGTGTAAAACGGTTGAAGTTTATAAAAGGAACTTCAGTTTTGTATTTTGTTGTGCATTTGGTATTCGAAGAACTCAATCACGCTAACTTTGTGACTGCATCCTAAATCAGAGGATATTTACAAAAACTATAGTCAATGAATAAATGTGCAAGCAAAAGTGGTTTTAAAGAAAGGATTTATTAAATGTGCTTGAAAAAAGCCTAAGACACCACAAGCAGCACCAAGTATTGCTCTTCTTGTCAAAGTCCTTTGGACTTAAAGGAGTGGTAAGTATAAAAAATGTAGCAAATGAGGCTTGGAAAGGGTTGGTGATAGGACACATAGAACACGTTAGAAAAGACCTATGAGGGCTCAGAAGCAAGGTGGCAGAAGGAAAACAGATGCCCTGGCTGCCCCAGAGCAAGCCGCCCAGCGGGTGGTGGCAGAACTTCCACAGCCAGGTGAGGGCAGGCTGGTAGGAGGGTCCCTCAACAGACCACGGAAAAGGAAAGACTGGCCAGACTTGGGCTCCTGTCACAGCCCTCATTCAGAAGGGTTCGAGATGATCTGACTCATCCAGAGTGCAAGAGGCTGGAAGGGGCTGGGCACAGCCTCCCTCCCCAGGAAAAGTATACGCAGAGCTCACAGCCTCACAAAATCTTGCCCTTCCCAGGTCCCTGAGCTTAGGCGTGGATCCTTCACAGAGAACCCAGGCTGCTACCACTGAATTTAATTTGCACAGTACTCCCTGAGCAACTGCACCAACCCCCCCCCCCCAAAAAAAAAAACGACTTAAGTACGCATTACGTACGCATGCTTCGGAGTCTAACGGAAAGCCCAGCCACTGGCTCCGCCCCTGCCACGAGACCTAGGAAGCCCCAGCCGTTCCCCAGGCACTCCCAAGGGTTTGGAACGGAGACCATGTGGGCGCCGTTTGAAAGGCCTTGGCCACTTCGGCCCTGCAACTTTCAGTTACGCTGGTCCCAGGGAGGATGCAGGAGCTGGCTTTGACAAGACCCTGCAGGGTGGGGGAAGCCCATTTTCCCAGACCCCAACCCGAAATTGTTGCCAAGACCTTGAACTGTGGCAGTGATATTCTTGTGCTGACAGTGGCCTTAGGACGAGGTTAGGTAGGAGCTGAGCAAACCTTGTTAAATAACGTAACCGACTGACTTAGTAGCCTTTGGAGCGATCTCTGGACAATTTTCAAACCTGTCACTGGCAAAGGACATTACAGTGGGTGAAACCGTAGTTGTTCCATGAATACTGAGCCTTATCTGCCAATCCCACAGATAACTTCTCTGAAGCACAAGGCTGAAAGACGTTTAGGCAGGTTTTTCTGACAAGAGAGCTGGCATGCTTCCTGCCCTTTGATTTCCTTGGGACCCTACTTAGCAATTTAGTGAAGCCTAGAACCAATGAAGTGACACTTTTCATGGGTCTGTACCTTTACCCTATGTCACCCAGCTGCTGTAGATAGCTCACAGGGTTCTGTCTAACCCTAGGAACCTCAAGATTTTGGCATTACCTATTTCCCTTCAGATTCTTTTTCTAGCAAAGCCCTCTCCTGCTCTCATGGCCCAGTCCGGGAAGATGTTCTTTCTGGATGGGAAGAAAAATAATTCCCAAAGTGACTCTTAAGTCACTTTGATGTCATTGGAAAAGTCACTGTAACTGTCAAGAGTAGTGCTAGGTTCAAGAGATTAAACTAAAGAATATTGTGCTCAGAAACTTCTCTCCCTGGAAGGAGACTTTTGATTTTCTAGTGTAGGTAGGTGTTCTGAGTAACTTGGATGCACAGCTGGCACAAAGGTCTGAAGTTTAATGAGACAATTGTTTGTGGGAGTCTTGTTAGAGTTAGTCTGTGGGTGGAAACAGAAATTGATAGGCATCGTGGGGAGGCCTGTTCTTCCTGGAGCTACAACTGGGAAAATGAGATGGGCCCCCAGTAAAAGGCAGCAGGGGGTTTCTTAAGAAGGGTTATCATTCTGTGGTGAGGACATTCTTCAAGCTCATTTTAAAATAGCTTAGGCCTATATATGAGTAGCCACACATATAGTGATAGCAATTAGAGAAGACTTACTATAGTTGGAAACTCAAAAGAAGGTGAGACCTCACTGGATGTTCTGACCTAAAGACAAAACCAAGAACAAAATCAAAACCCCTCCCATCCCTTGTCATTCCACATGATCCTGGAAAAAAGATTCCAGAGACAACTGAACAGTAAGTTAGGTCTAATTTAAGGGTTTTTAGGAATTTGAGATTCAATCTTGTGGGGATTGAATACCCTCTAGGAGTTGTGGTTTACAGTGTTGAGCAACAGTAGTTGTGGGGTATGGTTGATGCACGATAAGTCATTGTTAGGTCAGAAGTTATAATGTGATTTGCCTAAATCCTCTTGTAATGTCTGACCACTAGGGTTTGGGTCAATTATCCACCTTTTGAAATAAAAAAGCCTTCTTTCATCTTTGGTATTTCCCCTTGTCCCTCTCTCAGTTCTCCGTTTTAGCATCACCCAATTCTTGAGCTTAGTGTGTACCTTGTCCCCTTGTCCCTCCCTGGAACTTTGTCCTCTGTACTCGACTGATGCAGAGCTCTGCATGCCAGTGGGAACCCACAGACCCTTGAAGGAGTCATATTTTGCCGTAGCTTACGCTTAGCCCTTTCTCCAGCTGAGAATATATGAAGAGGCCCAGAAGCGTCTGAGCCTGGTCAGTGCTAAGAAGAGGGAGCTCAAAAGTGCTCTCCAGCTCTGTGGGAGGTTGGATTAGGATCAGAAAATGGGATAAAGGCATAAGGAACATGGACGTGGGAGGAAGCCAGAGATTTTCTTCTGCTATGTGTTGGTTGGCAGCCCTTTCTGTCACTCAAAGAACCATGGGTCTGTCTGTTTGGAGCAGTGTGCTAGAGGTCAGGTCGTCAATTATTGCCCACTGGATGAAACTACACCCTTGAAAGCGCCAGTTTCTAGGTTGATGGTAGTTGGAAGAGCTTTTGGGTGACTCAGAAAGTGAAGGGAGTGAATGACTTGTGGACCAGTGGACTGTACCTCTGTGAGTGGTTAGCGGTGCACTTTGTGGCTACTGCTTTCCTTTCACAGAGACTTAAGTTGGTCCGATCCTTGCCATAAAGAAAAAAAAATATAGAAAAGGTGAAAAAGAATTATCCAAGCAGAAATCCAGATGAGAATATAGAAAGGGAGTAAAAAACAGTACAGAGTTAGCTTATAGCAACAGAGGCAGGGCCAGCAAAAGACAAAATGGTGGAGGAAGGAGGAACCCTAAGGAAAGCACAAAAGGGAGCAGCCAGAATCTTTCCTGAAACCAGAGAGAGTGAGGAAAGACCAAAACGCTTTTCCTCTCCCACTGCTTTCTTCCCATCATCCTCCCCCCTTCAAAGCCTTGCGAAGCATTAGGTAGATGAGTAAGACTCCTATCCTGCTCTGGAATGAGTGCATTTATTAGTGGGGTGAAAGCTGCATCTCCAAGGACTGCCTTTCCTTGGTGTAGTGAAGGGGAAGGGAGTGAAGACATTTGAAACTCCCAAAATGGTGTAGGTGCTGTCTCAGCAGCTTTTGGGCTAAGGGTAGAAAGCAGCCAGATTGTGTTGGCCAAGGATTCTTTGTGGTTTCTCTTTGGGCAGTAATCAGAGTGGTTAGAAGTCCTGGACAGGCAACTGAGCCAGGGATGGGAGATGTCCTGTGTCCTGTGTGTGGTGCCCACAGACTCATTGGCAGGGATAACTGTCCCTCTTTTCCTGAAGTGCCCTCCATGCTGCTGTGGGTTGTCTAGCAACAACTCACTTTGGGTCTCTCCACTAAGGCCATCACACTAAGGGGAGGGAGGGGAGGAAAAGGGATGTGTAATAAGCTTGTACAACCCATAGGTGAAAGAAACAAAAAAATACCAACCTCATATCTTCAAGTAACAAACTAAAGAAAAAGAATTTGGCATCTAATTTATGGGTCACTGCTCTGGAAAGCCTGAGGACCATAAAGCGAACATCACTCTTGTAGGAGATGAGATCAGTGTTGAAGGGTTGGTGGAGAGTCTTTGTGGAGACTGGGGACAGGACAGCAGAAAAACTCCTAGGCTTTTACTCCTTTTGGGTGGTGATGCAATTGTATGAGAAAGCTTATTTACAGAGACGTCCCAGAAGGTGGACCTTCTGAGGGAGTCAAGGTTCATTATATACCTAGTTTGAAACCATAAAGTAGGCCCTGATAAATTAGCTGTGAGCTTTCATAGTTCGAAAGAGCAAGCCCGATCATTTATTTGGTCTGGGAAACTCTTTCCTACAAGATCAAAGATGCTGCTTCTGTCGATGCTAAGGTCGACTGGTCAGAGCCCAGGAGAAATGGAAACGAAGGCACTGGCATTGTTTTTAACCCATAAAAATAAGGATATTTGCTGTATGGCTTTCATTTTACCAAAGGTTTTGAAGGATGTTTGGTGTTCATGGTTCTATAATGAGGAATGGTGTTCCAAGGGAGGTAGCCATTAAGACAATCACATCACATATGTTTCTCATTGGCCATTGAAACGTTCATATAATTACCTACCACAGTTCTTGGACAGCGTCTAATTGCTAATGACCTAACCCAGATCCAGTAACCCTTAGAAACAATGACCCTAAAGCTACAGGGCTCCCCCATTTTTTTGTTTCTTTGAGGAAATACCATAAGAATTCCAGGACATCATGAAGGTAGCCTGGTATATGGGCTTACTTAGGGGTTCCCACCTTGATTTCTCTGACTGCTTGTGTTTATGGGAAATTTTCAGATTTCCCATGGTCATTATCCTTCATCCATGGAGTGTTTGTTTCCTGTTTCTCATATGTTCCCCTTGGTGAAAGCTCTGCCTTTTTCTTAGTGTCTTTGGCTCTGCACCCAACTTTCAGTTGTCTTTTAGATATGGTGAAAACAAAAAACCTCTCAAAACTGTGAGAAAAACCTGTGTGTCTTGTTAGCAGCAACATCAGGTTTGGTTTGAATGGAGTTTAGATTCTGGACCCCAAAGTCGGCAACGTCAAGTGACATGCTTCTGGTATCCTTGCTGGCAGTAGTTCATTGAGAATGGAACCACAGATAATGTGATGGGTCCAAGCTGAAATCCTTCAGTCTGCTCACCACTTTGTATTGAGCAGACACTCACCTGTTTTGAAGGGGCTTGACACAGTATCTCCCCTTAGTAGCTATCAAGAACATTGATCCATAGTCTGAAAATGCTAAATTGAAACAGAATACAAATATCTTTTTTCCTGGTCTGCCAAAGCATTAATTAGCCATTCAAACTTTGGAAATCTCCTGATTACTTTGGGTTTTGGTTTCCTCATGGGTAAAATTGGGATAGTAATACCTACCTCACAGGGCTGTTGTGAGGACTAAATGTGTTCTATAATCTTCATGTTATATAAACTTCATGCTATTGGTATTTAAAATCCAGTTGCAAACATGCCTTGGCCACACAGCATAATAGACCAACATGTCTACCCTCATACCAAGGAGTTTCATTGTTTTATATTGCCTGCTTAATCTCTGGAGTGAAATGGTTATA
>NW_008357996.1:247676-250909 GCF_000622305.1 Nannospalax galili | reverse complement strand
ATATATAAAGGGTTTATAGCTTTCACCAGATTCCTAAAGGGGAGTTCTTGACCCTAAAAAAATTTAAAGCCAGCGATTTAGGCTTTAAAAAAGCTAGATTCAAAGACAGTGATGACTTCTAGAAGGTTCCTCTTAATATGACTGCAGGACTACTTGCAATGATGTCTAAAGACAAACTATTAGTGTGGCCTGATGTCTTAGTGTCTTGTGTGTTTTGTGGTGCTGGGGATTGAACCCAGGGTCTTGCATGTGCTGGACCTACATTGAGCCACATCTCCAGATCATTAATGTGGCTGGATGACAGAACATTTGAGACTGAAAATGTTGGACATGGTTAGTGAGTAGTCATTACATTACACAATTATCCTCAATGTGTAAGTGGATATAAAGTAAACTATTAAATATTTGGCACCCAAAAAGTTGTTGTGACTTGTGGTATCTGTTAACTCATTTGTAAAGACAGATGGGACTGGGAAATTTTCTAGAGCTCTTCATTTTGATTCTCTGGGAAAGTGAGACCAAAATTAGACCTGAATGGACTATCAGGGTGGAAATGAGCAAGTGTCAAAGTGAGGAGGTGGGGGCAGAGCTTTCAAGGTGCTTGGTTTTGCCCATGGTAACCATAAGGTCCTATGGTGCTGGAGAACCAGCATAGCTAGAGCAGGAAGTGAGCTGACTGGCTTCTCCACACCCTAGATTCTGAGGAACCAGAGACTCACACTCCACATTCTATCCTGGGGATGACCTGGGGAGCACACTGTCCCCCTGGTGAGAGAACGTTGATTTCCACAGGAGCAACTGCTTTGGTTTCTTACTCTTCCAACTGATGAGATGGTTTGGCTACTTTGGACAAACATAGCCCTCCAAATGCCTCATAACTCAAGTACTAGAAAAGGGTTTGGGTGGTATAGGAGATTATTTTTTTAATTTTTACAAAAACTTTATTGAGAATTTCATACATGCATATAAGGTGTTTTGATCAAATCCATGCCCTCTCCCTCCCCACCAACGTTCCCCCCTCTGAAGAGGTAACCCTAAAATCTTTTAAGGATTAGATACAAGCTCCCAAATACTTTTGACATTTTTGGCCTTTGGAACAGAGTATGTTGCTAAGAGGCCCAAGGACATTTTGACTTTTAGACAAGAAACTGGCTACTTTTCTTTGGGGTCTTTTTACACTAACTGACTAGCCAATTCCTACATCCTATTATCACATTATCCTCTGAAGGGGTTAGCCAAATTGCCAATAGGGAATAGGGACGCCGACCACTCTGGCTTCTTCCATGCTGAACAGGGATGCAGGGTGAGGCAATTGGAGTACCCCTTCAGTGGGTCTATCTAAAAGACTCCCAGATTGCATAACTCTTGTCTCTAAGGGGAGAAGAAAGTTCTTGAATCATGAATAGGAGATGTGAAGGAGAAGTAAAGGCAAGAGTAATTAGCATTACAAGTTCTAGACAGCGAACTAAAAAAAAGTCAGAACAGGGCAATTTTCAAATGTTCATATGAAAGTCCAAGGGAGTTTCTTGACAAAGGCTTCCAAAAGCATCCCTCTATTGGGTTCTTCCTCATTTTTCTTTTGTCTTCCAAGACTGGACTAGTTGTCTGGGAAGAGTGGCTGGATACTCAGGTGTGAGGATTCAGTGACCCTGCTTGGTGCTCCTTTAATGAATGAGCACAACTGTCAGCAAGCCCAGTTGTGACTGTTTAGTGATCAGGCAGGCTCAGCTGAAGTCGCGACGATGGTAGTTATTTCATGCAGAAGGGACTGCTGCATAACATCTTATTAAAAAGACCTGGAATTTAAAAGGATTTGGTGCTAGGAGCCACATAGGAGGGAAAACATATGTCATTTGTTTTTCTGAGTCTGTGTTACTTAGTATAACAGTTTCTAGCTCCATTTACCTGCGAATTTCATTATTTCATCTTTGTTTACTCCATTGTGTAATAGAACTCCATTGTGTAAATATACCACATTTTTGTTAACCTCTCGTCAGCTGAGGGACACTTAGGTTGCTTCCATCTCTTAGCTATTGTGAAAAGAGCAGCAACAAACATGGTTGTACAAGTGTCTCTACAATAGGATGAGTCCTTTGGGTATATGCCAAGGAGTGGTATAACCAGGTCATATGGTAGGTTCATTTTTAGTTTTTAAGAGTTCTTTACCCTGTTTTCCATAGGGGTTGAACAATTTTGCAGCCCCACCAGCAGTGAATGAGTGTTCCCCTTTCTCCACATCCTCTCCAGCATTTGGTATCATTTATTCTCAGTCTGATTGGGGTAAGGTGATACATTAGGGTGGTTTGAATTTGCATTTCCCTAATTACTAACACTTTTTCAGATATTTCTTAGCCATCTTTATTTCTTTAAGAACTCTCTGTTTAGATCTTTTGTGGGGACCTAAAGGCCCCACCTTGCAGAGGTCCGAGAGGAAATTACTGGTGCACAGCCTGACTTGTTTTGACAGTCTGAAGGATACTTCTGCGCTGCTGAGGAGTGCATGATCAGTGCATGACCACCCTTAAGATACACCCTCAGTGGGGAGGGGGATTTCCAGGTGCCTTTATAAGCTCTGTAACATCTGCTATAAATGAATCCCTGCTTGACTAGGCTCCCTGTTGTGTCTGATTATCCCCGGTGCTGGGGGCAGCAAGGGCTGGCAAATGGTGCGCTTACTCATCCCCAGTCATCACTGAGCAGGGGTCGCAGGCTTGAACCCCCCGCAATCTTTAGCCCATCTTTTAATTGGATCATTTGGTTTCTCGATTCTTTGTTTTTTGAGTTCTCTGTATATTCTGGATGTTAAACCTGTGTCAGATGTGTCACTGGTGAAGATTTTTTTTTTCCCATTCTGTGGGAAATCTCTTCACTCTTTTGATTGTTTCTTTTGCTGTGCAGAAGCTTTTTAGTTTAATGAGGTCCCTCTTATTGATTGCTGACCTTAATTCCTGAGCAACTTCTGTCCAATTTAGAAAATCCTTTCCTACACCTAATATCCTGTAAGTTACTGCCAATATTTTCTTCTAATGGTTTCATGGTTTCCTGTTTCACATTGAGGTCTTCGATCCTCAATTTGGAGTTGACTTTTGTGCAAGATGAAAGATAAGGATCTGGTTTCATTCTTCTACAGGTGGAGATCCAGTTTTGCCAGCACCATTTGTTGAAGATGCTGTCTTTCCTCCATTGTGTGTTCTTGGCACCTTTGTCAAATATCAGGTGGCTGAAATTGCATG
>NW_008357996.1:246995-247623 GCF_000622305.1 Nannospalax galili | reverse complement strand
ATCCTGGGTCTTTTGTGCCTCCATATGAATTTAAGGATGCATTTTTTTAATTCTGTGAAGTATGTCACAGGGATTTTGATTGGGATTGCATTGAATCTATATATTGATTTTGGTAGGATGGTCATTTTCACAGTATTAATTATTCCAATCCATGAACATGGGAGGGCCTTCCATCTTCTGGTGTCTTCCTCAATTTCTTTAATGATTTAAAATTTTTATTGTAGAGATCTTTGGTATCTTTAGTCAGATTTATTCCAAGATATTTTAAGTTTTTTGTAGCAATTGTGAATGGGAGCATTTCCCTTTATTCTTTCACCAATTGCTTGTTATTGGTATATAGAAAGGCTACTGATTTTTGTAGATTGATTTTATAACCTGCCACTATACTGAAAGTGTTGATCAGTTCTAGGAGTTTTCTGGTGGTTGGGATCTCTTAGATTAGGTATAGTATCATATCATCTGCAAAAGTGATAGTTTAACCTCTTTTCCAATTAGTACTCCTTTAATTTCCTTTTCCTGTCTTTTTGCTCTAGCAAGAGTTCAAGCACTATGTTGAAAAGGAGTGGAGATAGTGGACATCCTTGTCTGGTTCCTGATTTCAATGGGAATGCTTCCAGTTTTTCTCCAT
>NW_008357996.1:224215-246614 GCF_000622305.1 Nannospalax galili | reverse complement strand
TGGGTCTATAGTTTTCTTTTTTGGTTGTTTCTTTACCCAGTTTGGGTATTAGAGTGATGCTGGCTTCATAGAAGGAATTTGGGCGTTCTCCCTCTCTTTCTGTCATTTTGAATAATTTAGGTAGTATTGGTTGGAGGTCTTCTTTAAATGTCTGGTACAATTCTGCTGTAAATCCATCTGGGCCTGGGCTTTTTTTTAGTTGGGAGGCTTTGTATTACTGTTTCAATTTCTTTATATGTTATGGGGCTATTCAAATTGTTGATCTCTTCTTAGTTTAACTTTGGAGATGCCCATGATTTCAGATATCCATCCATTTAGACTTTCAGATTTAGTAGCATATAGGTTTTTAAAATATTCCCTTATAATGTTTTGGATCTTTTGGGTGTCCGTTGTGATGTTTCCCCTTTCATCTCTGATTTTGTTGATTTGGATTTGCTCTTTCTTTTGGTTAACTGGGCTAAGGGTCTGTCTATCTTGTTTAGCTTTTCCAAGAACTGGCTCTTAGATTCATTGATTCTTTGTATTGTTTTCTTTGTTTCTATTTAATTTCTGCTTTGATTTTTGTTATTTCTTCTCTTCTGATGCTTTTGGGTTTCATTTGTTCTTGCTTTTCCAGTACCTTGAGTTGCAGTATTAGGTCATTTATTTGGGCTCTTTCTAATTTTTTAATGTAGGCACCTAGAGCTATAAACTTCCCTCTTAAGACTGCTTTTAATGTGTCCCAGAGGTTGTGTTGTTTTGTATTGTCTTTTTCATTGAATCCCAGGATTTCTTTTATTTCTTTCTTTCTCCTTTGACCCACTCATTGTTTAGGAGTGTGTTGTTCAGTCGCCATGAGTTTGTGTAGTGACTAGTGTCCAGTATTGATTTTGAGCTTTATTGCTTTGTGGTCCAATAGAATCGATGAAATTATTTAAATATTTTTGTATTTGTTGAGATTTGTTTTGTGTCCCAGTATGTGGTTGATCTTTGAAAAAGTTACTTGAGGTGCTGAGTAGAAAGTGTATTCTTTGGTGTTTGGGTGTAATAATTGAAAGATGTCTGTTAGGTCCATTTGATGTATGTTATTTAATTCAGACGTCTCTCTGTTTATTCTTTGTCCAGTTGACCTGTCTAATGGAGACAGTGGGGTATTGAGGTCCCCTACTGTCTCCCAATTGGCTAGTTCCTCCAAGGGGCAGAGTGTGGATAACTGGGGGGCTCCTGGGAGCCATCTTGGAACAGAAGATGCAAGCCATGGCATGGGGAATGTGCAGCCATGTGCGGCAGCTCAAGGACAGAATAGCCTGACACTTATGGACATGGGGTGAGATCACTGGCCCCTGAGGCATGAGCAAATGCTAGCGGTGACTATGAGTGTGGCATGGTCTGAGAGGGTGGGCTCTGAGCCATGCCACCCAGAGGCATGGGGCTAGGCACTGGGTACTCATTCCTCTGTCACTACCCTCTCCTTCCCCCCCCATGATAATAATAAATGCATATAAAGATATGTTATATGGTTTGCTTGATCATGCAAGAGACCCCAAGGAAACTTGGGTGACACCTGCTATTACTGAGGTGGGGTTAATCTGTATCTTAACGTCCTGTAGTGTTGTTTTTATGAATTTGGGTGCACCAGAGTTTGGTGCATATATGTTAAGGATTGTAATATCTTCTTGGTTAACTGTTCCTTTGATCAGAATGAAGTGACCCTCCTTATCTCTTCTGATTAGTTTTACTTTGAAGTCTTTTGTCAGATACTAGAATTGCAACCCCTGCTTGTTTCCTAGTGCCATTTGCTTGGAATATTCCTTTCCATCCTTTTACCTTAAGGTAGTGCCTGTCCTTGAAGGTGAGATGGGTTTCTTGCAGACAGCAAAGAGATGGGTTTTGTTTCTTAATCCATTCCCTTAGCCTGTGTCTTTTGACTGGGTAATTCAGTCCATTGATATTTAAGGTTATTACTGAAAGGTGTGTATTGGTGTGTATTGCTGTCATTTTGATTTCTGTTTGTGTTCTCTGTGTAATTTTGTGTTTCCTAGATTATAACTTTTTTAAATTTTCTTTTGTTGCCTCTAGGGTATAGCTATTTCTCTCTCTGCTCTCTGTATTGCTTCAAGTATTCTTTGGAGGGCTGGTTTTGTGGACATGTATTCTTTAAGGCTATTTGTGTCATGGAAGTCTTTTCTTTCCCCCTCAATTATAATAGACATTTTTGCTGGGTATAGTATTCTGGGCTGGCATCCATCTATTGTCATGTAGAACTGGGAATGCCTTGGTCCAAGGTCTTCTGGCTTTCATAGTTTGCATTGATAAGTTAGCTGTAATTCTGATAGGCTTTCCTTTGTATGTGACTTGTTTTTCTTTTGCTTCTTTCAGTATTCTCTCTTTGTTCTGTACATTTAGTGTTTTTACTATGATATGTCGTGGGGAGTTTCTTTTTCTGATCCTATTTGATGTTCTATGCGCTTCCTCTATTTGTATGGAGATGTCTTTCCTTAATTTTGGGAAATTCTCTTCTACAATCTTGTTTAAGATCTGGTCAATACCATTAACCTGAAATTCTTCTCCTTCCTCTCTTCCTATGATCCATAGATTTGGTCTTTTCATGGTGTCCCACATCTCTTGCATATTCCATTCCTGTGTTTTTTAAAATTTTCCATACTCTTTGCTTGAGTGGTCCAATTCTTCAACTTTATCCTCCAGTGTTGATATTCTGTTTTCCATTTCTTTCATTCTAGAGGTGAGGCTTTCCCCTGTTGTTTCAAGTAGCCTTATTGAGTTTTGCACTTCCTTCTTCATTTCTGCCTGAGTTTTATTCAATGTTACTATCTCTTTTGCAAATTCATTCAGAAGTTTATCCCTGTCTTCTTTTAGCTCTTTGATTTATTTGTTCATGTGTTCTTTAAATTTGTTGAATTCCTTGATCATGTTTATGATTGTTCTTTTAAATTCACTGTCCTGGGTTATTTCTATGTTGTTCTCCTTGTAGAACTCTTCTACAGGATTGGTGGGGTTTGGTGGGGACATAGTGTTTTGGCTTTCCATTTTGTTATTCTTTTGTTGTGGTGTTGGCATGTGAATTTCTTTTGTTATGATTCTGATATGAGAATTAAGTTGAAGTGTGCTTCTGTTTGTATTATCTGGGTACCTAGATCCTTTATTGGTTATGTAAAGCTGGTTGGTACAGGGTTCAGGTACTCTCAAGTTTATTTTGGAGGGAACTGATGGCTTCATGACAGCTATTCAGGGGTACCCAGGCTCTCTCAGGCAGTACTGTGTGTTGTAAACCCTATGCCAGAGGGAGGCCAGAGGTGGCACAGAACTTGGCCAGAACTGAGTCTGCTGAGATCCCAGCCTTAGTTTACCAAAGGCAGATCTGCCTTGGGGCCTTGGGAGGGGCCTCACAAAATCCCAGGTAGGGGGATGGTATGGTGCAATTAGGGGAGGCTGACCACCACATGGAGGCAGGATCAGGGCTGTCAGGCCATCCCCTGGGTTCTCAGGCCCTCTGGTAGTTGGAGGCCAGAGGGAGGCCAGAACCCGGCACTCTCTGGCTGTCTGCTAAGCTCCCAGCTGCTACTTTGACGGAGGTCCAAACCAACCCTCTCAGGCTGTCTGCTAGGATCTCAGCCTTAGCCTACCAAAGCCAGATCAGCCCTGGGGCCTTGGGAGGGGTCTCACAAAATCCCAGGTAGGGGGATGGTATGGTGCAATTAGGGGACGCCTACCACCATGTGGAGGCAGGATCCAGGGCTGTCAGGCTGTCCCCTGGGTTCTCAGGCCCTCTGGTATTTGAAGGCCAGAGGGAGGTCAGAACCTCCCCCAGTCTCTGGGGGTCTGCTGAGCTCTCATATAGAATTCCATGCACTTTAAGACACTTGAAGATTTGATAAATTCATTCATTCTAATAACTTTGAAGACTACATCAGGTTCTGTTTTGTTGAGACAACATCTCATTAGGCTGCCCAGGCTGGTCTCAAAGACACTGTAGTCCAGGTTGGTCTGAAACTCATGAGTGCTAGGATTACAGGTGTGTACCATCTTACTCAACTTCCAACAGATTTCCACATAGACAATCTTGCTAATGGTTTTATTTTTCTAATATAAATGCCCATCTTTTGGTAGTATTATGCTGGTTAGAAATTACTATGTTGAAAAAGAAATGGTGAGAGCAATCATATCTTCTTTCTGAACTGAAGTTATTTTGTCTTAAAATATGATGTAAGCTGTAGGTTCTTTGTAAAAGTCTTTAATTGGGTTGAGGAAATTTCTTAGCTTGTTACATGCTTTTAATTAGGAACCAATGTTGAATTTTGTCAAATGACTTCTTTCATCTTTGGAAATGATTGTGCTGTCCTTTTGGAAAAAATCAGATTTTTATGTACTGAAGAAAATAGGGAGAGGTTTATTGGTGGTGTGTGTGTGTGTGTGTGTGTGTGTGTGTTTTAGAATGATAGCCTTAGCCTTGTGATTCTCTAGAACTATAGTCAGTTTTTCTGTAGTAAATATTTTTCTGCAGTAAATATTTCAAATATTTTAGTGGCTTTTTAAATTTAATTTTCAATTATGTGTATACTTGAGTGTTTGTGTGCATGTGAGTGCAGGTGCCCTCAGAGGATAGAAGAGGGTGTCAGATACCCTGGAGCTGGAATTAGTTAGTTGTGAGCTGCGTGATGTGGGTGCTGGGAATCAAACTTGATTCCTCTCCAAGAGCAGTTCCTGCCTTTAACAGCTAAATCATGTCTCCAACCCCATTAGTGATTTTTTTTAAGATTTTTATGCACCATGCAAAATGTCATTTGTTAGGTTATTTTTTAACATACTGCTAATTTTTCTTTTAAAGCCATGAGTTTGGCTCACACTTAAAAACTTTGGTGTGACTATTGGGCTTTATGATTAGAGGCAGCAGTGGTGGGAATATATACATAGCCAGCAGAGCCTATGGTAACGACTGTCTTGTTCTTTACAAAACGTTTTCTCTTTGTTCTAGAATATTGTTGAAAAATACTTTGAAAGGAATGTTACATTTTCATAACTGCATATGTAAATTAAGCTGAGTCAGGTAATGGGTTGCTTTCTCTTCTGTCTTAAAGTACTAGTCCCCAAACCAAGAATTTCTCTTCAAAGAGCGTGGGGTGAAGAAGCCCCTGTAAATCTCAATTTTGAGTCTAGGCATTAATAAGTAGTGACTCTGAGTTCCCAGACACTGGAAGACTTGGCTTCTTGGTCTGGGAAAGACACCCGTTAAGATATGGCTCTTTGGAAATGGACAAAGTATAGTTTAGACTGACTGTGAAGTTGCTATGCCCCCTTCTTTGAGCGCATTTAAGTGACACATAGGGGTGATTACATCTCAGGTTTTATTCTGAGGATCATGCTTAGGCCCATCTGCTTTGCTATAAAACAGGGATGAGGATGATCCTACCCATAACCTTGAAGGGAATTACGTGTGTCTGGGCACAGAATCTGGCTCTTTGTAGCATATTCTTTCTCCAGTACATGGTGTTCTTTCCCAGATTTCTCCCTTTACACCCTGGTCAAGTCTTCCTCAATGCTGAAAAATTCCATTTGATACCCGTGCGTGTGTGTGTGTGTGTGTGTGTGTGTGTGTGTGTGTGTGTTACAGTTTCCTTTAGCATCTGTTTAAAGAGAGGAGCAAACAGCCAGAGAATCTTATCACCTTGTGCATATATGTGCTGAACTGTGCCAGTGCCCCTGAAAGTGAACTTGGAGATTCCCTCTGCCCCCTATTGGCCAGTATATGCTCGCATAAGTGACTGTGACTGTCCAGGCCACTGGTCAGACCCAAGATGGACACCCAGACAACTGCTTGATCCTAATGGGATATACCAGGTCTACTGGTGCTTCAGAGACTTGCACAGTTCCTAGATCATGAAAATATAGCCCCCCCATCCCATCTACAAACAGAGACATGAATGCCTAGCATACCACCCAGGTGAACTCCAGAGAAGGAAGATGGAAGTTGCTGCTGTTGGCTGGAGAGCAAGATGTTCTTCCTTCCCCACAGAGGCCTATGTCCCCAGAACAAGACCCTCCCCTCCATTATTTGGGTCTGCCCAAATAAAGCTCTTGGGAACTACCAAAAGAAAAGTGATAGCATGTTTTAGGAACTGTTCAATATGTGGCACAGAGTTATGTTTGATCAAATCTTCATTTATATACTAATTTAATATCTCAATTCAAACTTCAGAGTGAGGAGAGCTAGCACATTTATAAGAGGCTTAGATAAGAAGATGAAGGAACAGTATTAGGAGGAAAGCATCCAGCTTCTAGTCTGACCTGAACACAGAATTTAATATTCGCAGGCAGCCGATGACCTCCAGGTTACCTTCAGGGCTCAATTAGATCAAATTAGATAATTTTAGTCAGTTTGTGGTTTTAATCTCTCTGGGGTAACCATTGGTTGTACATCAGGACACTGACTGCTTTTATAGATAAACAAACTCAAAATAGAAAGTCCTTCAGTCCTCAGTTATTTTCTTCCTAAGGTGCACATCCTCGGGGCCAGGGATTGCCTCTTCCTGTCCTCAGTTCTACACGGAGCCACACCACTGAGTTACTGTGACATCCTGTGTATTGTACAAAAGCAGGCCAGGTTTAGTAGTCCCAGAGGCTCCTGATTCTTATTTCTCTCTACAGAAACACTGCTTCTTAGGTCCCAAGTTGTCTACCTGACATGCCAGCTTGGAAGATACAAGGCCATCGTGGAACAGCGCACTGTCATCCAGCTCCATTGGCAGGCGTGTCCAAACTTTATGGTTTCTTTTTTTGGCTTTTTGAGACAGAGTCTCTCTGTAGCCCCTGCTGACCTGGAACTCACTATGTAGACCAGACTGGCCTTGAACTCACAAATCCACCTGCCTCTGCCTCCAAGTGCTAGGATTAAAGACATGCACCACCACGCCTGACTCTTGTCCAACCTTTTGATGTTGCAACCTGATCATTGTCATCTACAAAATTCATGCTTGAGAACTGCAATTGAGTTAAAAAATTTGCAAAAAAAGGAAAAGGAAAAAGAATCTCATTTTTTTCACTGCAGAAGCCTATGATGAATTGAATTTTTTCAAATTTCATACAGTACACTTATCATATAAGTCAGGGTTCTCTAAAGAAACAACCATAAAAATGAATATATACATATATATAAAGAAACAGAACTGGTAGAATGAATATATATATGGATTTATCAGATTAGCTCACAGGATAGAGTCCAAATAGTCCATCAATGGCTGCACCACTGTACCACACTGGAGAGGGTGAGAATCTGGTAGTCGCTCAGTGCACGAGGCTGGATGTCTCAGTCGTCCCAATCTGGCACTGAAGAGCTAATGAATTCTAAAAGATCAGCTAGTCTTCAGTCTACAGCAGCAAGACAAACTCACCAGCGAGAGAGAAGGCAAGCAGCAAAAAGCGAGCACTCTCCTCTGCTGTGGCCTTTTATATGGGCTGCCATCAGAAGGTAACACCCATATTTAGGGCGTATCTTCCAGCTTCAGATGATCCAGTCAAGATCTCTCTTATTTCAGTTAATCCCAGATCCAGCCAAGTTGACACCCAGGATTAGCCATCACATCATGTATCTTCTCATCTATCTGAACCCTATCTTACTACATGCCTGATATTAAGGCAAATTTGTGCCCCCAAAGCCCTTCAGTATGGGTTAATCTACTGAAGCCTGGTTAACCTACCAAGAGACACACCCACAAACCAGACTGAATCCTCCAGTAGCCAGTTGCCAATACTTCCTCAGCTAGGGGTGGGGTTTCTTACCGTCTTCCCCACATCCATGCTGGGATTTTCTCTGGTTTGAGCTTACATGGGACTTGTGCATGCTGTCACCACTGCCGTGAGTTCATATGAGTAGCTTCCCAGGTGTCTTCAAAATTTTGTTTTCTGGTGATCTACCATTTCTGCCTCTTCCAACCTTCCTGCCTTCTGCAGTGATCTCTGGATCCTATTCAGGGATAAGCATTATGTTTTAAGTAAGATTATGAACTTTGTGTTGGGCCACATTCATAGCTCTCTTCAGCTGCATGTGGCTGATGCAACGCAGGCTGGACACACAGGCAGCACCTTTCAATACATACACTGTTCCCAGGCATAGGAAGCCCTTCCTTAGATTTGTCCTTTCCACTTACCCATGGTCTGAAGTAGCAACTTGTGATACACTAATCCATTTAAAAGTCTCATTCCTGAGGTCTTCACCTATGATTGGTTACTTGAATTTGTTGTCTAAAGTAGCTTTATCTCATTGAGGGAAGAGTTCAGCTGTAGGAGTGACATGTGTCCATTTTGATAAATTCAGAAAACTCAGGCAAGCAAACAAGTAGTAGGACCATCTCTAACCCTCTAGAGCCCACTTGCTGGTGTCATTTTAGTTCATAATCTACTAACATGTTTTCCCAGATACACGTTTTTAGAGATTGAGACTACTTAGTACAATTCTGTCGTGTAGTTTTTAAAATTTTCTAAGCTTACTGTGCTCTACAACATCACATTTAAAGATGGTCTAATTGAGATGTACATTATTTCACAAATTTGCTTTTGCCCACAGGTCTTGTTGCAGAAGATGAGTGGATGCCAACAGGAGCCCAAGACTACCAAGGGATGTTTTTCTGGTGGGGGGAAGGCAGCGATCATTTTGTGGAGTGATCTGGGATCATTTGTTGGTGTGGTCTGGGATTGGTGGAGTTTGTGATGTGGATGATTCTTGGAAATTGTGGGTTTCTGCCTGTAGAACACTGGTGCTGTGTTCTTACCAGCTTCAAGATATATACATGCTGTATTAGAACCTTCTTGAGGTATCTGCCGCCTTATAATGTACTTCAAAGTGATATATGACATATGACCTGAAAAACATATAAAACATCTTATGTTTTTCAGGTCTGGATGACATATGACCTGAAAAACGTGACACATCTTCCAAATGTAATGTACATGAAATATTCTGTATGTAATGCATAAGGATATCTTCATATTATTTGGGGGCAATGATGTGTGACTTGGAGCCCTCAGCTTGAAAAAATAGCAAGAACTGTTCTGTATTAATTGAGACTCTTTAACTACTCAGATTGTGTCAGGGCCCTGAGTCTTAACTGAGAAAGAAGGGGCGGAGTGTGGAGACCTTTGTCTCCAGTCCACTGGGCTGCTTTGATGCTGCTTCTGTCCAAGTCCTTTGGTTTCAGGTCCTGTCAATTCTCCCTTGGCTATAGCTTGAACCCACTTTGCTGTTGCGTTCAACAGTTCGTGGGCCTGGCATACAGGCTCCCCATGGATCTACTTCCTCAGGAACACCTAATGTAAATAGAGAACAATGCTAGCTACTGTTGTAGCTCAGGTCTTAAATGTTCTGTCAAATCTCATGAGTTGAAGGCTTGGTCCCTAATGTACAATGCAGCAGGGTTTAGAGCTTGAGACTCTCTGCAGGATGCTGAGGTCATGAGGGCCCCAATCTCACCAACGTATTTGTAGTAATGAGTGTGAGGTACAGAGGAAGGCCACATAGTGATAATCGAATTAAGAGTCCTTTAATAACAGCTGGTGGTTGAGAGGGGCTATCACCAGAATTCTTGACCCTGAGGAGAGACAGGGTAGGGTTTGTAAAGCTTAAAACCACAATTGCATCATGTCAGGGGCAAAGTCAATAACCATAGTTACATTAGCTCACCATAGTTACCTCAGACCAGGGGGCAGGTCAGTTAACAGAGTATTTCAGTTAACAAAAAATTTCGGTTAGGAAAAGTTTCTCAAAATTGCACAAACAGTGGGCTCCCTTTTGTGTATCTGGGAGAGGCATGCTACCCCTGGCTAGTTGTGAGTTTCCCAGTATCGTAGAAACAACGCACCCCGAGACTACAGGTGCAGCCTTCATGGGACCAGTGCTGGCTGGCTGGCTGCAGTGGGATAGCTGGGCAGAAACACAGGGTTAAAAGTCAGCTAGAATAAAATGGAGTCAGTTATGCCGTTTCACTATTCATGATTATATATCTACCTTAATGGGCTACTGAGGAGGTGGGAAATGAGGACTCATGAGAAGTGGGGCATGGTGGCCATACCCTTGAAATGGTTTTGTGCAGCCGCTTCCTCTTTTCCACCTGCCGTGAAATGAACAGCTTTGCTCTGCATATACTCCTTCTGTCCCCACGCTGTTCTGCCTCCTAGGGGCCCAAAGGGGACAATTTGACCATGGACAGAAACCTTGAAACCAAAATCAATCCTTTAAGTTCATTTTCTCAAGGTATTTTGTCACTGTGGAAAGCTAAAACAAGTATCAGAACTGGAAGTCCCAGCAACTGAAATCCACCTTTTCTTTAAACTTGGACAGTTTATTCTTCGAACTTTTTTTGGTCTCTGACATCCAGTTGAGGTGGTGGGGAAGAAGGGACCTGCCACAGCAGTTTGATCACAATCTTCAACTAGGGGGGGAAAAAAATAAGACTCAATAGAAATGTGTGCTTGTTTACAAAGAAAGGGAGATTTTAAAAAGCTCTCTTTTGCTGAACCAGCACAGTCTTCAGTGCAAAGAAACAAGTTGCCCCATCACCTGTCTTGTTTCTAATATTTAAGAGTAGTTTCCATTTATGCAGTCTTTTTTTATGCCCCAAACAATAGCTTATGCTTTTATTTAATCCTCATGACGGTGTCAGTGTATTAGGTTTTGCTACCCCAACTGCTTCAAATGATACAAGGCACTGAGTGGTTACAACACCTACCTAGGAGCAGTTATTAAATCACTATTTCATGGACTAAAAAGGAAAGATAAGTGGTTAGGGGCAAGTTTAATATTCAATGCCCCTGTTAAAATCTTCATGAATCAAGGCTTTATGCTTATCCGGTGTGAGACCGTAAGAATGGGATGGACAGAAACATGATTTCAAACCTTTTGATTTAGTAGAATTTGGAAATAACAGTAGTTTGCAAAACATGGAGAAAGTAGCTTCTCTCCTCAAGGGTTATATTTGAGTTTTCTCTTCTTGTTGGGACTACTGGCTTTGACTACCATGAACACTTGTCCCTCAAACAGAGCTCCCTGACAGCACATAGAACCTGGCTGTTCTGCACGCAATAGATTTTCTCTCAAAACTTCTGAAAATTTCCATAATTTCACAGTCCCAGACAGTAGTTTGAGGAGCATGATAGTAATTGATTTCCATACACTATGAATGTCACCTCATGTGGCATCAGATGGCACTCCAGGAGGAAAAATTTCTCAAAACTGGCAAAAGGGAACATTAGAGATCAATCATCTTTGTTAAAACAAGATTAGTCTAGCAAAAGCTTATTAGGAGAAACTTGAAATCTATGGCCCAAATTTTACTTTATTAAATGCTGGAAAATAGTACCCCATTGATTGCTGAAAAGATGAAATGAGAGACAGTGAGATGGCTTCATAGGTAAAGGCACTTGTCAATTCCAATGACCTGAGTTTGATTTCCAGGACCCACGTGATAGAAGAGAACATTTAGTGTTCTCTGAAAATACATATAAATCACCCAAAGCTATCGTAGATCATGGTGATCTTAAAATATGGATGGAAGTATTTGAAGACTAAAATTTAAAAAATAAACCAGGTCTCAATGGAAAACATTAACTCATAGTCGAGCTTTTGTTTTTGAGGCATTTTAACTACTAAAAAGGAGTAGCCCCCACTTGCTAACTAACTTCTGTCTTATCCATTCTTGATATATAAAGGGATGTTACATAGTGAAAGGCAATGAGCCTCACAGATATCAGGTTTACCTAGAAAGTTGCAAAAGAATATACACAATCTCTTACTAATGCGAGGTATAAAAACATACAGAGCCAAATATTTCTTGCAGAATACACATACAGGTTGAAATCACAAAGACAAGAGACTAATAACCCCCTAACTCAGGATATACTTTACTCCAGAAGTGAGGGAGGAGATGTAATGGAGAAAGGCAATACACGTATCTGCAATAACATGGAAAATACTTTTAATTTGGCAAAGTGTGTTGCCTCTATACAATTGCATGTATTACAAAAGTATTTCTGAAAAAGTCTTGCTATTGGGATAGTTCGTGGTTACCACATTTTGCTACCAGTGAGTAGGAAAACTAGTACTTCTAAGTCAGCTGCTGTTCCCGTGACACATGAAACATTGATGAATGAGGATCAAGAAGCTGGTTGAGTGGGGGCTGGGAAAATGACTCAATTTGTAAAGCACCTTCTGTGTTTGAATACCCAGAATCCATGTGAAAGCCTGGCCTGGTAGCTTGTGCTTATAAACCGAGTGTGAAACAGGGTCGCTCACTGATTGTCTAGACTGGCTGGCCAGAGAGATACAGGGAATCGACCTGTCTCTGCTCCCTCACACTAGTCTCATAAAAGATGAGGGGTTGGAGAGACGGCTCAGTGGTTAAGAACACTGGTTGTTCTTGCAGAAGACCTGGGTTCGAATCCCAGCACCACATGGCATCTAACTGTCCATAACTCCAGTCCCAGGGGATCTGACAGCCTCTTCTGACCTCTGCGGGCATTGTATAACATGGGTGCATTTACATACATGCAGGCAATACATGCATACACATAAAAATAAAATTAAAAAAAAATCTTAACAAAAACAAAGTGAAGATCAATAGTGGCAGACATCTAACCTCAACCTTTGACCTCCATGTTCAAATGCACACATGTGCACATTCACCCACATGAACACATGTCCTATACGCACTACATAGAAAAGAGTTGGTTAGGGATGAAAGTTGTTTTTAGACTTTGTCAGTATGCTAAAGATATTTTAATCTTAGGCATGCATATTCATCAAATTGAACAAAAGTTGCATTAGTTACTTGGATTATGATAAAAAGTATGTCAAATTTCTTTTATAATTGTGCCCATAAGTTTGAAATATAAGAATATCTTTAACTGAGA
Organism: Nannospalax galili; assembly: GCF_000622305.1. Classification (NCBI taxonomy): domain Eukaryota; kingdom Metazoa; phylum Chordata; class Mammalia; order Rodentia; family Spalacidae; genus Nannospalax; species Nannospalax galili. The sequence continues at coordinate 233,720 of NW_008357996.1, read as the reverse complement.
TTTAAGCAACAATGACCACAGCATCTAATTATGGTGACAATAGTTCCACTAAGACAGATCACACAGGTAAGAATATGTTCTTCTACACAGAATGAACAATTTAAAAACTTGTGCTGGACTGGAGAGATGGATCAGCAGTTAAGAGCACTGGTGCAGAGAACCTAGGTTCAATTCCCAGCATCCACATGGGGGCTAACACTGTAACTCCCATTCCAGGGGATCTGACACTCTCTTCTGATCTCTGTGGGTGCTGCATGACATGGTGCACTTACATACATGCAGATGTAACACATACATTAAAAGATATTTTAAAAACATGCGAGCTTCTACCTTGTTCTTTTTGTTGTTTTTTGAGATGGGGTCTCACGTACTCCAAGCTATTCTCAAACTTGCTATGTTTCTTAGAGATGCTCTTGAACTGATTCTCCTGCTCCTTCCTCCCAGGTACTGGGATTAGAGGTGTGCACAACCCTGGCTAGTTTATGTGGTGCTGGGGATCCAACTCAGGACGTTGTGTATGCTAGGCAAGCACTCTACTAATGATGGGTTAATTACAATGTACTAATTAAAGGACAGTCCATTTAGATGGGCGAACTGTTCAGTAAGTTTGTTTACTCATGCTTACAGCATTGGTCTGGGTGAGTGTAGATGCATACCATAGTGTCCGTTCCTGAAAAACCGAAATTAGACCAGGAGACCCTTGGCTCAAGAGCACTTTCATTGCCCTCCTGAGAATCTTTATTGGAAGCTCAGCTTTTGAAGTTCACAGAGTTTACAATGTTCAAGCAGTGCAAACTATAAGAATTTTCCTATCATAATAGTAAGAAAACAGCAGTGTGTCCAAGGTGTCGCCACTGGCCCAGTAACAGACCTCCTTCAATGTATGCAGAAACATAAAGGGGGTTGGGGCAAACAACCCGTCCCAGCATTCCAGAGACATCTGTTTAATCAGTCTGTTCCCAGCACCCTGGGAGCAGACTACCTCCGCCTCAAGCCTCCACATCAACAAAGTACAAAGTCTGTTAACTCTTAGTGAGTCAAGTGCCAGGAGCCTATTAACTATTATTGAGAAGATCACTATTGTCCTTAAGGGACAAGGGGGGTGGTCACTACAGGTGAGGATGACTGATGGCTTTTGTACTCAGTTCACCCAAATAATAATTTGAAAAACTTGCTCATACATGGAAAAGCTGTGCCAGGTAAGTTCCAGCTGACCCTTGATCACAAGGTGTTTGAGTGGAGAGGATAATCAAATGTTCCTCAAGGAGACTAGTGGGAAAGACTGGAAGAGCAGTGGCTAGCATTGAGGATGTATCTGCTGCAGGGTGAGGCATGGCAACCTAGCAAGTGGCAACTGTTGCAGTCTATGGAGATGAAGGCCAGCTCTCAGAAGGCACCACCTGAATCAAATCTGGAAGCATGAGTTAGAGCCATGATGTTCATGAAGAACCCAAATTGCAGGGAGAGGAAGTAACATGAACATTGTCCTGGAGGGGAAAGACCTATGCTTTTCAGGAAAAAGAAAGCTCAGAGACAGAAGAAATAGGCATGTGGGTGTTGCAGGAGAGGAGTCAGGGAATAGTGGTAGGAAGGGATCAGTCATGTGATTCTAGGACCAGACCAAGGGCTTTGGACTTTATCCTGATGGCTGTGAAGTAGGGGAGGGTGACACAGTGTAATCAGGCCCGAGGTTGTGTTCCTTTCTTGGGAGATACTGGGAAGGCAGGCTGATGAGGTGGGATGAGGGGTGATGAGAGCAGCTCCCCAAAGAAACACTGCATATGTAAATAGCACCCAGGGAGAAGGAGTATTTCACCTAAGGAAGGAGGACAAAATCAGAGTGGGAAATGCAGAAAACAATGTGAGAAAAGTAGAATTTTAAGGCAGGCAAGAGAGCTGTACATGCTTGCTTTCCCAAAACTATGAATCACATCTCACTTCTGCCAGGGAGACAGTAAGAGCTGTGAAAGCTGACGAACATTTTGGGGGCATAGCATCACTTAGGGAAGAAAACATTAGATTGGAAGGCACACAAGATGGCCCATGCCGTAGTCCCATCCCTAGTGAGGCTAAGACAGGAGGACCATGAGTTTGAGGCCAGCCTACACAACATAGCAAGTTCACACCAGTCTAGAATACATAGGGAGAGTCTTTCAAAAAATTTAAAGCATGACTGAAGGTTAAGAGCAGGGTTTAATAATGGCCAAGACACATATTTCAGTATTGTGAATGATAACACTGTTTCCATTTCCTGAACTGTAGCTTGAGTATTAGATTACAATGATAATGTGAGAATTAAATAAACACAGTGTTTGTAAAAATGATTAAGGGTTCTGTGTACAGTAGGAGAGGAACCTCTGACATCAAAGGAGAAAGTCTAATGACTGTTAAAAGGTAACAGGGAATTAGTCTAGATGGTTACCTGGAAAGATTTATGAAAAAATCCCATCATTTCTCATGGGGGAAAGAAAAGGTACTGATTTACTAACCTTCCTTTGTTAACTGGGTATACAATTATTACATTAATCTGCCATTCTTTGAAGCTCTTCCTGGATGAATAAGGACATAGCTTTTATTTTATTTTATTTTATTTTATTCTATTTTATTTTATTTTAGAGACAGGGTCTCACTATGTAGACCAGGCTGGCCTCAAACTCACAGAGATTTACCTGCCTCTGCCTCCTGAGTGCTGGGATTAAAGATGTGTGCCACTATGCCCATCTGGACCTTGTTTGTTTTTAAAAATCCACTTTATATGTATTTCATCTGTTTTTCAAAAGCTATCCTTCAAACATAAATATAGCAAATTAAGCAATTTTGAAAGTTTGGTGTGAAAAACTTAATCCAAACAAATTTAGAAGTGATTGCCAATTTAGTTAAGTGTAGTGGTACATGGCTTTAGTCCCAGCACTCAGGAGGCTTGTCTACATAGCCAGTTCCAGGCCAGTTGGGGCTACAGGTAGACCCTGTCTTAACAAACAAAACAAACCCTCCAAAATACAAACCCCCAAACCTGCCAAAACAAATCCCCCCAAACCCCCCTCAACTTAGTAAGTCCCATTATGTGCCGTCTACTCTTGTTTTTCTCCTCTGAGATGGGGTTTCGATATAATGCTCAGGCTGGTCTCCAACTCCTGGGTGCAAGCAATCCTCCTGCCTCAGTCTTGAGTAGCTATGTTGAGGGTGTTGTGTTTAGTATTTTTTGTATTCTACCTGTACGCCTCCTTGACAAAGGGAATTGAGAGAGATTAGTTACATTTAACAAATAAATGGGAGTTTGGCGACTCCTAGGAACTTTGCCAAGATTACACACATCAAAAAATGCCAAGTTTGAGAGATGCTAGAATCCATTCCACTGCCTTTATCTTCGCCATGAGGGAACATCCCAGAGAAGTGTGACCAGGAGGGCTTTCAGGAGAAGGTGGAACCGGACACAGCCCTGAAGGACAAATAGTGCTGAGGGCAGGTGGGTGTATAGGGGATGTAGGAAAAGGCATGGAAGGCGGGTAACAAAATGCTGTCGGGTTCTAGGCTCTGAGTGGACCAAGGCTTTTAAGGAACATTCACATATTATTTCTTGTATCTTCAGAAACCCAGTAGCAGCTTCCTCATCTTCCAGATGAAAATGAGGCCTAATTAGAAGTCCAGTGACTTGTTCAAAGGCTGGAAAAAGCCAGTGGCCAAACTAGAACTCAAAGCCAGATTTTGGGCTCCTGAAGTTTTTCTCTCGCCACACATGTTCAATTCTGACCTCATTTCTGGTTTTAGCTTCCCTGCCTTTATTTTCTTCTATGCCAGTAATCTTGCCTACTTGTTTGTATTTTTTTTTTTTTTTTTTTTTTGAGACAGGGTCTCCCTGTAGCCCCAGCTGTCCTGGAACTCACCATGTAGACCAGGCTGGCCTTGAACTCACAGAGATCCCCCTGCCTCTGCCTCCCAAGTGCTGGGACTACAGGCGTGCGCCACCACGCCTGGCTGTATTTTATTTTTATCTGATCATGTTACATGTATTTTTGTAAGCTTGGGCTCAAAACTTCAATGAACTAGAGAGTAAATAAGAACTTCAATAACCACAAAAACGAAGTAATAAATATGGGAAAAACTATGCACTACTTCTCCAGGTCTTGCTGGGCCTTAGGAAATCACATGGTTATCCAATTGCAATATTAAGAGTTAGGGTTTTTTGTTTTTGGTTGGGAATATAACTCAGTGGTAGAGTGCTTGCCTAGCACATATAAGGCCCTAAGTTCAATTCCCAGCTCTGGAAAAAAAGAGATAGTTTTGCATTTTGTTAATTTCATTGAAGACATCATCGGAAATGTTTGTTCTTTCAAAAAATTTTCAAAATTTATTTTTATTTAGACGTGTGCCTGCTTGTCTGAAAGTGCACCATTTGCGTGCAGTGCCAATGGACCAGAAGAGGGCATCAGGACTGCTGGAGTTACAGTCCATTGGGAGCTGCTGAATGTGGGTGGTGGGAACTGAATCTGGGTCTTCTGAAAGAGCAGCAGGTACTTTTAACCTCTGAGCCATCTCTCCAGCCCCTGTTCTGTCTTCTTGATGTTGATTTGCCACACTTGTATTTTGTCCTGTAAAGGGCCATAGTCATTTTTACCCCACTGGACCTTCTGACAGGCTCTTCCATGCTTTCTGAAGCTAGTGGATTGTGAGGCTCTTGTAGTTTTTCACCACCAAAAGTTCTTAACTTTATCCAAATTGTGTCCTTCCCATTCCAGAGAAAATGTACCGATGTGTCAATTTGTGACCTCACACAATGATTCAGTTAATGGCATTCCCCCTCCATTTCACCATGTCAAGCTCTAGTGGCTGATCAATCCACTGGGATTTGTTACACAAATCACCCTGGACCCTTTTTTGAAACTAGGTATGAGCTAAAGAGATTGAACATACTTCTTGAGAGGATATGATTCTGTTCACACACAACACAGTATTTCTATGTGCAGCCAGTCCGTAACTGAAGTTTCGTGCTTTAATAGATTACATTCTGCTTTAAGAAGTTGCTAATTTTCAGCCCAAGGTTTTGGATTCTGTCTTTTTCTCTTTTACCTAGCCACCTAGAGAGAAGATGGGTCAAGCCAATGGTTAGTCGGTGGGCACTGTAGGACAGTGGGTACAGATACACATGACAATAAGCCAGATGGACCCAGGTTGGAGTCCTACCTAGCTATGCTGTTACTTGGATGTAGGGTTTTGGACAAATTAATTTTCCTTTATGAGCCTTAGTTTCTATCTTCTGTTTAAAAATTATTTTATTATTGTATGTATGTGTATATGATGTGTGGAAGGGTGCCACAGTATATATGTCAGAGAACAAGTCTGTGGAGATAGAACCCACCTTTAGATGAGTTCCAGGGAGAAAACTCAGGTTGTTAGGTTTGCATCATCAGGTGGCAGCACCTTTACCAACTGAACCGCCTCTCCAGACTTCATTTTCTGTATAGGGTTTAGATAAGATAAAATGGGCTGGAGGTGTAGCTCAGTGTTAGAGTGCTTGATCTGAATGTGTGAAACTGCGGATTTTGAGCTCCAGCATTGCAAAAATAAATAAAACTAAAAATGCAAAGTATTAAACATAACCTTTCCGTAATAGATCGATCAGTAAATGTTAATATTACTAAAGAGATCATCTATTTTGAAAAACGTCAAAGCTTTGCGTACAAGGTGGTAGTGGACTTTGCATGGTACTTGGGTATCAAACTGGAGAGATCAGAGTTCCCACTTAGGTGGTTTTATTTGTTTTTCAAGTTCTCCCAATTCGATTTATAAAGATGATTAAGATTGCTTGAGATGTTCTGTATGAAATACACAAAAAATTCAATAAAAAAGAATCTGAAGGAAGCCAGGTTTCCTGCACCTGTGGGTTCAACCAAAATGACCAACAGACGTGTGCCTGAGCAAGTGGTCTACTTTCACATAGCACAGCCTCCCAGGAAATGGGTGGTTTGGGGGAACTCTCTGTGTCGAGATTGTGTGTGCAACCATGATTGTGATGCGCTTGCAAATGACTTATAGATATGGATGAGCTAGCAGCTGTCACTCAAATCATGGGTCCTGCTCTTGTGGTATTCATCCACTGATGAAATGTCTGTAATCCAGTCACAGAGGCCCTAGGGAGACATACAGCCCACTGTCATGGCCACTTCATTTGATGGGCTGCATCCATCCCAGAATACTTTGTGTGGTCTGCTTTCAAGAAGACCATTTGCCCATGAATCTTCAGACTGGTCTGATGAACCAGAGGGCAATCAGATGGTGAGAGACCCCCAAGGACACCTCTTTCTGAATTTGGCTTTGGCAAATTTAGCAAAAACAAAAACAAAACAAAAAACCCTTCCTGGCTCCCGTGGGCTCATATAAATCAATACTTGCTTAATCAAAACGAGAATATACTAGAAAATCATGATTAAGAAAGAGTATTTGCCATTAACACAGAGAAAGCATTTACTTTTCCCTAATTTTAAGGATTTAGAAATAGTGGGATTCATTCCAAAGTGAGGCAGTAAGACCAAAGTGTTTTTAAGAACATTAGAGCAGAGCATGGTGGCCCAAGGCTGTAATTGTAGCATTTGGGAGGCTGAGGCGGGAGGATTAACACAAGTCTGAAGCCAGCCTGGGATATAGTGTGAGACAAACAAAATTATATTCTGGGTATTAGCTGAGTCACACAGCACCTCAGTGAGTTATAGAGACTGGGTAAATGGATAGAGGAATGAAGGAAATGACAAGAAGAAATTAGAAAAAAAAAAAGGGACTCAGCAGATGTGGGTTGGTTCACAGTTTGAATGACCCTGGATAAGCTTTAAAATGAGCACCTCAGTTTCTCTTCTGGCAAACAGAAACATCTGCCACACTAGTTTATTATGAGCAAGAAATTAAATAACATAGCTAGAAAGATAGGGGTTGAAAAGCACCTGACAGTTATGAGAACTGGATGATAGATTAGTATCAATTTAACACAATATAATTCATCAAATATTTACTGAGCCCTTACCTCATATCCCTGGTGCTGGAATTGGATAAGGGTTGAATAAGGCAGGCAGGCTTGTCCCTGGGAGAGAGGAACTAGCATGGAAGCAGTCTCCGACTCTGCATCACAGGACTTTTATTTATTTTATATATATTCTCAATAGATTCCCTGAACTCTGTTATCCCAGTCCTTCTAATTTCTTCCTTCTGTCTTCCACCTATTCACTCAGGTCCCTGAGATTCATGGGAACTATGGTGTCTCAAGACACCATGTGATGTAGTAGGGAATTCTATTAGGGGAGAGAAACATGTAAACCAAAAATCCCAAAGCAAAGCATCATGCTAAATGCAACAAACAATTGTACATAGATTATGTGTAGAGAGAGTGAGGATGAACCACAAAGGGAGAATTAGGCTGAGATGCCTGGGCAATGGAGTAAGACCCTGTTTTAAAATAAAATAGAGATCTTGAGGGTGTAGTTCAACGATAGAGCCCTTGTGTAGCATTTGTGAGGTTCTGGCAGCAATCCCCCGTACCCCTTCCCTCCTCAGAAACAACAAACAAACAAACAAACACCAAAGCAAAAATAGAGAAAGGGCATTTCAAACACAGGAAACATCGCATGCCACACTGCTACCTGCAGGCTTCCATATTGACAAATCTTCTTAGCCTTTAAGGAATTCTGGGATTTCACCTTTTTCATGGCAGAAAATTTAAAGTTAGAGGATACCAAAGAGATAAATTGGATTTTCTGCAAGATGCTTGTTAGCTGGATGTGTCCATGCTAAGGCAGACAAAAATGTTTGGAAAGTCAAGTGTTATTTTTAGGGACTTGGCTAAAAACCTTCATCTTTTTGCCAGAGCTTGAAATCCTTCAGAAATATTTGCATGTATTAATTTACCAAGGTCACCAATACTTAGGGCATCCTGTGAGTCAGGTTCTGTATGCAGTCCAGCAGAGGGAGACAGATGCTAAATATAGGTACTCTGACTAGACTTAAAGATTTTGACTTGATGTTGCAGGATTGTACCTATCCAACCTTTCCGTTTTTCATTTTCAGTGCAGCGTTCAATATATTACCAACACTTTATTATAAAATGGGTGAGATGGCTTCACCTGACTAGGCTGGTAAGCCTTCCGAATGTTTAAGGTAGGCTAATGCATTTTGAACTTAACAAAATTGCCAATTTAGGATGGGTTTATACGGATATAACGCTACCCTAAGTGACATCCTAAGTCTAGTCTGGATTTGAAAATAGGTATGCACCTACCTGAATGGGGTGAATGAATGGGGGCAGAAAAATAGAAGCCCTTAGCTGGGTGTGGTGGTGCACATCTTTAGTCCCAGCACTCGGGAGACAGAGGCAGGTGGATCTCTGAATTCAAGGCCAGCCTGGCCTACATAGTTCCAGGCCAGCTATGGCTACAGTGAGACCCTGTCTCAAAAAGACCCCCTCCCCCAAAGGAAGAATAGAAGCCCTTTGAATGTGTGTGTGTGTGAGTGTGTGTGTGTGTGTGTGTGTGTGTGTGTGTGTGTGTGTGTGTAGGTCATGCAGAATGGAGGACCGGATTTACTTCCTAGCCAAAAGCAGCTTCCTGTTTCCTTATCCTGCTGTACTTTCTCCAACAGGTCACAAACGTTTTCAACTGCCAGATTTTCTTCGGCAGGAAAACAGGGTGGCCTCTCTTCACAGGCAGCTTTTCCCAGGCCTCTAAGTGGTGCTGAGCAGAGGGACAGAGAATGTAGGTCCCAGAGCTCACCAGAGGGTGCCAACTCCTACGTGGTAGGAAAGGGTGGCGGGAGGAGGAGCTGTCCACTATCTCCAGGGGTTGGGCTCTGAACAGCTGGGCGGGACTCAGACTATTGTATAAGAGGAGAGGCTCTGTCCCACCTGCAGCACTGACGCTGGGTCCCAGCTGCGACGCGGAGGTCACCAGCTCTTCTGCTTCTGCAATCAGATCCCAAGAGACTCGAGAAGAAAAGGTCTAATTTCTATATATTCGTGTATTTAGTTTTGGTGACTGGAAGGCTGGTGAGCATGAGGGCTATGTTGCCTGGGCGCCCTAGACATGCAGCACTTTTAGGGGATCTAGGGAGGGATCTAGCCTGTCCCACGCGAGCAGTTCCAAGCGCAAACTCAAGATTTTTCTCTCTCTTGCAGAAGCGCTTCTTCCCTGCTTGCCTGGCCCTAGCCATCTAGGATGCGGCTTCTCAGGAGACTCCGGTCGTCCGCTCCAGAGCCCACCTTCTCCAACGTGCTGACCCCGGGCCGCATCCCCGAGTTCTGCATCCCACGGCGGATGCCTTTGCCCTGCGTGCCCGAATCCCCGCTCCCAGCAGCGCTGCCCCGCCGCTGCGCCGCCGAACCCGACCTATGGCCCAGTAGGGCCGCCTACGACCGAGGCGAGGACCGCACCGACTGGGACCCGCGCTCGCAGGCCGCGCTCTCGCTGCCACACCTGCCCCGCGCGCGCACCACCTATGGCTTCTGCGCGCTGCTCGAGAGCCCGCACAC
>NW_008357996.1:221510-223800 GCF_000622305.1 Nannospalax galili | reverse complement strand
CTGGGCCGTGCGGGTGACGGGCTGCGCCTGGCCGCCGAGTACTGTCCCCGCCGCGCGCGCCTCCACATCCGCCTCCTGCGCGTCGAGGGCCCGGCCGCCGCGCTCGAGCCCCGCGCCGTCGGCTGCCGCCTCACCCTGCTGCTGCGCTCGTCGGGCCAGCAGCGCGCCGCCGTGCTCGGCCGCAGTCGCAAGGCCGCCTTCGGCCAGGACTTCAGCTTCGACGGGCTCGCGGAGGAGCAGCTGCGCCGCCTGGCCGTCCGCGTCAAGGCCGAGAGCAAGGGCAGCGGCCTGGAGCGGGGGCGTCCGCTGGGCCAGGGCGAGGTGCTACTGGGCTCGCTGCTGCCGCTCTGAGCCCCGCATCCCTGGGACCCGGACACTGGGCCTCTGGGCCCTTGGGCCCCATGGCCACTTGACCCTGGGACACTGGCAGCCTCTTGGCCCTGGACACTCAGCCTCTTGGACTTGATAGTCGCTTGGGGACACAGACAGCCTCTTGGCTCTTGGGCCTGACAGCTGATTGTCTCGGAGGTACTTAGCCTCAGGACACACTTTTGTACAAAATAAATGTTATTTAGTTTTCTATTTATGATCTTGTATTATTGATGTTTCAGTTTCTAAACCTCCATCTTTCTCACTTTTCTTTTTGGTAGAGAAGGCAAAAGCAATGGCACCCTCCACTGTATTAGCAGTACCTGACCCCTCTTTCCAGACCATTTTAAAAGTCAAAAGGAAAAATAGGTTTGCTCTGGAGAAGAGCAAGAAAGGAAACACCTCCACCCGTGGGGTTTCCCCTTCTTCCTACTTTATGTGAACTAAATGATTCACGTGGCTTAAAAAAAAAATTCAAATTCATTCAGGGCTGGGGAAGACAGCTCTATGGGTAAAGTGCTTCATCAGGACCTGAAGTCCTTCCCAGAACCCATGTAAAGAAAAACTGGATGTGATTACGTACTTGCGATTGCAGCCATAGGGGCTGCAGAGACAGTCAGATCCCTGGGGCTCCCTGGGCAGCCTGCTTAGCCCTTGGTGATCTCCAGACCACTGAGACACCATGCCTTAAAAACAAGATGGACCTGGCATGGTGGCCCACACCTTCAGTCGTAGCACTGGGAGGCAGAGGCAGGTGGATCTCTGTGAGATCCAGGCCAGCCTGTCTACATAGTGAGTTCAAGGCCAGCTGTGGCTAAAGGGAGACCCTGTCTCAAAAAGACAAAAACCAAAACAAACCAAAAAAACAAGATAGGTGGTGATTGAGGAGCAGCACTAGAGGATGTCTTGTTGTCTTTTGCCCCCCCCCATACATAATTATTCAGAATCGTGCCTAACATGCCCAACACTAAGATCCATAAATATAGCACTTTACATAGTGAGGTGGCATAGTTGATACCCATAATCCTATGCATACAGTCTGTTATAAGGATACGTCTGTGGGAAGAGAAATCCTTTCTCACTGAGAAGAAAGGATCCTTTTACAAGTGAATTCTTCATAAATTGAAGAAGAGGCAAACAGGAAGTGGAAGCTCTCATGATAATGGTGGGACTAGTCAGGGCCTTATGCCCACCTAGCTGTGTCTCTAAGTTACACAGTAATTAACTCTACAATAGGCTTTCCCAGATGAGTTGAAATTGTCAATTTCTTTTTGTTGCTGTTGGTTTTTGTTTTGTTTTGTTTCTTTGAGACAAGGTTGCCCTATAGCCTTAGCTGCCTAGAATTTGCTATGTAGACCAGGCTGGTCTCCATCTCACAGAAGATTTGCCTGCCTAGTGCTGGGATAAAAATGTGCTCCACCAAGCCTGGCTTAATTACCAATTTCTTGAAGAGTGGGTTTCAAGAATTTCTTAATATAGTTTATTTTCATTTTTTGATTCAACAAATAAATTGGAGCTCACTGGAAACTGATATACCTCAGGGTTTGTTCTTGGCTGGGGGCATCCATGGTATAGTATAAAACAGATATAATTAATGTTCATTTTCTTTTTTTTCTTCTGCCACTTGCTGTTTGGCCAAACCTTCTTTGTTTCATTGATGAAATGAGGTATGAGGTAATATGTGCTTTTAGGTTTTGTTAAGAGACCTGTGTCACCACGGTATGGAACAGGCTGGAACAGTACTGTAGAACAAGTACTCAGCCACATTCCAGAATAGACCCTCTTTCCTACAACTCTCTGTGATTCTGGAATGCAGCTGGCAGAGCGAACGACTGACTGATACTGAAGTCTTAGCAGCATGAATGTAGAATGCCTTGTTTCACCATGTGCAAAAAAGTAATTATTATTTTTATAATAATTC
>NW_008357996.1:220256-220641 GCF_000622305.1 Nannospalax galili | reverse complement strand
ATATGGTCTCTTATGAAATTATATTGGCCCCTTTAATCTTTGATTATACTTTCCTTTTGGGTATTTAAGGCCACACAGTTGGTCCAGAAAACTGATTTACTTTTACTCTTAAAGTGGTTTCAGGATCTGTCTCTCAGAGGTCACATGGGCTTGGGAGGAGCCCCTGGCTCCTTTCTTTTACCAGTGAAGATATCTCAAAGGTCCTGCTCGACCATGGTTGGCTTCGCTTAGAAGCATGGAGGAAATGATTCGTCTGTGTTGACCATCATTTTTATAGACTGGACACTGGTTCAAGTCCATCTGGTGGGGTCTCCTCGTGCTCCTTGATCAAGAGGACAGGTGACCCACCACCATTATAGGACATTTTGAGAGATGTTCATAGTCC
>NW_008357996.1:185637-218310 GCF_000622305.1 Nannospalax galili | reverse complement strand
TCATTGTAGAGGTCTTTAATGTCTTTGGTCAGGTTTATTCATATATATATTGAAGCTATTGTGAACAGGAGGGTTTCCCTGTGCTCTTTCTCTGACTGCTTGTCATTGGTATATAGAAAGGCTATAGACTTTTGTAGGTTAATTTTGTAACCTGCCACTTTACTGAACGTGTTAATAATTTCTAGGAGTTTTCAGGAGGAATTTTTGACGTCCCTTAGATATCATATCATCTGCAAAAAGAGATAACTTGATCCTCTTCTTTTCCAATTATTACTCCTTTAATTGTAAGCTTTATTGCACTGTGGTCTGATAGAACACATGGAATTATTTCAATCTTTTTGTATTTGCTGCTCTTTGTTTTGTGCCCCAGTATATGGTTGATTTTGGAGAAAGTTCCATGGGGTGCTGAGTGGAAAGTATGTCCTTTGGTGTTTGGGTGGAATACTCGGTAGATATCTGTTAAGTCCATTTGATATATGGTTTTGTTTAATTCAGATGTCTCTCTGTTAAGTCTCTGGCCTGTTGACCTATCTAATGGAGATAGTGGGGTATTGAAGTCCCCTACTATTAATGAGGGGGTTAATTTGGGTCTTGAAGTCCTGTAGTATTTTTTTTAATGAAGTTGGGTGCACCAGAGTTTGGTGAATATATGTTCATGATTGTAACATCTTCATTTATTGTTCCTTTGATCAGAAGGAAGTATCCCTCTTTATCTCTTATGATTAGTTTTAGTTTAAAGTCAATTTTGTCAGATACTAGAATTGCTACTCCTGCTTTTTTCTTAGTGCCATTTGCTTGGTATACAACTTGGTCATGGTGGATGATCTTTTTGATGTGTCTCTGTATGTGGTTTGCAAGTACCTTCTTGAGATTTTTTTGCATCTATGGTCAATAAGGATATGGATCTATAGTTTTCTTTTTTGGTTGTATCTTTATCTGGCTTTGGTATTAGAGTGATGCTGGCTTCATAGAAGGAATTTGGAAGGTCTCACTCCATTTCTATTTTTTTGAATAAATTAAGTAGTATTGTATACACATCTTTTTTAAAATGTCTGATAGAATTCTGCTGCGAATCCATCTGGTCCTGGGCTTTTTTTAGTTGGGAGGTTTTGTATTACTGTTTCAATTTCTTTTTGTGTTATGGGTCTGTTTAAGCTGTTAATCTCTTCTTGGTTTAGTTTTGGTGGTTCCCGTGCATTTAGATATCTATTTCTTTTAGGTTTTCAAACTTAGTAGCATATACGTTTCTAAAATTTTCCCTTATGTGGACATGAATTCCTTCAGCCTATTTATGTCATGGAAGAGTTTTATTTCCCCTTCGACTATAATAGACATTTTTGCTAGGTATAGTAATCTGGGTTGGCATCTGTGGTCATTTAAAACTGGGAATACATTGGTCCAGGATCTTCTGGCTTTCATAGTTTGAATTGAAAAGTCAGCTGTAATTCTAATGGGTTTTCCGTTATATGTGACTTGTTGTGTCTCTTTTGCAGCTTTCAGAATTGTCTCTTTGTTTTGTATGTGTAGTGGTCTTACTATGATGTGCCATGGAGAGTTTCTTTTCTGGTCCTGTCTGTTTGCTGATCTATATACTTCTTGACTTCCCTCTAAGAACCGCTTTCAGCATGTCCCAGAGGTTTTGTTGTGTTGTATTGTCCTTTTCATTTAATTCCAGGAATACTTTTATTCCTTTCTTAATTTCTCTTTTGACCCCATTCATCATTCAGGAATGTGTTGTTTAATCTCCATGTGTTCATGTGGTGATTAGGGCTTCTTCAGTTGTTGATTGTAAGCTTTATTACATTGTAGTCTAATAGAATACATGGAACTATTTCAATCTTTTTGTATTCGTTGAGGTTTGTTTTGTGCCCCAGTATATGGTTGATTTTGGAGAAGATCCCATGGGGTGCTGAGTAGAAAGTATGTCCTTTGTTGATTCTTCAATATTTCTAACTCTTCCGAATTCATTCAGAAGTTTATCCCTATCTTCTTCAGTTCTTTGATTTCTTTTTTTGTGTGTTCTTTAAATTCACTGAATTCTTTTATCATATTTGTAATTGTTTTTTGAGTTCTATGTCCTGCAGTATCTCTAGGGGGTTTGCATTGTACTCCTCTAGAGGACTCTAAGTATTTGATGGGGATATGTTATTTTGGTTTTTCATGTTATTATTTTTTCTCTGTGATTTTTGGCACGTGACTTTCTTTTTAGTTTCTGATGGTGAATATATGTTCATGATTGTAATATCTTCTTGATTGATTGTTCCTTTGATCAAAATGAAATAGCCCTCTTTGTCTTTTCTGGTTAATTTCAGTTTAAAGTCTATTTTGTCCGATATTAGAATTGCTATGCCTGCTTTTTTCTTAGTGTCATTTGCTTGGTATATATTTTTCGATCCTTTCACTTTGAGAAAGTGTCTGTCCTTGAAAGTGCGATGTTCTTGCAGACAACACAAAGATTGGTTTTTTTTCTTAATCCACTCATCTGTCCTTGAAAGTGAGATGAGTTTCTTGCAGACAACAAAAAGGTGAGTTTTCTTTCTTAATCCATTCACATAGTCTGTGTCTTTTGACTGGGGAGTTCAGTCCATAGGAATTTGGGGGTTGGACTGGCCTGGGAGCCTGGCCCAGGAAAGATGCTGGTCTAGGGCAGCTGGTGGCCGTGCCACCCAGAGATGCAAGGGCAGATGGGGCAGGAAGAGGCTCCAAGGACTCCTGGGGACTGCAATGAGGAGCTGTGTTGGTCTGGATGCAAAGGATCAGGAAGAGGAAAGGTCAGACCCTGTGTCCCAGAAAGAGGCTGGAGGGTGGTGCAGGCCCTGGGAAGGAGAGGGAGGTGAGAGCAGGGCCAGGCCCAGAAGCAGTGCTCCTGGGGGCTCAGAGAAGGCACCAAGGGCTCGTTTTGTGGACATGAATTCCTTCAGCCTATTTATGTCATGGAAGAGTTTTATTTCCCCTTCGACTATAATAGACATTTTTGCTAGGTATAGTAATCTGGTTTGGCATCTGTGGTCATTTAAAACTTGGAATGCTTTGGTCCAGGTGCCTGGGTTCACAGTTTTAGTTGATCTGGATGAAAAGGATCAGGAAGCAGTATTGGTTCCCCAGGTGTCTGGGGCCCCAAGACAAGGAATGGGGCAGGACCCAAACTAGGAGGAGAGGCCTGCGGGCAGGAGAGGCCTGTGGCGTGTCTTTCAGGGCCAGAGAAACCTATTTTAATAATAATTTGCACTCATTTTGTATCAGGAAATTCTTTGGCACTATTGTTATTGAAATGAGGTCTGGGTACAAATTTGGTGAGAAAATAATCAAAGTTCTGGATTTTAAGTATAATTTTAGAGTAGATAAATAACACTTAAATCCTATAATCTACTTTGAAATTAAGAACCTATCACAGAGATAGTTTCCACAAAACAGTTAGCACACACAGCTGACCTTAGACATGAATCAAGCTGTCCTGTCTTCTCCAGATGACTATCCTATCCTGTGTTGACTGAACAATGGTCATTTGAGGCCCTTTTCTGTGACAGACAGCACACTAAGCCCAGAGGATACAGGTCTGAACATGGACAAGTGAATAGCAAAATACATACATACATACATACAGGAACCAAGCTTTATTACTACAGATTACAAGAGCTCTCTAAATAAATAAACAAACAAATAAATAAATAATGAATAAATAAGGATAATGACTATCTAGCCTGGGAAGAGACAGAGTGGCTAGGAAGGTTTCCCTGAGACCTGAAAAAGGAACCATTCCCACAAGGCACTCAGCACAGCTAAACAGCTTTACTACAACCATACAGTTCCCTGGTAGGTTGTGTTTACAGAGTCAAGCTAGAACTCTTGGTTTGCCTCTTACATCTTCTCTCCTAGTTTAGCTTCCTTGTTGTAAAAGATGGCACCAATATTTAAAAAAAATATCTTTGTATGTGTATGATGTGTGTGTATGTGCATGCATATTCATGTGAGTAAAGGTATGTACTTGCCATGGTGTGCATGTTGAGATCAGAGGACAACCTTGGGTGTCAGTCCTCATCCACCTTGTTTGAGACAACGTCCCTTGTTCACTGCATAGGCCAGGCTCGGTGACCTGCAAACTTCCAGAGATTCTTCTGTCACCATTTCCACATCTCACTATAGAAGCACTGAGATTACAGACATGTGCTAGCATATCCAGCTTTACAAGGGTATGGGAATCTAAACTCAGGCCCCCACACTGGCAAGGCTAGCACTTTACCCCCTGAACCTTCTCTGCAGCCCACCATTATTCTTTCTGTCATTTATATCAAGTGGAGTCGACCTTGACTCCTCTGCCTCATATTTCACTTTGATATGATGTGGAGGAAACCTCTTCCTTCATCTCTTCACAAAGCCCCTCACTGGTACCATCGTCATTATGCATTCATTTACTCTTCTTTATTTTTCCTTTATGGCTCTAATACTATGTGATGTCATAGTACTTAGTTACTTTGCTTCATTTTACCTTTCATGATAATGTATGTTTTATAAAACAGGAACTTAGTCCACTTACTTATTGCTCTATCTCTGATACCTAAAGCAGTGTCCAGCATATATTAGATATTCAATAAATATTGTCCAAATTGAGTGTGGCTAGGAAGCAATGAAATAAATAGAGAAGACTAGAGGGCCTGGGGCCAGCTCTCAGTCAGTTTGACCTTCAGGAATTCAATAAAAGAGATGCCAGTCTATAGAAGACGGAGAAGTGGTAGTCAGCCAGGCCAGAGAAAGACCAGGTTAGTGTGGTAGCTTGGAAGCCCAGACCATAAGTGCTCTAAGAAGAAGGGAATCCCCAAACAATTGAAGTCTAGTTGGGAAGTCAAGAGAATTGCAAGAAGGGGCATGCTGGTGGGAAGATCAGAGGAAGTCAGAGGTGGTACTTTGTTTTGCAGGACAGAGAGAAATGTAGTTGAAACAGACCTGAAAACTTACTCTCTTGCTGCATGCTACAATACTAACCTTCCAGGAAAGATGTCCCCAAGGATGCCATAGTGAGGTGAACTCTATGGGAATAACCAAACACCTTCTGGTTGGATTTGAGGTCTGCTCCACAGGAGGGAATTCACGTTTGGTACTGTGAATGTGGTCAAAAGCCCATGGCTCTGGAGATCAAAGGGTCTAGGGAGAACCTGCTTCTGTTGTTTTTCTAAATGGACATGTTTTCAAATATCTTCTAAATTTTTATGTTTATACCCATAGATTAGTGTTAATTTAAACCTTGGTCAGAGAAGCTTCTTTCTGCAGTGGGCAATAGTTAATGTGGAGTCTCATAACTGGTCAAAGTTCTGAGAATAAATGACTGTTGAGTGCTTAGTCCCACCAAGGTTCAGAGGTCATCAAAGAAGAGGGGGACAGAAAGAATTCAAGAGCTGGAAGATGGGGAGGTGTTGGGCCTTCAGGACCCTCATACACATGGCATGGAGGAAAATGAGGCCTAATATAATTTTCTAAGCCAGGCTAAAGTTTAGCGACCTGTCTCTGGCCTGTCACTTCCATGTGGAGGTGACTCAGCAGTGCCCTATCTAAGATTGCCTCTTCCCAGTAACAACTGGCATAATAAATTCCCAGTGGCCCACAGTCTTCACCCCAGATGACATATTCCTATATCCACCCCCTTTTCCATACCCCTTTTGCTTAACCCCTTTTGCTTAAACTATATAAGTTGATGCCTGACGCAATAAAGTAAGTTCCTGCCTTGACAAGACTCCCGACTCAGTGTGGTTTTTGAGTCGCCAACACTCACCATCCCACTCAGCCCCCAAGAGAGGAACCCAGGCTGGTCCTGGCCTCTCCCCCGTGCCGTACCTGTTGGAGAATCTGACAGAGAGGTACTATGAAATGCTGTCTTCTGGACATGACATGACCATTGCAGTCGTGAACTCACAGCAGCTATGACCACCTGCACAAGAATTGCACACATACAATCAAGCCAACAAGATCAGTCCAGCCTGCAGCACTGATTGAATTCAGTTGATTATAGAAAATACAAGAATGTAGGGGGCATGTTGGGGAATGTATGGAGGGTGTAAGCAGGAGAGTAAGGGGAATGTGATGGAGATACATTGTATATATGTAGGAAATTGCCAAAGAATAAAAAAGAAATAGTCTTTTTTGGAAAGAAATAGTCTTAAAAGTAGACTATTTAGGCCAGAGGGAGATATTGATAGTAAAACTGTAGAAAAGAAGACAGTACGAGTGAGAGAAGCAGCATTCCAGGCCCACCTGTCCTCTTCTGTCATGCACGGCACCGTGCTAACTTGACGCAGGTGGGATGCATAACTGCCAATTTGACAGGACCTAGATCCTCCTAGGACACAAAACTCTGGGCCCTTTGAGGGCGTTTCTTGATTGGGTTAGATGAGGTGGAAAGACCCACTCTAATGTGGGTAACACCGTTTCATGGGCTGGGGTTCCAGACAATTAAAAGGAGATAGTAAGCTGAGCACTAGTGTTCGCCTCTCTCTGCATCCTGACTGTGGATGCAGTGTGACCAGCTGTATCAAGCTTCTGCTGCCATGCCTTCCCCTTGACTGTTTCTTCAAAACGTAAGCCAAAATAAACCCTTCCTTAAATTGCTTTTGTCAGGCACTTCATCGAAGCAATAAGAAAAGTAGCTAATATAGAAAATTGGCGCTGAGAAGTGAGGCTACTGCTGTGATAAACCAATTTGCTGTAAGACAGAGGAAGAGCTTGAAGATGTGGACTAGAGAAGTCCTGGATTGCTATAAGCAGAGCTCAGTGGCAATGATGGTAGAAATTTGGAAGACCAGACAACTAATATGAATGCAGATGGTAAGGCCCGGCTCATGAGGTTTCAGAGGGAAACTAGGATAGAGGCTATTTGTGTTATATTATGGCAAAGAATCTGCATTTTGTCCATATCCTGAGAACATGAGTGAAGGTGAATTCACAGTAATGAACTAATTTGTTTGGTGATGGAAATTTCAAGACAGCACAGCAATCAGGCAGTGTCATTATTCTCTGCTCTTATCACAATCTATAGTGAGAGAGAACAAGTAGAACAAAAAGATATGAAAAAATATGCTGTTTGGTAGAGGAGTTGGGGGACAGGTTTTAAAGTTTCAGACAAGGTAGGTTCTGAGAAAGTAACTGCAATTCTTAAAAGGTTATCATCCTTAAAGAAAAATATTGTCTGATGTAACCACAGGAGCCAGAAAAATGGAAAACAAACCGTGGGGATCAAGGGGAAGTAGGAACTTGAGAGAGGGAGGTAGTAAGAAACAGATATTTTTAAGGGGTAAGTTGGGAAATGGGGGTACACTTTAGCTGGGGAGGGAGTAGAGAGGCTTATATGGGGAAGAGGAGAGATAAATAATGATGGCATTAGAAACCAGAAACTGATTAGTTCAAAGTCCTATTAAAAAATACAGAAACAACAATTATGAGTACATGTGTGTAGTTGAAGGTTACATAACAAAAAACACAGAGCCAGGCAAGAGAAACCTCTCTTTGAGTTGTTCACAGTAGTCCAAGAGACTCCCCAAATAGCTATTGCCACAGCCCTCAACTGCCACCCAGACCCGATTGCTGAAGACAGGCTAAACTTCGGACACAAGACTTGGAGCAATTGAGCTGGAACTGACCAGGAAGTTTCCTCCCTAAACAGTAGCTCTCATGATATCATATGATACTAGACAAACTGACAAGGGAGAAAACCAATCAATGGTCCTACCCAGAAGCTTAATTAACAACAATGACTGGCCCAGCAAAGTATCACTATTAGTACAGTTGTGGCACTTTTTTCTTGGGGATAATCCACAGCTGTCTAATTGGAATTAAGGCCTGCTCAATGGGAGGGAACTCATGTGTGATACTGTAAACACAGCCAAATACACATGGTTGGAAAAACCCACTTTTGCCACATCTCTAGACCAATGCAATTTTGCTTTTTTTTTTTTTTTTGTCTTTTTGAGACACAGTCTCCTTGAAGCCCCAGCTGTCCTGGAACTCACGATGTAGACCAGTCTGGCCTCGAACTCACAAAGATCTGCCTGCCTCTGCCTCCCAAGTGCTGGGATTAAAGGTGTGTGCCACCACTCCAGGTGTGTAATTTCTTATATTATACTAAATATGCATTCTAATATTCACAGACAAGTGTGGCTCTCATCCCTTATCAATGAAGTTTCATTTTGCAACAGATAGAGACTATTACAAAATTTCAGACCTGGTCAAATGCAGAGAATAAGTGTCTGTGGGATGCTTAACCCTAAGTGACACATCTTCAATGCAACCTCTACACTTAGGATGAATGCATCTCTTAATTCTCATCAGAGAAGTTTCCTTAGGCAGCAGATGGTGATTAACAGAGAGATCCACAATTAGCCAATGTACAGAGAACAAGAAGCCATAGAGTACTTATCCATGAGTAGGACAGCAATTTCAAACCTCTGCCTCCCAGGGCTCATAGATCATTGTGGAAGAGGAGGTAGAAAGATTGTAAGAACCAGAGGGGATGGATGACCACAAAGAAACAGAGTCTTCCAGATAGCTTGTCAGTTACTCATATGAACTCACAGCAATGGTGACAGCATGCACAAGCCCTATGCAAGTTCAAACCAGATAAAAATTTCATCATAGACATGGGTAAGTGGAAGAAATCCCAGCCCAACCTAAGGAACTTTTGGCAATTGATGGCTGCTAGGTGGAGGAAAGACAATGTCTTACAGGGCTGGGACTCTTGGTGGACCCAGTGAATAGATCCACACTGAAGGACATTGGGAGGCACAAATAATAGCTATAGGATTATCTATCTATCTATCTATCTATCTATCTATCTATCTATCTATCTATCTATCTATCTATCTATCTCTCTGTCTGTCTAATATCTATCTATCTATCTATCTATCTATCTATCTATCTATCTATCTCTCTGTCTGTCTAATCTATCTATCTATCTATCTATCTATCTATCTATCTATCTATCTATCTATCTATCTATCTATCATCTACCATTTATCTATAGATAGATATATCTATATATGTTCATTAAACTGGGTGGGGGGGGGCAGCAGTGGTGGGGAGAGGAGACCAGATCTAAATTCCATCAAACTGTAAATTTAGAAATGTAAATAAAAAAGGAAAAGCATTGTCAGATGCACTGGGACAATAGGAAAGGTGTTCTGAAGGCAAGATCCCCCCATCAAAGATTCTATCTTGTGAAAATGCAAATTCATTTTGAAAAGAGAAATGGGGTATCTTTTTGAAAATAACTACCTAAGTCTGGTAGGCACACAGAGGCCCCCTTGGACTAGCATTTCATGGGCCTCTGTGTGCCCACACTTACATTTTTTTTACAGCATTGTTGGAACTGTTAAAGACTATGGAGACTTTGTAGCTGGACTGAATGCATTTTGCATTATGAGATGCCATGAACCTATGGGAACAAGGGATGGAGGTTATGATTTAAAAGAGATATATTTGGGTATCAAGTTGACAAGAGGTGGACTTTTAACAGTTCATATCATAAGTGTGACAGTACCAAGAGTCACCTAGGAGACAAAGCTCTGAGAGGGAGTTTCTAGATTGGGTTAAGTGAAGTGGGAAGAGCCACCCCAACCTGTGGGCAGCACCATTCTATGGGCTGGGGCCCCAGACTTAGAATAAAAAAGAGAAAGTGAGCTGAGCACCATCAGTCATCTCTCACTCTGCTTCCTGACTGCAAATGCAAGATGACCAGGGGCCTCACACTCCTGCTGCAGTACCTTCCCTGCTATGATGGACTGTGCCCTCAAACTGTGAGTCTGATTAGACTCTTCCTTCCTTATGTTGCTCTTGTGAGGTATTTTCTCTCAGCAATGAGGAAAATGACTAATGTAAACATCATCTCTTCAGCTCCTGAAAATAAGTATAATTTTGCAGAACTTTATGCACATTTGTGGTTCTAACCTTAAGTCTGTACAAAGGGCAGTCCACTGGGAACATGTCTGGGTAACTGCACTAAATGACATAAACACAGAGAATTCTACCTTTCCACTCCATTGCTAGCACACTTCACATTCCAGCTGCCATGTTCTAAGCAAAAAAGCAACAGCTTGGCTGAAGTGTGCTTCTGAAATCCAACCATCACCATAAGGAGTTTTGCAGAATTATGAATAGTCCACCTTTGGTAGCATATCTTCTTGGACCTGACACTAGCAGGGAAATCCACATTTTATTTTGCAAAACAGGAATAGGATTTATTTTTCAGATTAGTAACATTCCTAATTTCAAAAGAGAACTGTTATCTCCTATTTCTGACTGTCAGGAGATGTCTGTGTTTGTCAGAACAGAACCATCTGTGCCTAACTGTGAACCTCTATGTTTTTTTTTTTTTTTGTCTAGTCACCTGGACCACACTTACCCTTTACCTAGTCAGTTCAAGTTGTATTCATTACCATCACTACTTTTTCTTATTTTTATTATTTTTGTGTGTATGCATGTGTGTATATGGTATGTGTGTGCATATTTATGTACATGTGTATGCAGGTATGTATGCGGAGGCCAGAACTTGAGGCTGGATGTCTTTCTCAGTTGGTCTCCATCTATTTTATCTCTCTTTGTAAAAAGTCCAGGCTTACAGGAAATTTTCTAAACAGCACAAAGACCCCCCCCCATTATCTGACTTCCCAAAGGGTAACACTTTTCCATAGTTGTTTCTATCATTATGACCATCTCTAATCTAGTTTTGAAACATGAGTTTAAATTGAATCATCATCAGACTTAGTTTCCAGTGACTCATCTCCAGCAAGATCTTTCATTGTCTACATATCACCCAGATGGCCCGAGGATACCTGAACTGGCCTCTGCTGGGTGTAGGGGCTGCAACCCGAGCAGACTGCCGAACAGCACCTGGATCCAGCCTCCACATGGTGGTGGGCTTCCCCAAAGTGTACCCAAATTATGCAAAACCCAGCTGTTTGGATTTTTCATGAGCATAACACAATACTCTATTTTAAACATAGTTGAGTGCACACAAGCCATGGAACGTGCAAACCTGCTCTGGGAAAGAGTTCATGTGTGTTGAGTATTTCATAGAGCAGACAGCTGGGGTGTGGAGCTGTTCGTTTTTGAAGCTCTCTCCTGACAGGAGAAGTCTCGTTGTGAAGAGACACTAGGAGAAAGAACTTGGAGCTGTGGCCTTGGCTGGACCTGTAGTCTCTGGTATTTTGGAAGGGCTGCTATGCATAGATAGTTCTTGGCAACACACGGTAGTGATGTGCAAAACCCTTCTGCTGCCTCCAATTGTCCATATCAAGTTCCCTCAAATAGTGTGGGAGCTGCTTCCTCCCCGGGCTTTGTCCTCCCACAAGTTCACTGGGTTTTCTACTTCTTGCCTTTTCATATATAGATCTGGGAAGAAGGGTCAAAGTAGAAGAGAAGGAAGGAAGAAAGGAAAGAAGTGAAAAGGAAGGTAATGAGGGAAGAGGGAGGGAAGAAATGAGAGAAGGAAGGAAGGAACAAGGAAGGGACGGAGGGAGGAAAGGAAGGAAGGAGGAATGGAGGGAGGGAGGGAAGGAGAAAAGCAACACTGAAGCAAATTGTGCTGAATTTCTGGTGATTTTTCACCTCATCCTGTGGGGCTGCATCTCTCCCCTGGCATGGAAACCGGGGCCCTCATCCTCCAGGATTTGAGGTGCAGGCAGAGAATCCCTTCCCATCAGCCGTTTCTCCCCTCCCTCACTGCTCCTTTCTGTTGCCCTGGCTCCTCACCATCTTCCTGCCTCACATTGGTACCTCCCCCCACACTACCCACTGCTCTTTCAGCTTTTGAGTCTTCCCAACAGAGCTCTGGCCTATCACTGTCTCTCTGATCCTTCAAGTAGCTTCACCTTACTCCTTAGGGTACACAAAACCATTCCTGGTCTGGTCCTAAGCTGTGTGTATAGGAACTTCTGTTCCCCAGTTTCTTCTCGAGCTAACTAATGTTGGCATGGTGCCCTGAGCTGGCTCACACTTCTCTGCCTTTGTGCATTGCTTCTTCCTGGTGCTGCCCACTGTCCATCTGCTCCAAACTCTTATTCATCTGCAGGGCCCCACTTAGCTAGCAGCCTGAGCCTGTCTGGAAAGACCCAACTTGCCCAAGCAGTGATGCTTCCCCTCTGGATTCCCGGACTGTGTGCAATCCTATCATTCTCCTTCACTTGACATTTCATCTTCCTAAACTGCAAGTTCTTGGTGGCAAGGACTAAGTTACTTTGTTTTCTGGATGCATCGTTCACAGCAGCCACCATACAGTGCATACAGTGCATGGTGCACAGCAGCCATACATGAACATTCACTGAAGTTACTCCTCGTTATGGACAGATCTTCATCTCTTTTGATCTTTAAGATGGTCCTACCACATGGGTAGGTGGCCTGGGAGTAACTATGAGCTATCCAGGGCCCAACTTGAAAGCAGAGAGATGAGCAGAAGAAAGGTGAAAAGCAGACAGCAAGCCACTTGGGGGTATGCTGTACTTAGTAATACTGGTGATGATGATGATGACGATGATGATGATGTGATATGATATGATGGTGGTGATATGATGATGGTGATGGTGATAATGCTGCTGATGGTGGTGGTGGTGATGTAATAGTAATGATGGTGATAGTGATAGAGTAATGATGGTGATGACAATGGTGATGGTGATGATGATGATGGTGATGGTGATGATGGCGATGATGATGATGTGATATGATATGATGGTGGTGATATGATGATGGTGATGGTGATAATGCTGATGATGGTGGTGGTGGTGGTGATGTAATAGTAATGATGGTGATAGTGATAGAGAGAGTAATGATGGTGATGACAATGGTGATGGTGATGATGATGATGGTGATGATGGTGATGGTGATGATGGTGATGATGACGATGAGATATGATATGATGGTGGTGATATGATGATGGTGATGGTGATAATGCTGATGATGGTGGTGGTGGTGGTGATGTAATAGTAATGATGGTGATAGTGATAGAGTAATGATGGTGATGACAATGGTGATGGTGGTGATGGTGATGATGGTGATGGTAATGGTGATGGTGGTGAGGATGTTGGTGGTGATGGTAATAATGAGCACTGAATATTTACTCTTAAGGTAGCAAGTTGAGGATTTTATACACACTGAGTTATTCATTTCACACAACAACCCTACACTTAAAGGTATAAAGAGGAAACAGGCTCAAAAACAAACCCAGGTTTCTAAGTAGTCAGTGTCAGAGTTGGGACTGGGTGCAGGTGCACACAGCAGTGACTGAGTGTATGTACTTTGGAATCCAGCTGTCTCTCTTCCACTTCTGAGTCACATGACCCTAAGGTGTTGCTTGTTTTTCTCTCTGCACCTATTTTCCTCATATTGAAACTGAGATATAATATAATCTACTGAAGGAGCTTGAGTGAGGAGGATCATACAAATTAATGAATGAAGTGCTGGCCCATTCCCAGACTGAGTCCATGTGTCAGCAGTTAGTCAAAACATTCTCATAAAACCAGCACTGAGTGGAAAGGACAGCGTAGTGCATGGTCCATGGAGCTGGGTGTCCAGAAGCTTGGCTCCTCTGACTGACTTGGTCTGAGGTGGGCTGTGCCCTGGCTCTTGACCCTGACCTAGCCCTGGTCTTCAATCTCAGGCTCCGATAGTTCTCAATCTGCCTGGTCCTGGGCAGCTGTGGAGATGCCTGGGTAAATTCATACATTCTGTTGATGCTCTGGCTCTGAAGCCATTGCCTGTGTAGGTTTTGATCCCATGAATAAGTACTCCTGGCTCTGGGAGTATTGTGAGAATTCCTCCTTGGTAAGATATAATTTCTATCCCCTCCTCCTAAGGTCTCAATGACAAACCAAAGTATGTTTCCACCAAAGATCACCCTGGAGAAATCAATGAGTTTAGTGGACTGACTTATAGGTGAGGGGTTACTAGCAGAGCATGGGAGACCCCCCCCAAAGCAATTGCTCTGGAAATTGTCTCCACCTGGCATGAATGATGGCTTCCCCATAGCTGCAAAGCCTGAGCCTCCTTCAATTAACCTTTCCCAGCCTATATACTCTAGTACCTCTCAAGGCCCTGAAGCCTCATGCAATTAGGGCAGAATTATATGCAAAGGACTGGGAGGTGCTACTGGAATCTCCAGTGAGGGTCCAGTGTCTCTCCCCACACCCTCCTTCTCTGAGGGAATACCAACAGCCCACAGGCCTGCTCCTGATGGACTCTTACGAGCAGACGAAGATGATCTGATGAAGATGGTGGCTGTTTCTCTTGAAGGACCACAAAGGGAGCCCAGAGCATGAGAAGGCCTCTTCATGAGTCCCAGTGGGTGCTGGGGGAAGACAGCTGAGCATGCTAGGGAAAGATGGCCTATTGCTGGAGGGGACTCTGAGCTTGGAGAGGGTCAGAGTCTGGACTGTGGTACTAAGAGTTAAGGGGCCATACATCCCTTAGGGCTGTGCCGAGATGGTCCTTTCCTCAAAACAAGGAGAGAAGAGTCAGTGACAGAGAACCATGTGGAAGGGCCTAAATATTTTGCCTGAGTGAGGTCTTCTGAGAAATAGAGCAAAGTCAGGGCATCTTGGACTCCTGAGTGGAACCGACTTGGCTGCAGAGGAGCAGACTTGTAGTTTAGTCTACTCTTCTGCCAAGTAGGAAGCATGTGCCAAAGCCTTGTCAGAGCCCCATGGGAACAAAGGTCTTCTGTGGTAGGCATCTTTGGAGATGGGCTGTGGGCTTCTAGATAAGTGGCACAGGTGAGGCTGAGCTGAAGCTGGTAGTACTATACCCAGAGATTTATGGCAACCAAGAAAGGCAAGGGGCAAGGGGGCCAAGTATATTGACAAAGGACAGGTGGACAGGGAAGGTCAGAGAAGGGGCTGATGTCAGAATGTGTCTACACCACTGTGTCTCCTTGCATCTGTCAGTGTGTGATGACATAAGGGCTGCACATTTAACAGGAAGGATAGGGACACATTGGCATTAATCAGTGCCTTCTGGGTACAAGGCATATATCTCAGTGATTCACACCTATTTGGACATTGTACCCAAGGCCTGGGGAGATGGCTCAGTTAGTAAAGTGCTTGCCTTACAAGCAGAAGGACCTGAGTTTGGTTCCCAGAATCCACATTACTAAAAAAAAATGTATGATGGCATGAACTTGCAATCCAAGCACTGGGGAGGTGGAGAGAGGTAGATCCCTGGGATTCACCGGCCAGCCTGCTGTGACAAGCTGCAGGGAAATGAGAGATCCTGTCTCTAAAGAAAAAAAAAAAAAGACTGTATGAGGGATGGCATCTGAGGTTGTCCTGTGACCTCCATACACATGCACACATACTTGTACATACACAAAATAGTGTGTGTCATCAAAAAGATAATCCACCATGATAAAGTCAGCTTTATTCCAGAGATACAAAGGTAGTTCATGTGCTGGATAGCTTTGTGAACTTGACACGCCTGGGTAGAGGGATTCTCAAATGGTGAATTGTCTCCATTGGACTGGCCTGTGGCCATGTCTGTGGGGCATCTTCTTGATTATTGAGTGATATGGGAGGGCCCAGCCACGGTGGGTGATGCCACCCCTGGGCAGGTGGGCCTGTGTTGTATTAGAAAGCAGGTTGAACAGAGGCCAGGGGAGCAGCATTCCTCCATGGCCAGTGCTATAGCTCCTGCCTCTAAGTTCTTGCCCTGCGTTCCTACCTTGGGTTCCCTCAGTGATGACCTGTGACCCAGGAGATGTGAGCCAAATAAACCCTTTCCTCTCCAAGTTGGTATTGGTCAGAGTGTTTTGTCACAGCAATTGAAGGCAAACTAGAAAGTTCAATATATGTAAGTCAATAAATGTAATAAATCATATAAATGGACTTAAAGACAAAAATCATATGGTCATCTCAATAGATGCAGAAAAGACCTTTGACAAAATCCAACATGCATTCATTATAAAAGTCTTAGAGGGAATTGGACTGGAGGTAACATACTTCAACATAATTAAAGCTATATACAACAAACCCACAGCCAACCTCATTCTAAATGGAGAAAAACTGTAATGAACCAGACAAGGCTATCCACTATCTCCACTCCTTTTCAATATAGTGCTTGAAATTCTTGTTAGAGCAATAAGACAAGAGAAGGAAATTAAAAGAGCACTAATGGGAAAAGAAGAGGTCAAATTATTACTATTGGTAGATGATGTGATATCATACATCAGAGAGCCCCAAAATTCCACAAGAAAACAGTTATAAATGATTAATACTTTCGGTAAAGTGGTGGGTTACAAAATCAACTTACAAAAATCAAGATCCTTTCTTATATAACAATAATAAGCAATTGGAGAAAGAGTATGGGGAAACTGCCCATTCACAGTAGCCTCAAAAAAATTTAGGCATAAACCCAACCAAAGTCATTAAAGGTCTCTGCAATGAAAATTTTAAATCTTTAAAGAAAGAAATAGAGGAAGATACCAGGAGATGGAAGGATCCACTGTGCTCATGGATTGGTAGAATTAATATTGTGAAAAATGACCATCTTCCTAAAAGTAATATATAGATTCAATGCAATTCCAATCAAAATCCCCATGACATTCTTCACAGAGCTAGGAAAAAAATCCTAAAATTCATATGGAATCATAAAAAACCCTGAATAACCAAAACAGTCTTGGGCAAAAAGAGCAGCACTGGGGGAATCACCATACCAGATCTCAAACTACATTACAGAGCTACCTACAGTCATAAAACAGCATAGTACCACCACAAAACAGATACATAGATCGAAGTACAACAGAAGACTCAAATATGAGTACATGCAATTTCAGCCACCTGATATTTGACAAAGATACTAAGAACACACAATGGAGGAAAGAGCATCTGCAACAAATGGTGCTGGCAAAACTGGATCTCCACCTGCAGAAGAACGAAATCGGACTCTTATCTTTCACCCTGCACAAAAGTCAACTCCAAATGGATCAAAGACTTCAATATAAAACTGAAAACTCTGAAACTGCTTGAAGAGAACATAGCCTGTGCCCTCCAAGATATAGGTATAGGAAAGGACTTTCTAAATCAGACATCAGTTGCTCAGGCATTAAGGTCAACAATTAACAAGTGGGACCTCATTAAACTAAAAAGTTTCTGCACACCAAAAGAAACAACCAAGAAAAGTGAAGAGGGAACTCACTGAATGAGAGAAAATCTTCACCTGCTACACATCTGATAGAGGATTAATATACAGAATATAAAAAGAACTCAAAAAATAAACAAGAAAATAAGTTTCCCAGTAAAAAGATGAGCTAAGGACTTGAACAGAGTTCTCAAATGAGGAAATAAAAATGAATAGGGAACACCTTAAAAAGTGCTCAGCATCCTTAGTAATTTAGAGAAATGCAAAACATCCTTAGTAATTTAGAGAAATGCAAATCAAAACCACTTTAAGATTTCATCTTCCCCCATCAGACTGGCTAAGATCAAGAGAACAGAAGACACCAAATGCTGGAGAGGATGTGGAGAAAGGGGACCTCTCATTCACTGTTGGTGGGATTGCAAACTCATGCAGCCACTATGGAAAGGAGTGTGGAGAACTCTTAGAAAACTAAAATTGAATCTACCATATGATTCAGTTATACCACTCCTTGGCATATAATTAAAGGACTCATCCTACTGTAGAGACACCTGTACATCCATGTTTGTTGTTGCTCTTTTTACAATAACTAAGAAATGAAACAATCTAAACGTCCCTTAACTGATGAATGGATAATAAAAATGTGGTACATAATGGAGTTCCACTCAGCATTAAAAAAGATGAAATTATGAAAATTTCAGGTAAATGAATGGAAGCAGTAACTGTCATACTAAGTGAAGTAACACAGACATACTAAGTGAAGTAACAGCAATGTGTGTTGTCCCTCATTTGTGGATGGTAGCACCAATCCCTTATATGTGAGTATGTATCCTGTTATAACAGCAGGAGCCAGGAAAATGGAAAGGAAGCATGGAGATAAAGGGAAAGAAAGAGCCTGAAGGAAGGAGATAACAGGAAACAGATGTTACCAAGGGAGAAATGGGGGAAATGGGGGTACTCAACTGGGAAGTGTGGAGGGAAGGACATACAAGGAACCAAGGGGCTAAAGGGGAAGAAGTAGCTCAAGAGAGGGGGATAATAGGAGGCAGGTATTATCAAGGGGAAAATGAGGGCCCTTAAACTGGGGAGGGAGGAGGAAGGTTAAACAGGGAGCGAGAGATAAATAAGCTTAGGTGGAAATAAAGTCAGAGGGAAATGTATTAACTCAAAAAAACCCTAAAAAATACACATACAATATGTGAACATTCATGCATATGTATAGCTGAAGGCTACATAACAAGGAACACAGTTCCGGACAGGAGAAACCTCCCTTTGAGTTGTTGGTCAGGTAGTCCAAGAGACTCCCAAATAACACAGGCTACTGCCAGAGCCCTTGACTACCCCCAGAACTTGCAGGTAAGACCCTATTGCTGAAGACAGGACATACTTCAAACACAGGACTTAGAGCATTGGAGCTGGAACTGACTTAGAAGCCTTCTCCCTAAAGACTAGTTCTCATAGTTCTATAGGACACTATGTAAGCTGCTCAGGAATAAAAATCAATCAATGGTCTGTCCCAGCTCTAAAGCCTAATAATCACAACGACTGCACAGCAAACTATCTCTATTGGTGCAGTAGTGCACTTTTATCTATGGGGTAATCAACAGCTACCTAACTGGACTTAAAGCCCTCTCAATGGGAGGGGACTCATGGGTGGCACTGTAAATATAGCCAAATACATATGGCTGGAGAGATCATAGATCCTAGAGAAAACCCTATCTCTGTTATAGCTCTAGACAAATGAAATTTCTTACTGTATGCTAAATATGGATTCTTGTATTTACAGGCAAGTGTACCATATACCATTCATCAAAGACGCTTCTTTTTGCAACAGATGGAGACTATTACAGAGTTTTCATAACTGGCCACACACAGAGAATATATGTCTGAGAGACGCCCTAAGTGACACATCTACAGAGGAACCTCTACACCTAAAGCTCATGGAACACAGCAAAGCAGGGGTTGGAGAGAACACTAATATAGCCGTCAACTCTCGCCAGCAAGGCTTCCTCAGACAGTAGAGTGCAATGCCCACAGAAGGCCACAACTGGCTAAGTTTTAGAGAATAAGAAACTGAAGAGTGCATGTCCCTGTAGAGAACTCCTTTATTAAACCACACTTACCCACAGTTCGGGGTCCATTGTGGAAGAGAGTGCAGAAAGATTTTAAGAGCCAGGTTTGGTGCATGAACATAAGCAAACAGAGGCTCTCAGGCCACTGGGAACTTGCTCATACGAACATTCAACAATGGTGGCAGAAAGTCATCTGGGTACAAATGCTTGACTGTGTAAGACTTAACTTGACAAAAGCTTGACTGTATAAGACTTAACATATATGACAGAATGCATGAAATCTGGTGGGGGGGCTATGGGGTGCAGATGGGGAGGGGGCCTAAATTTGATTAAGTTCTATTATATGAAATATACAAAAACTCAATAAAATATATATTCATAAACTAGTGTGTGAATGTACATACCCAAAGATGTTTCACCATAGCAACCTATTACTTACATCTTGCAAATAAATAAACAGCAACAGAGAGGTCTAACATTGCCCAAGGTAACAATCAGTGAGAGGTTGAACTTGGATTTGAATCCAGGAAGTCCGGCTCCAGAAGCTAAGTTCTTAACACCATTTTCTTTCTGGAGAAGACATGAGATCTGAGGGCTGGGGTGCCTGCTGCAGGCAGGGACAGGTGGACATAGGGTATGGAAGAAGAGTGGAATGGTAGAGGAGGGAGAGTATCAAAAAACAAACGTCACCAATCTCATCATGTTTGCCTAATCCTGAAATGGTAAATTCTGCACAAATCAAGTAGGAAACAGTTTACTCTGAGGTATGAGTGTTGTAACTGCATAAAGAATCAAATATATCTCAGTGTGTTCCAAAATTGATAAAAAATAAAACAAGTACACACGTGCTTAGAAAGGGGACAGATAGCAATGGTTTATGATACGACTAATAGAGGGTGTGCTGGATAGGTTTGGTGTCAACTTGATACACCTGGGTTGAGGGACCCTCATTTGGGGAATTGCCTTCATTGGACTGGCCTGTGGCCATGTCTGTGGGGCATCTTCTTGATTGTTGAGTGATGTAGGAGGGCCCAGCCCACTGTGGGTGGTGCCACCCCTGGGCAGGTGGGCCTGTGTTGCATCAGAAAGCAGGCTGGGCAGGGGTCTGGGGAGCAAGCCAGTTAGCAGCGTTCCTCCATGGCCTGTGCTCCAGCTCCTGCCTCCAGGTTCCTGCCCTGAGTTCCTACCTTGGGCTCCCTGATGAACTGTGACCCAGGAAATGTAAGCTAAATAAAATATTTCCTCTCCAAGTTGGTATTGGTCAGAGTGTTTTGTCACAGCAATGGAGAAACAAACTAGGACAGAGGGTAACTTTTAAGGTCTGTGAATGGAACATATGATGTTATTGGTTTCTGTGTAAACCTTGTTTCAGGAAGGCCCAAACAGCTTAATCAGTTTTGGTCTTTGTGTTTCCATTCACTCTTTGTGTTCATGGCCACTATGTGACTTTTTTTTTTTTTTTCCAATGAAGGGAAATCCAGAAAGGGAAAGGAGTGGGTGATAAGAAGAGGCCATGCTGGGGAAAGGCAGGAGGATTTCCTGAAAGCCCTCAGCTGTGCTTTGCCTTGTCTTTATGTGGTGTGCCACTGTGTGGCTCCTTCTAAACAGAAGAGAATGCTTATGGACAGATAGAGAGGGCTTATGGAGGGCTGGGGAGAGGGCTCAGTGGGTAAAGTGTTTATCATGCAAGCATGAGGCCCTTTCAGATTCCCAGGCACTCATGTAAAAAGACAAGTGTGGTCCACGTAATCCCAGCACTGGGGAGGTGAAGACAGGAGGCTGCCCGGGAGTCACTGGCCAGACAGCCCAGCAGAATTGGCACGCCTGTCTCAAAAAATAAGGTGGCGAGCAACAGAAGACGTATAATGTTTACCCGTAGTTTCCATGTGCAGAGAGAGAGAGAGAGAGAGAGAGAGAGGCTTGTGGAGCACGACTCCATGTTGCAATCCTGTGGGGATAGAGTGGAATCCACAGGGCCAGGAAAACTGAAAGATGACTACATGACCTGATGCAAAGCTAAAGACTGATTAGACCTGATATTCAGGGCTCCCTACCACCTAGTCCATCCTGCTACCTTTCTCGGCTGCTTTCTTCCTGCTGGCTCCTTGAACCTACTTGGTAAAGTTTAACTCCACTTGAGGGATACTATCCTGTATCACACTTTAAGGGTGCTGCAGGAGGAGATGATACAGGTGGTGAATTTGATTTTTGTACAGGAAAATCCAGAAGCCTGGGCCAGCTCAGCTGATGGAGTGGTTTTGGGGGACCTTACATGGGCTTTGCTTTGGAGAGCGCGGACAAGGCTTAGGATGCATGGGAAGAGGTTGCAACCATATAAGAGGATTGGTTTAGTTGAGGCAGGGGGAGACATGTTTAGTTTTAGGGTATATTCCTTTTAAAAAGTTTTTATTACATTTGTGTGTGTGTGTGTACATGTAGCTGGATGTTTCACAGTGGGTACGTAGAACTCAGAGGACATCTTTTAGGAGTTGGTTCTCTCCTTCTACCATGCGGGACCCAGGGATTGAACGCAGGTCAGAAGGCTTGGCAGCAAGCACCTTTACTAACTTTGCCATCTCACTGATGTTAGGTTTCAGGGTGCATTTATTCAGAACCTGGAAAGAAGGCTCAGTGTTGAGGAAGGTGCATGTAAGGCCTGGAGTTAGGTGAATGTCCACAGAATGCTTGTACTGCACCTGCTTCCCTATGTGTCCTTACCCCCACCTCCCAGCATCTGTCCCCAGAAGTCAATATGAGAATTGAACTTATGCAAATGGATTCTATTTATAGACCTTCCTCTATTACGCTTCTTGACAGGTGGTATCAGTACTAGTTAGTTGTCAGTTATCAATGTTTGCACAAATGTTAGCTTTAACTGACCATCCTCTCCCCAAGTCAATGCTCTTTAATTCCTCAAACTTACAGATACACACTCTGAAATACAAAGGACAAAGGTTTTTTTTTTTTTTTTAAAGAAACAGTCCAATAATTCCTACCTATAATTTTGCTTTCTTTAATGATTTCCTGACTAACTACAGGAAAGTAGAAAGATGACAGACTATCTGGGTTCCTCTGAGGCTCATCCACTTAAATAAAACTTGTGTGACTTCAGGTAATTTGCTTTAAGTTCTACCAGCTTCAGCATTCTAATTTACAAATTGGGGGCTGGTAACAATAGCTTACTAAGAATCAGAAATCGTATACAGAGATACCCTGGGACATAGTGAGTGATTGATATTGGATGTCTCCTCGTATTGTGTTTTAAAAAAGGCTATTTCTATACTTTTCAGTCCCCCAGAAAACAGTCCCAAGTCTAATCCCAGGAATTTATAACTCTTGTATGGTGAGAATGGCCTTAAAACCTACTCAGATTTCAGGTGTAGCCTATTTGGGGGAAAGCTTAATATTTCATGAATTGTTTGAGAAGAATCAAAGTCAGCTCAGTTTTCTTTGTGAAATGAAATCCACTTTTTTTGTTTTGTTTTGTTTTGCTGTTTTTGAGACAGATGTAGCCCCAGCTAGCCTAGAACTTGCTGTGTGGAACATCTCAGGCTGGCCTCTATCTCCAAGTGATCCACTTGCCTCTATGCTGGGCTTAAAGATGTGCACTACCATGCCTGGCCCAATCTATTTTTTTTTACAAGTCTATCTTGACATACTAGAACCTACATTCCATGCCTCTTCTCTCTTGTTACTGTGTTCTTAGGATGTGGAATAGTGCTTGACAGAGTCCACACTTGATAAATACACGTTTCCTTGTGAAGAACTGCAGAGTCTTTCCATTAAGCCATAATGAGGCAAGAAAACATATCTCTATATGTGTCTCTAAATATCCTTTCCTTTTAAATTTAAATTTTCAACTAAAATAACAACATGAAACTGTTTATTTTCTATTTACATGTATTTCAAGAAAAATATGCATTGCACAATATTAAGTCAGAGTCAATATATCTATCTCCTAAAACACTCCCTTGTGGTAGAAACACTCAGAATTCTTTTTTATACCTCCTAAAAATATGCAGAACTCATAACTAGCAGGTAAAGGTGCTTGCTGCCAAGCTTGACAATCTGAGTTCCATCCCCAGAACCCACATGGTGAAAGGAGAGAATCAACTCCTGAAAATTGTCTTCTGACCTTCATATACATGCTGTGGCACACACATGCCCCCTACCCACAGAATAAATAAATTTAATAAAAATTTAAAAGCTATCCAGTACCTAATAACTATGTGTAATCATCCAAGTATTCAATAGCATCCCAGATAGTACTCCTTTCTAACTGTAACTTAGTACCAGGGATTAACTTTTTCCCATCCTTTATCTCTCTAGCCTCTTGTACCCACCATTCTGCCCTCAAATTCTATGGAATCAAGTTTTTAGATTCAGTATATGAGGGAGACATTACAGTACTTGTCTTCCTATGTCTGGTTTATTTCACGTAATATAGTGATCTCTAGTTCCATCCAAGTTGTCATGAAGCCACTTAACTCTCTGAGCCTATGTCTACCAATCTGTAAAACAGAACGGTAACCACACTGAATATCCTTGTAAGAAGTGGATGAAGTGGGGCTGGAGAGATGGCTCAGCTGTTGAGGGTTTACTCTTCTTCCAAAGGACCCAGGTTTGATTCCAAGCATCCACATAAGGAGGCTCACAACCACCTGCAACTCCAGTTCCAGGGGATCTGACAACCTCTGGCCTCTGTGGGCACCTGCAAGCATGTGGTATGCATAAACTCATGAAGGCACTCACATATACACGTGAATAAAAATAAGTAAATCTTAAAAAAAAAAAAAGAGTGGCCTGGAGAGATGGCTCAGCAGTTAAGAACACTGACTGCTCTTGCAGAGGACCTGGGTTCAATTCCCAGTATCCACATGGCAGCTAGCAATCATCTGTAACTCCAGTTCCAGGGGATCTGATGCCTTCTTCTGACCTCAGACACTGCACAACATGGATGCACTTACACACATGCAGGAAATACACATAAAAATAATAAATAAAATACTAAAAAAGTAAGTAGGTGAAATAATGTATTTAAAGCTATTTATTCATTTGTTTATATTTTGGGGGACAGAGTCTTGCTATGTAACCCAAGCTGGGCTTGAACTCAGGATACTTCTGTCTCTACCTTCTCAGTGCTGGGATTACATGTTTGCATTTCTATGCCAAATAAAGATATTTTTAAAGAAGATCAAGGACCAAAAAAAATCATTTAAGAGAGTTATAATAAGTGATTTCTGTAGCGATAGGAGGGGCTTCTATGCACTGATATTATGTATAAAATACTACTTATTTATTTATTATTTATATTATTTGAGATAGAATCTCATGTATCTCAAGCTGGCCTTGAGCTCACTATGTAACTGAGGATGACTGAACTTCAGATCCTCTGTCTCCACTTGAGATATAATACTGACATTTTAAATATGTCTATATGCTGTTTAGTTTTTCTGTTTTGTTTCAGATAATAATATGAGACACTGCTGAGACCAAGGTTAAAAAGCTAAAGAAAGGCAGCAAGGACATGCCTGGTAGACTGAGCCGAATCTGGGCTCTTGATATGATATTTACATTTCCACTTACTATTGACACTAAGAATAAATACTACTATAAGACTGGATTTTATGAGGCGTGTGTTGTAACAGAAAAAAAAAAAAAAGCTTAGCAAGTCCTGATAACGGGCTTCTTGAGTGACATTTCTTTGTTCAGAGAAACAGGGTTCTGCTGCTCTTGGTTGCTACTGAATTTTACTAAGAACCTTGATAACCCTATCACAATTCCACCTCTTATTTACTATTTGTTTTTTGGTCTTTTTGAGACAGGGTCTCCATTGTAGCCCCAGCTGTCCTGGAACTCACTATGTAGACCAGGCTGGCCTTGAACACACAGAGATCTGCCTGCCTCTGCCTCCTGAGTGCTGGGATTAAAGGCATGCACCACCACAGCCAGCTTATTTACTATTTTAAAAATAGCATCTTGTGTATATGTATGGGTGGATGTGTGTGTTCATGTGTACAAGTTCATGAGTCTGTAGAACCCAGAAGTTGACATCTGGTGTCTTCCTCTATTGCTCTCCACCTATTTCTTTATTTTTTATCTTTTTGAGACAGGGTGTCCCTGCAACCACAGCTGGCCTGGAACTTGCTATGTAGACCAGGCTGGCCTTGATCTCACAGGGATCCACCTGCCTCTGCCTCCTGAGCGCTGGGATTAAAGGGGTATGCCACTATGTCTAGCCTCTACCTTACTTTTTACGATAGTGTCTCTCACTTGGACCTGGGGATCATGGAGTAGGATGGTAAGCAAGCCCCAGGGACTCTCCTGTCTCCATCTCTGGTGCTAGGATTACAGGCATGCCCCACAACACCTGGCTTTTTACATGGGTGCCTGGGCTCCAACTAAGATTCATTATGCTTTAGTGCTGGAAGGCGTTATGCATGCTACTGGAAGGAAAAGGTAATCATCAACCTTACCCAGCTGTGAATCCAGTGAGCTACAGTAACAATGGGCTTGGCAAGATATGCCCCCCAGTGCAATAGTGGTACAACTTGCGTGTAGACCAGGCTGGCCTCAATTTCACAGAGAACCCGGCTCAAAACAAACAAA
Source organism: Nannospalax galili (assembly GCF_000622305.1). NCBI lineage: Eukaryota > Metazoa > Chordata > Mammalia > Rodentia > Spalacidae > Nannospalax > Nannospalax galili. The sequence continues at coordinate 192,532 of NW_008357996.1, read as the reverse complement.
CATACAAACAAATAAATAAATAGAGAAAACCTTTAATTCCTTATTTTAAATAGAAATAAAGATGATACACTTTTTTAAGTAAAAAATTAAAAAGCATGACTTAGGAAAAAAATAGGTATATAAGGATGTCCCTTGCCCCTTAGAAGTTAAACACCTTCTTTGAGTATAGCAAGAACTGCTGTTTTATTCTTGAGCTTAGACAAGGCTGTCTTCCTACCAACAACAAAGTTTTTGTGCTTTTTTGAAAGCAATTACTTAACAGTTTTTCTTTTTCCCCTAGGAACACTTATCTTCTCTGCCCATTTCTACAGTTCCATGCTGGGTTTTCGTCTGCTTGAGTCCGCATGGGACTTGTGCATGCTGACACCATTGCTGTAGGTTCATATGAGCAAGGTCCCAGGGGCCTGTAAGACTCTGTTTCTATACGATCCTGCACCTCCTCCCATGGCTCTTATAATCTTTCTCTCCCCTCTTCTGCAATAGAGCAGAGCCCTGGGTAAGTGAAGCTTAATATAGGAGTCCCGTCCAAGGACCCACACTCTGCAGATCCTTATTCTCTATGGTTTGACCATTCGTGACCTTTTGTGTTCATGGCCGTCTCTTGCATGAGGAAGTTTTGTTGATGAGAGTTGAGTTCTTTCTACTTATTCCACTATGTCCCATGGGCCTTATGTGTAGAGGTTCTATTACAGCTGTGTCTTCTAGGGTTGGGCAATTCACAGACAGTCTCTTTGTGTGACCAGTTGTGGAATTTTATAATAATTTCTGTCTGTTGCAAAAGAAACTTCTTTAATGAGTGATGACTGGCATACTTGTCTGTAAATATATAAGGATCTATATTTAGCACATAGTAAGAAATTACATTTGTCAAGCGATGTGATAGCCCTGGGTTTTTCTCTAAGATGTATGACCTCTCCAGCCCTATGTATTTGGTTATGTTTACAGTACCATACATGACTTTCCTTCCACTGAGTGGGCTTTAAGTCCAATTAGGTAGATGTTGGTTAACCCCAAGATAAAATTGCCACTACTGCACCAATATAGTTTGCAGTGCCGGTCGTTGTTCTGGTTATTGGGCCTTTAAAGCTGGGGTTGAACCATAGATTGATGTTCTCCCTTAGCAGTTTGTGTACTATGCAAGCAGGTTTCTTCTTTAAAAATATCTATCATAAATTTCTTTGTAAGACTTCTATCTGAAATTGGACTCTCTTGAGCTCCTTTGAGAATAAACTTCCTTTTCAACCATTTGTGTCTCTGAATCCTTTTTTCTCAAATCCTGTGTAGGAGGCCCAGTATTTCATGTTGGAATGTGGGAGTGGTGAGCACCTGTGGATTGGGAGGCTCAGCCAAACTCAGCTGAGGTAATTCTGTTGCAACATCCTGTTACAAGTCAGGTGCAGAACTGGGCTCCGAAGCTGGCAAACCTAAAGCCAGCTCTCTTTAGTCTATGGCTGTCCCAAAGTTCAGTGTCAAAGTCTTCTTCTCAGTTTAATTGCCTTTCAATTATCCTCTGTCATGGTATGATGGATGGTGTGATAGATGGTGATGTCCCCAATGCCTCCATGTCCCTAGCTGACCTCAGGAAAGCAGGTTGATTATTGGAGGCAGCTGTCCCACCACTGCACTGGGTGCAGCTATGCAGTACATGTGATTCTGCTGGGTGCAGCTATGCAGTACATGTGATTCTGCTGGGTGCAGCTATGCAGTACATGTGATTCTGCTGGGTGCAGCTATGCAGTACATGTGATTCTGGGAAGAAAAGCTGACTTGGTATTTGCCCGACTTTACAAATGTATTTTAGCTCAGTGGTAATTATGAGGACATCCAGTTACGTCAGATCATACCTGAGTTTCAGAACCTTCAATTTCTTCTCTTTCCGTAAATGTGATCACAGGACTCAGCCTGCCCCCAGTGACCTGGTACAACCCAGAAGGAGGCAGGTGGCTCCAGTCAGCTTCAGCTCTGCATTCTGGGAATTGAAACCGCTTTGCCCCTCACTTTCAGTATGCCTTGCTTTCATCATTGACTCTTGATCTTGGACTCCTGAACCACTCTTTGGGTAAACTGCCTAGAAGCCCGTTTCTTCAAAGGGCTCTGACCCACAACTTGAGGAGAAATCTCCTCTGTCCATTTCAAGTTTAGCTGGACATTGTTTCTTACCTCCATTTGTTACTTGAGATATTCTGATAATTTCTCCTCCATTGCCAATGTGTCCGCTGAGCACAAACCCTGCTCACCAAGGCCTCCCTTCAACACTCTGTGGGACATTCTCACAGGCTTATTCCTGGCTGTGCCCTGGGATCTGACCAGGGGTCTTTGTGGTACTTATTACAAGTGTCTTCAAGACAGTTGATCTATCCAAATAACTACCAGGGATGTTAAAATAAATGCAGTCCAATAAAAGCCTAGTGATTTACCTAGCTACCTAGAAGGGAGGGTAGAACTGACTATTATTCCACTAGCTGATTTTTTTCTATATTTAAAAAAAAATTGGGTTTTTTTTTGTCTTTTTATTGGTTGATTTTTGACAGGGTCTCCCTAGTTACAGCCCACCTGGAAGTCACAATGTGAACCAGGGTGGCCTCCATCTCAGAGATCCACCTGCCTCTGCCTCCCGAGGGCTGGGATTAAAGGCACACATCACCACACCCGGTGATTTATTTTATTTTTAATTATGTGTATATGTATGTGGATGGGTGAGAGGGATCAGTATACACATGTGTATGTGGGTGCCCATGGAGGTCAAAGGCATAGATTGGGTCCTCTGGAACTGGAGTTATAGGCAGCGGGTGTTGGGAATCAAACTCAGGTCCTCTGCAAGAGTAGTACATGCTGAGCCATCTCTACTTTTCTAAAAAGTAGCTTTGGGGGATGGAGAGATGACTCAGTAAAATGCTTGCTGTGAAAGAGTTAGGACCTGAGTTCAATCACTAGCACCCATATGAAAAAGCTGAGTGCAGTGTCTGAATGTTTAGGGGGTAGAGATCGGCAGATTATTGGGGCTTACTGGCCAGCCAGCCGAGTCAAACCAGTGAGCTCCAAATTCATGGACAGACATTGTCTCAAAACAAAAAGTGGAGAGTGACTGAGGAAGACACCTGGCATCAATCTCTGGTCTCCATACAGAGTGCACATGTGTGCACACACATATACATACTTAAACATATTTTTTTAAGTAGTTGTGTGGTTCAATCACAATGAGGGGATAGGACAGGCTCTCATACAAAATACAACTTAAAGAGATTTTGAAGAAGACTAGGGCTGAGGCTCAGCTGATCATCCTTTCCTAGCATGTATGAAGACTTGGGTTCCAGCCCCAGCACTGCCTTCACTGGGTGTGGTGATGTACATCTGCAGTGAAAGGACTCAAGAGGTAAAGGCAGGAAGATCAGAAGTTCAGAGTTGTCTTTGATTACATAGAGAGTTGCATGCCAACCTGGGCTACATGAGACCCTGGAAGGGGGAGGAAAAGGAGGGAGGGAAGGAGAGGAAGAAAAGAGGAAGGAGGAAGGGAGAGAGAGAAAAAGAGAGATTGATCGAGTATCTTGGTGTCCTTCTCATCCCAATCTCTCTTCCAACCTAATAGCCTAACAGCTTCATCGCACACACATATTTGTTCTTAGAGCCATAGGCTGGAGGGACCAGCACATGCCTGGGATAATTACACAGTAAAAAGGTACCAAAGAGAAGTGTCCTCTGGCCCACTGGAATTTAGTGAGGTGGGAGAGACCACCTAGCTTATTCCCTTCCAGGCCAGGTACTGTCATACCACATCTGCTTAGTACTGACTATCAGTCCCATCATTTTGTTGGTTTAAGTCTCCTCTCACCCCTCGCTCTAAGACATTGGTTGGGTTACCTCTTTCAATATTGCCTTCCCATCTGATCTTAGCCCCTGTGGTACTTGGTGAGCCTCACTGTGTCTCTGGCCCACCTGCTTCATGTGCTTGATCTTGTTAGGCCTGACCTAGGGAATGATGAACATGACTGATAGCAGCATAATATTCTGACCCAGGTGACTGAAATGACAGTTTATCTTCTAGTCTTTCATAATCATTGTTAAAAACAAACAAAAAATGTGTTTGGGATTAATGACATGGTAGGAACTCATGAAGAGTTCCCAGAGTAAGTCACAACCTGGTGAAGGAGTTGATTTTTTTAAACATGGTGTTCAATGTGATAAACAGCTGTTAAATTCATTCATGAAAATCAATGCTGGGTGTGGTAGCACACACCTTTAATCCCAGCAGAGGCAGGCAGATCTCTGTGAGTTCAAGGCCAGCCTGGTACACATAGTGAGTTCCAGGACAGCTGGGGCTACAGGGAGACCCTGCTTCAAAGACAAAAAAAAAAAAAAAAAAAACAAGGGGGGGGGCGGGAATACCTCAGTGCAAAAATATTTCGGGCACTGATCCTTTTCTGGTCTCTGGGGCAGGTAGCCTGAACAATGGTTCCTGCTTCCCTGTTGTTCTACCCCTAAGCTCTGTAGCCTCCCTCCCATCCCCCCAGTCCTCAGTTTTTTTCTCCCTTGAGAACAAGGGCTATGGCTTCTCAGGGAGTAGTCTCAGGAGCTTTTACACATAGAGGAATTTACCAGAGGCTGCTTTAAAAAAAAAAAAAAAAAAAAAAAAAAATACAGTGGTGGGTTCGGGAATAGCTCAGTGGTAAAATGTTTACTTTGCACGAGGCCTTTGTATGAGGCCACAGTTTATCCCTAGCACTTAAAAATAAATCTAGTACTGGGGAGTTGGTGCAGTTAGTCAGTCAGTAAAACACTTGTTTTGCAAGCATGAGGGCCTACATTTGGGCCTCTGGTACCTAAATAAAAGGCTAGGATTCAGTGAAATATACCTGCAATCCCAGTGCTAGGGAGATAGAGACAGGAGGCTCCCAGAACTTCACTGCCCAGCCTGTCTAGCCAAATGATGAACTCCAGTTTCAGAGAGAGACCCTGTCTCAAAACATGAGGTGGAGAATGACTGAGGAAGACACCTAGTGTTCAATTTCTTGCCTTCATATGTACATACCTGTACATGTGTACCTGGACACACATGTGTACACAAACATGAACATGTACACATAACACCCCACCTGTAGGTGAGGCGTTATATAGTGGCAGGCATTGTTGTAGAATGACAGTTGTGTGTGGACACATGTGGACACATATGCATGCATACACACATGCACTTATACCCACCTCTTGAAGTTTCATAATACCACTGTATCTTCTGTGATATCAAGCACAGGATTTAGTCAGAAGTCTCAAAGTCAGTCCCAGACTGTGCCAGGTGATGCTAGAGAAACCACTCAAATTTTTTGAGCCTTTATTTCCTCATCTTGAAAGAAAGGTGAGCTCCTTCCTTGCAGGTTATTGAGATGAAGGGAGGTCACATGCACCAAATGGCCTCCTTTGCAAACTCTGAAATGGCGACTAAGGACTCCATTCACGATTTGAAGTGTTTATTTAGAGAAGGTCACTGACTGGCACTGCAGGCTGGCCTTGTAAATGCCTCTGGCTCTCGGAGAGTCGAGGAGCCCTGCTATGCCCCCTCCCTGTAACCTTCCTCTCTTTGGGCCTGGTACACACCTGGGTAGTATCTGCCCAACCCTGCTACTCAAGTTGCAGGGGATGGTGGTGGCTGCTGGGAAACCAGAGGACTTACTGAAGAAGAAAGGGCAGCAGGCTAGGAAAAAATGGGAAGTTGGTGCATTGTGATGATGATGGGGATTTTTTTTCCTTTTCGGCTGGGAGATAAGCATGTTTTGTTAGCTTAAGGAAGGCAGGGGCTCATAGTGGTTATCTAGCCAAAGCTTGTTTATGGACGGCTCTAGACTTTGAGACCAGGCAAGTGCTGGCACTAGGCAAAACTGAAGTGTTTTCAACACAGAGGAAAATCCCCAAAGTCTCCCCATGATTACTACAGGGCTCAAGTCTGCAAAGGGAGCAGACATCCAGACCAGATCAGACCACTTGAGAGATTGCATTTGGTTTCTGCAAGCACAAAAAGAAGAGGCAGAGGGGAGTCAGGGGGAGGGCTGCTCCTCTCTGGTCTGGAATGAAGTAACGCCATTAGCTAATAAGGAAGCCTTGGACAGTGGACTGCAAGTTACAGACTCCACAGTTCCCTTGCTGACTAGCTCTTTGGCTCAGGGTCAAAGCCCTTTACAAGGTACCCCGTCTAACTGTCTACCAACCTCACACATGCCCTCTCTGCCACACACCTTTTACTCTCAGTCAGTCTCTGATTTTATGGACACCCTTTTATGCCTTCATATCTTTATGTCTTCCTGGCTTACCTTCCTCCCTTTACCAAGCCTGTTGAATTTCTTGTTTATAACCTGGAACTGCTATGAAATCTTTGTGCTCCCGGGTGAGGCTGATACTCCCTCCTGGGTTCCCATAAGAATTAGCTCATATATAAAACTAAATAACAATATGGAGACTATAGATCTAGCCAAAATAATACTTGGAAGGAAGTTTACAGTATTGAATGATAATGGAGAGGTGGAAAGAAAGAAATTATTGAGTCTACAACTAAAGAAGGTGTTTTAAAAATAGTAGTAAAGGGCAGGTCACAATATCAAAGCAATTAATGAAAGATGAAATGATGTAACACACAGGACAAAAAAAATGGATTTTTAAAAGTTTTTTTTAAAGACTAGCAAAAATTCTCACATTCTCGCTTAACATTAATAATCCCTTTATGAAAATCTTATGTCCTGTGTGAAAATACTGTAATGAGGAACTTATTTCTCTCTCTCTTTTTTTTTTTGAAATAAGCTTTTTTATCTGAAAAGAAGCCCTTGCTCAAATACTTGCTTTAATACTGATCTCCTGGGGGAAGGATGGATGATATTTGTTAAATTTTATCAAAATAGTCAGTTATTATTTATTT
>NW_008357996.1:168375-185585 GCF_000622305.1 Nannospalax galili | reverse complement strand
GACCAGGCTGGCCTTGAACTCACAGAGATCCACCTGCCTCTACCTCCTAAGCCAAAGCCAGCTATCCTTTTATAATTTATTTCTCGTGTGTGTGTGTGTGTGGTGTGTGTGTTTCTATTGATCTTCTTGTACAATGTGGCAGTATTTACTTGTTTTTTTTTTTTTTTTTTTTTTCTAAGACAGAGTCTTCCTGTAGCTGTAGATGGCCTGGAACTCTATTTAGACCAGGCTGGCCTCAATTTCATTCAATCTCATAGAGATCCCTTTGTTTCTGCTTCCTAAATGCTGGGATTACCACACCCAGCTCTGGTCTTCCTTTTGACCCAGGGATTTACAGGATGAATACCTCATATGATCAAAACTCTGTTGCAGGAACACCAGAATAAATGAGAAGGATTCTAAGCTTAAAAGTATCTATAATTTTATTATGATACTGGATGATGGTCTAAGAGTAAGATTGATTGACTTGGATGAAGCAGAGAAGTGAGCTTTGGATGAAGCAGAGAAGTGAGCTTGTCCTGCACTTTTGGCACTAGCCAGTTACACCCAGATAAACTCTGCCTTCCAGCTGTGCTAATTGCCCCTGGAGCACTGCCAGTGCTGGGAAGTCCGGATGCAAAGGTGCATCCTAACTGGAAGAGCTCCTGGTTCCCTTCCGGTTCTATCTGGTTGAGAATACTGCTGGTGGGTACCATGTGCAATGCTTTCTAGTCTCTTCATCGTTACTTCCATCTCCCTGGGGCAAAGGGCTGCAGAAGGCAGCAGGCAAACAGATGTTTGATTTTTGATTTGTTTGATTTTTAAAATGACTTATTATTTTGATTTGTACAAATGTTTTGATTGCCAGTATGCTTCTTGGTATGTGTAGGGCCTGTGAAGGCCAGAATAGAATAACAGAGCTGCCATATGGGTGCTGGGAGTCGAACCAGGGTCCTCTGGAAGAGCAGCAAGTGTTCTTATTCCCTAAGCCACCTCTCCAGTGCTGTTGTTTGATTTTTGGGGGGACAAGGTCTCACTGTGTAGCCCAGTCTACCTAGGAACTCACTAGGTGGCGCCCAGGTTGGCCTCAATCTCATGACAGCCTTCCTGCCTCAGTTTCCCCAATGCTAAAAATACAGGAATGAGCCACCAACCATGACAGATTTGCTTTATTTTTGAAACTCTTAAATGTACGCTTTTTGTCACTAGACTCAATCCAACCTACACAAAAGCCAGATGCCTTGTAATATAACTGCACAAACTAGTGGGTACAGAGAAAACTTTGAAGGAGTGCATAGGAAGAGAGGAGGGAGAGACGGGGGTCACTAGAGGACTCAGACAAAGGGAAAGTTTGGGGATTTCGTTTGCCAGTTTTCCTTCTCAAGATGAGAGTTCAGGCAATTTACACTGAAGAGCAGAAAACTGTCTTTAAAAAGATTTAAGGCAGACGAGAAAATTCTCAGCACAGTCCCGCCAATGACCACACTTTCCATAATCATTCAAACAACTATTTTCAAACCCCTGCCTCAAGATCTACATTATCAGCTATGCCTGGGCCATTAGCTTACCTGTAGTATCTTTTTAAAAAAGATTTATTTAGCTAGGTATGGTGGCATGCGCCTTTAATCCCAGCACCTGGGAGGCAGAGGCAGGTGGATCTTTGTGAGTTCAAGGATGGCCTGGTCTACATATTGAGTTCAAGATCAACTGGAGCTACAGGGAGACCCTGTCTCAAAAAGACCAAAAAAAAAAAAAAAAGATTTACTTATTATTTTTATGAGTGTTTTGCCTGCATGCATGTGAGTGCACTACATGCACACAATGCCCTCAGAGGCCAGAAGAGTGTCAGATCCCATGAAACTGGAGTTACAGATGGTTGTGAGCCTCCATGTGGTGCTGGAAACTGAACCCAAGTCCTTTGCAAGAGTAGTATGTGCTCTTAACCACTGAGCATCTCTCCAACCCATCTGTATATCTTAATTTCTTAGAAGGACAATCCATTAATGTAACAAATAATTGGAAATTAATTTACTGCCCCTTCCTATAGGAGGAAAGAAAGTTATAAATGATGAAATGCAGAGAGCCTCAGGAGGAAAGGAATGAGTGGAGGGAAAGATAGGAAGATTCCATTTCAGAGAATGAATGTCTATACTGTCTTTCTCTGTGATGTGTGTGAGTGTCATTCACTTCTGAGTGTCAACAGGAATACTCTTTATTTATTTGCTAATTAATTTATTTGTTATTATTTGAGAATATCATGAATATATACGATTATTGTATCCAAATATGATCATATCCACATCCTAATTCCCCCTCCAACCCCCCTAAGCCCCCAACACATCTCTCTTGTAGCTACATGTTCTTTCTTGTATTTTTATGATCAATTGTGTTCTTTTTTTAAAATATATTATTTATTATTTTTACTTTATGTGTTTGCATGTATTGCCTGTGTATAGATAAGTGCACCCATGTCGTGCAATGCCTGTGGAAGACAGAAGATGCTGTCAGATCTCCTGGAACTGGAGTTATGGACAGTTGTTAGCTGCTATGTGGGTGCTAGGATTTGAACCCGGGTCTTCTGCAAGAATAGTGTTCTTAACTGCTAAGCCATCTCTCCAGCCCCTCTTTTTTTTTTAATTAATCCACTATTACAATTATTGTTGCTCATCTGTACATGGGTGTGGGGCATTCATTGGAGAATCCATAGCCACACCCGCAAAGAAGAATGAATCTCCGTTCCCTAGCAGCTAATAATGTCCACTGCTAATAACTCTTCAGGTAGGGGTACAGCCTGTGAGCTCTCCTGCCCCTCATCCATGCTGGAATGTTGACTGGCTTGATCTTGTACAGGTCTTGTGTAGGTAACCACAGCTGCAGTGACTTCATGAGTGCAATAGCCCTGCTGTGTCCCAGAGACAGCATTTCACAGTCCTCCTCTGTACCCTGCAGCTTTTCCTTCCTTGATGTTCCCTGAGCTGTGCTGTGGTTGATAAAGATGTCCCATTCAGAGCTGAGCAAGAGGCAGAAGCAGGAGGATCACGAGTGTGAAGTTAACCGGGAATTTCCTTTTCTTTTTAAAAAATTTTTTATTCACTATTTTTATGTATGTGAGTGTACTGTGTGCATGTATGCAACTGCACCCATGTTGTGGAATGCCCTCAGAGGTCAGAAGAGAGTCTCAGATCCCCCGGAACTGGAGTTATGGACGGTTGTTAGCTACCATGTGGGTGGCTGGGAACCAAACTTGGGTCCTCTGCAAGAGCAGCCAGTGCTCTTAACCACTGAGCCATGTCTCCAGTCCCAGGGATTCCCTTTTCTAACTGGTGGGAGCTACTTCAGGTTTTGGTGGAAGGAAGAATGGCCAGGTCTCATGCTCCACCTATTATTGGTCAGCTGAATTTGAGGCATGCACACAGCTATTTCTGGTTAACCATGCGAAATCCTGTGAATCAGAGTACTTTTCCATTCTGAACCTAGAAGAGTGGCTCACAGGCTGGACTTACAAAACACATATCTCCTGGGCCTAGGGCCTAGGATGGAGCAATGAGAGAGAAGACCACATACTGAGCTCCAGGCACATGGGCCAGAGAGCAGACTGAGGCTGACAGATGGTAGAAGTAGTTGCTGGCCAGTATGGAATTGACCAACCTTGCACAGGGGAAAGCAAGTTGTAAAGGATGACATCTTCCCAACTTCATTCACTCCCTAACACCACCCGAAAAAAAACGAACGACTCTGAATTTTCCCAGGGATGTGTGCATTTCAAACAGTTTGCATGTGTTATCAGTGATTCAGGAAAAGTCAATATTTGTACTGCTCTCCCTTACCGAAGGTTGCAAATCCTTGTCTATCAGAGTAAGATACAAGCGGTTTCCTGTCTCCGGAAAATTCTTATTTTCCCTTTTGCACACATTATCTTTGTCTTTTTGTTGAGAGGAGACAAAGCACACTGGCTTAACCCCTCCTCGCACCGCACCTCAATATAGTGATGAAAAACTCAGAAAGACTGTGTGTCCTGATTTCACCCTTAAAGTTGTGTGACATTGCAAGCCATTTAACTTCCTTAAGCTTTGGTTTCCAGCATGATGGCCTCTGAGCAGGTCTGGAAGGAGGAGGATGGGGCTGGGGCACAATCAGTGCAAGGAATTTTGCATGGTACCAGGATCTGGTGAGCACTGCCTATACCCCTCCCATATGCAGTGTGCACACTGTAAGTTTTAGAACTTTTAGTTTGTGTGAGTTGGGACCATTGGAAATATTTTTATTAGGAAAGCAGATCTCCGCTTTGTTTTCCATTAGTCTTTCCCATCAGCAACACACCTGTTATAAGACTAGTAGCACACAGTCATCTTTGCCATATTTCCAAGAGCAGATGACTTTTGCAAGTTTGCCTGAGGGGCAAACATACTTTCTGGTCTTGCAGACTTTCCTTGTGTATCTGTATAGCTGATGTCAAGGGGTTCAGGGTCACACTGGGTGAATGAACCCAAGCCTATGTGAAGCCACCTGTTAAGACCAAACTGGTGCCTGACCCTGTTTGACGTCATAGCCTTCAAGTCAAATTTGCTTACCCTCATTCTTCAGGTGTTAAGTACACTTGGATTATTGTTCTCTGTTTAGGTAAAAGAGGAAGATAAAAAGACTCTATACTGAAAATCCCAGGTTATGAGCAAACCCTCAGTGGCTGTCTACCAATCACCCAGCTGCCCTTGGACAACTGGTGACTAATGAAACCTAGGGCCAAGTAGGTCATCCAACCTGTTACACTCAAAGTTGGTAGACCTAATTATAAAGGTGTGTTTTGCTCACTTTGGCAGAAATGAGGGGAAATATATTCATGTAGAAGTCAAGAAAACTATCTTTGCCCTGAGCTCCATGTCTAATGAAAAGCTGTGCCTCAATGTAGGCCATGACAAAATATTGTTGACCTAGATTCTCTGCTGAATCAATACCATTAAGAGATAATGACCCAGTTTTGCTTGTGGCCTTCACTTTCTCTTTGTGACTTTGGATCACGTGTTGACTATAGATGCTAAGAGATAAGGGTTTCAGTTGGGTAAGAGACTTGGTACAAATGACTTTAATGATCCATTAGGAGCCATTGAAATGAAATTCAGGGTGGAGCCTTGGATGCTCTGTGATGTTCTTTTTATTTTGAGGAAATGTGTCTGAAACAAATGTCTTTTTACCCAGTGGTAGCTCTCAGTACCTGGTGGCTGTGGCTGACCTCATTGAGGTTGGTTGAAGTCAGTTTTCAAGGTAGATTCATAGAGATGGTACAGTGCATTGTTGGGTACTGTGTGGGGTTGGTGGGGGAATGGACTGAGATCTGCAGGCACTCTGTGCAGGATAATGCTTTAAAGACCCTTTGGATGTGGAACATTCCTTTAAGAAGCAGCCTCTCTGGGGGCAGGAGGGTGATGTGAACAGCAAGGTTGTACAAAACCAGCTGTGTGTGGCTTAACAATAGGGACATGTTCAGAAAAATGCATCATTGGGTGATTTCTTCATTGTGTGACCTTCATAGTATGTACTTACACAACTACAGTGCCAACCAAATGATGATAGATAGATGATAGATAGATAGATAGGTAGATAGATAGGTAGATAGATGATAGAATCTTTAGAGGCTCACTGGTTGATTTGTGATGCATAGTTGAACAAAACATTGCTAGGTGGGGTGTGACTTTGTCTGCCACACTCAGCAAAGCAGCACTCTAGGGCAGTAGGTGACCTTTCCAGTTCCTTCCCAGTGGTCATAGAGCATATTCCCTACAGCAAACAGTGCCTACAAGCAGTTCCAAGAGACCCTGCCCTGAGGATGTTTGTAATGCTGACCTGTTTCTAGAGGGGCCTCAGGCAGAGGCTGCTGTAGCCATGCTGAGAGGAGAAGCAGAGGCAAAGGAGGCCAGTAGGCCAGTATGCTTGCCCTGAGTGCGGTCTACAATGGCTCCTTGAGTGGGGAGGGGGGCAGCTGCACAGGCCTGAAAGAGGAATCCTGAGGATATGAGAGCAGCCAGAAGGTAGTGGCAGCCAAATCTGCCTGTGGGCTGGGCTCACCCAACAATGGTCCTGTTGTGTTAAATGCCTGTGAATTTCAGTATTTCGAAATGCGACCAAAACAATTTATGAAGCATGAGCTGTTTACGTTAGTGACAAACTTCTGTGTTTATCTTTTTTTTCTCTTTTGGGGGCAGTTATTGGGTTTTATTTAAGCTCAAATAGATGATGCACTTGAGCAATCTATTCATTTTCCTTGCTGTGCAGCTTGGCATTGGGATTGGTGGCTGATAGCCAGCTCTGTTGCTCTTTCCAGGATGGCTTTGTAATTCTTGGAAGAAACATTGTGAGCAATCGCACATGGCAAGATGTGTTGCCTATCATGAGCACATCAAGCTCCTTAACATGTGGACCAAGAACCCCTAGAAGCCACTGGGCAGCAGAACTTTGTTTTCTTGTTCTTATAACCAATATTGGGCATCAGGGTCTGGTCCCTGAATCTTATCCTGCACCCTGTTGTCTGTACCTCTGGGTTTCTGCTAGCTGTGATTAATTTTGACCTATTAGTTTAAGTGGTGCTGTATGAAATTCTCGGCCCTCTTTTTGAGAATCTTGGGCTTCAGTAGAGGTCTGAGGGATTGCACAGGAGATGGTCACCTTGTCGTCAACCGAAGAAACATCTTCCTCCCACCTACCCTGACTTCTTTCTCCCCCATCCCTCCCCCTGACCCTCCCCCTCTCCTCCACTCTCTCCTCTTTCTCCTCCCCCTCCTCCTCCTCCTCCTTACTATGTAATTCAGACTTACCTTCAACTTGGGAATCCTGCTGCCTCTGCCTCTGGACTGCTAGGATGATAGGTATGTGACTCCAGGCCACATTTCTACTCTGAAGAGCCTCTCTCCTTCATTGATGCCACACCTGTTTACATAGTACCTGCTGCATTTCAGGCACAATTATAGGGCCTGGAGGCTCTAAAGTGATGAGGGTAGACCAGTTCTCTGCCCCACCCCCCTGCACACTGCATTATAGTGGAGAGACAGACAGTAATGAATGAGTGAAGAGTGCTGAATGGGGCCTAGTGAGATGACTCAGTGGGTAAAGGCACTTGTCACCAACTCTGACAACCTGAGTTCAATCCCTAGGATCCACATGGTGGAAGGAGAGAACTTATTCTCTAACCTCTAAACTTGCACTGTCATAACACACACACACACACACACACACACACACACACACACAATGTAATAAAATTTATCAAAGACTGATAACTGTCCTTCTTTGGGGAAGAAAGAATGAAGGACCAATGAGGGGGTGTCCTTTACACACTGTGCCTTTTGGAGTTCAGCATAAAATCCCTCTTCTCCCTGAAAACCTGGGGTAGGGAATGCATCTCTCTTCAACAGGAGTGGGTTACACACAGAGGCAGGAATCATGGGTCTGCCCATTTCTCTTCTGGATAGGCAGCTGCCATGTCCCTAAAGCTTCATTATGACCTTATGTTTTCTGCCTAACTCGTACAATCCTGTGAATGGTCCCAGAGCTGTCGGGGGGTCACATTCAGGACTTCATGTCCCATTCTCTGTACTCAGATATCTGTTCACCATGGGTTCAGACAGGAGGATAGGGCTTGTCCAGTGTAGAGGTGACCTTGTGTCACCTTTATGGTCAGTGAAATAACAGTGACCCTGGCCCTGTACTTAGCCAATGGAACTAACTGGTGACCTGCTGGTGACAGCTGGGAGGCTGGGAGAGGAAAAAGAGGTCTGAGGAGGAACAAACAAGTCCATATGGTATCAGCACACAGGAAAGGGCATAGGGAGAGGCTACTCATGAGGAGAGCAGGACTCTATGGGGTGATTAAAATGTTCTGGAATTAGATAAAGGCTATAGTTGCATGACTTTGTGAGTACACCAAAAGCTGATAGGTAGGTATCCTTTCCAAAAGGGATCTTCTACTAGTATGTGGATTATATATCAACTACCAAAACAGCCCTAAACTTGTCAGAAAGAAGATAGAAGCCCAATCCACAGAGTTCATCGCTGGTCTTCTTCCCACACACGGCACCAGCCTTCATTATATTATTATGCTATTACGTTGTTTTATCAAAGGAGAGCATCACAATATCAAAATGATCGATTCCAGGCACTACTAGATCTACTTTTGCTGTTAGCTCAATCATTTAATCCCCATGCAGGTAAAAATAAGAGCAATTCATTTACAGGAAGTCAGGTTCAAAGCCTGCACACAATAACCCAAAGGAGAATTATCAGAACATCAGGTTTCTGAGTCACTAGTGCAATGAGTAAGCAGAAGGAAGCCAGGTGGGGTTACAGTGCTGCAGAAGGTGACAGCAGCACAGTATTCCCTAATTGATGAGTTCCAAGAGGGGCTACAGTTAAAATAGTAACTCCATATTCTGAAAGTGCCATAATGGCACCAGCTTATTAGGAAAAGGGAGACTCTAGTTTTGCCTAGCAAGATGAAAAGTGTTCCCTGTTGCTTCCTAGGACTTCAGGAGTCCAGGGAGGGTATGGCCTCACCTGGATCACTCTGGAATGACTGGGAAATTTAGAAGTGGCATCTCTAAGCTACACCGCTGACACCTGTAAATCTAAGAGGACACACACCCCCTCCATGAGTCTCATTTTCTTCATCTGCAGACTGATGGCTTTAACAATTTACTCCTGGTATAGTTTCCATAAGAATTAAATTAGCATGTGTAACCCATCTGACACACAGCAAGATGTCAGTACTCTGTCAGCTCTTCTTAGCCAGGAGATGGTTGAGAAGGTGTCATTCAATGAACAGAGGGAGAAACCACAGCCAGAAAGATGGTCTCCTAGCTTCTTACAGGTAGTGCTGGATAAAGTCCTATTTTTGTGACCTGATCCAGTCAAAATGACACTATGAAAGAGGGACATAAAGCTGAGCAGAATTGGGGGCTCCCAGAGCCACTCTCCAGATAGTTCAGGCTGCAAATGTCTCCTGACTTACCTTCTGAAACCAGAAGCCAGCTCATGATATACCACCTGATCATAAACTGAAGTCATGAGAAAGCCTGGGCTCCTTGCTTGACGGGCTGATGGCTGCAGCCCTTCAGAAATGGACTCCAGGTCCTCTCTAGGTCTTTCTTTCATCTGTGCCTATCTTCAGTCAGCTCTTCTCTTTTCCCAAATGTGCCAAGCATGTGACCCTCTTGCTATAGATTATGCATGGTTTGTGTCTGGAAAATTCTTGTGCTGGTAGGTGTTGAGGCAGTGGAATCTTCAAGTAGAAAATGATCCATGGTATCCTTCCCTCACAGATGGATTAGTCTCTTGGGGATGGTATGGTAGAACGGGTCAGATATGGTTGAAATGGATTTGTTCCCACCAGAGAGCAGGCTGTTATAAAAAGAATGAGCTTGCTCTTCTCTATTTTCTTTTATATGCATGGATTTATTAGCATGTGGTGCACATATGTGTCACTCGTGGGTGTCATTCCTCATGTACTGTCCACCTTGTTTTTTGAGACAGGGTCTCTCATTGGCCTAGAAATTGCCAAGTAGGCTAGGATGGTTGACCAGTGAGTCCCAGGGATCTGTCTATTTCTACCTCTCTAGCAATTACAATGTGTTTTACCATGCCAGATTTTTTTCTTCCCATGGGAAATGGGGCACAGCAAGTACTTTTAACTAAGTGAGCCATCCCTCTTCGCCATTCAGTTACTTTCTTCATTATCAATATATTTAATGGGGCTGGAGAGATGACTTAGTGGTTAAGAGTACTAACTGCTCTTGCAGAGGACCCTGGTTCAATTCCCAGCACTTACATGACGGTTAAAAATTGCCATAACTCCAGTTCCAGGGGATTCAATGCCCTCTTCTGATCTCTGTGGGCATTGTAGGACACAGGTGCACTTACACACGTGGAGGCAATACACTCATACACATAAAATTTAAAAAATAAAATATTTTCAATATATATTTTTAATATTTTACATTATTTATTTATTTTGTGTGTATATGTGTGTGTATGCACCTGCCTGTGTTGCAGTGCACATGTAAAGATCAGAGGACTGCACATATGAAGGTCAGAGTTTGACTTGTAAGAGATGGTTCTCTCCTTCCAACTTACGGGTTCTGGGGACTGAACTCAGGTCATCAGGTGTGGAAGCCCTCACTCACTGAGCTGGCTCCCAGCCCACATGCTCTTATTTTCTTGCAGGAAGAGTAACAGGACATGGGCCTATGACTTGGGTCAGACAATGAGTAATATTCATAGGTGGCAGAGAGAAACATAACTCTTTAACTTTGCCATTCTTTCAGGGTTAATGATCTGCAGAATGAAAAACGCAAGGACCAGGAAACTGAAACCTAAGACAGGGGAAGAGAACGGAGAGAAAGTGCCTAACAAATCTGAGCAGGCTCAGGCAACGTGCAAGGAAATGAGACTGGAGAGCCTGTCAATCATCTTTGAGGAATTATGGGAAGCAGGAAAGAACTCAAAGCTTAGGGGAATTACTTCTGAACACTGCCTGTCTTCATTTCTTTTCCTGTTGCTATGATAAAATATCTTGACAAAAGTAACTTAAGGAGACAGCCTGAGAGCGCCTGATCTGGCCTCTGCCTGGCATAGGGGCTGCAAATTCAGCAGACCTCTTGAAAGCACCTGGATCCGGCCTCCACTTGGTGGTGAGCTTCCTGAAATCCAGCCCTACTCAACCCCCTAAACTGGGAATTCATGAGGCCCCTCCCATGGTCCTAGGGCAGACCTCTTCCTCATGGTAGGGTAAGGCTGGGACCTTAGCAGATAGCCTGAGAGTGCCTGATCTGACCTCCAACAGGTATAGGGGCTAAGAACACAGCAGACTGCCTAAGAGTGCCAAAATCAGGCCTCCCCTTAGGAAACTTCCCAAATTTTGCTCTGAATACCCACTAGTAGGGGTCCAAACCTTAGAAGGAAGCCTGAGTGTACCTGACTGGAGTTTGACTTGGGCCTCTGTGGGAGCTCCTGAGTAGCTGATATGAAGCCATCAATTCCCTCCAAAATAAAATCGGAGAGAACCTGAAACCTAGATCAACCAGCTTTACACACCAATAAGAAAACAACCAAGTCACACCAATAATACAAACAGAAACAGACTTCAACTCAACTAAAGAAGACGTGATTTTCATACCAGAATCACAAACAACAAAAGAAATTCACATGCCAAAATCACAATGAAAAAATAATAAAATGGAAAGCCAAAACACTATGTCTCCACCAAACTCTGCCAGTTCTGTAGAAGAGTTCTGCAAGGAGAACTGCCCCCACTCCGAGATAACTCAGGACAGAGAATTAAAAAACAGAACAAAACAAAACAAAACAAAAAAGCATAAACATGGTCAAGGAATTCAACAAATTTAAAGAACACACAAACAAACAAATCAAAGGACTAAAAGAAGATAGGGATAAACTTCTGAATGAGTTCACAAAAGAGAAACATTGAAGAAAATTGGGGCTGAAATGAAGAAGGAACTGAAAGACTCAATAAGCCAACTTGAAACAACAAGGGAAAGCCTCACCACTAGAATGAATGAAATGAAAAACAGAATATCAACATCAGAGGATAAAGTTGAAGAGTTGGACCACTCAAGCAAAGAGTATGAAAAATTATAAAAAACATAGGAATGAAATATGTAAGAGATGTGGGACACCATGAAAAGACCAAATCTATGTATCATAGGGATAGAGCAAGGAGAAGAATTTCAGGTTAATGGTATTGACCAGATCTTAAAAAGGAGTGTAGAAGAGAATTTCCCAAAATTAAGAAAAGACACCCACATACAAATACAGGAAGCACATAGAACACTAAATAGACAGGACCAGAAAAGAAATTCCCCACAGCATATCATAGTAAAAATGCTAAATGTACAGAACAAAGAGAGAATATTGAAAGCAGCAAAAGAAAAACAAGTCACATAGAAAGGAAAGCCCATCAGAATTACAGCTGACTTATCAGTGTAAACTATGAAAGCCAGAAGAGCCTGGACCAAGGTATTTCCAGTTCTAAATGACAATAGGTGCCAGCTCAGAATACTTTACACAGCAAAAAAGTCTACTATAGTTGAGGGGGAAAGAAAAATCTTCCATGGCATGAATAATCTGAAAGAATACATGCCCACAAAACCAGCCCTTCATAGAATACTTAAAGCAACACAAAAGATTGAGAAAGTAACAACCATACCCCAGGGGCAACAGAAAGAACCTAAATGAAGGTATAATTGTGGAAACACAAAATTAGACAAAGAATGCAAACAATAATCAAAATGACGGCAACCAGTACACATCTTTCAATAATAGCTTTAAATATCACTGGACTGAACTCCTCAGTCAAAAGACACTGGCTAGTTGAATGGATTAAGAAACAGAATCCATCTTTTTGCTATTCGCAAGAAACCCATCTCACCTTTGAGGACAGGCACTACCTTAAGGTGAAATGATGGAAAAGAATATTCTGAGCAAACAGCACTAAGAAACAAGTAGGGGTTGAAATTCTAATATATGAAAAAATAGACTTCAAAGCAAAACTAATCAGAAGAGGTAAAGAGGATCACTTCATTCTGATCAAAGGAACAATTAACCAAGAAGATATTGCAATCCTGAACATATATGCACCAAACTATGGTGCACCCAAACTCATAAAAACAACACTACAGGACTTTAAGACACAGATTAACCCCAACTAAGTAATAATAGGGGACTTCAATATCCCACTGTCTCCATTAGACAGGTCAACTGGACAAAAAATAAACTGAGAGACATCTGAATTGAATAATACTATACAACAAATGGACCTAACAGATATCTTCTGAATATTCCAACCAAACACCAAAGGATATACTTTCTATTCAGCACCCCATGAAACTTTCTCAAAAACTGACCACATACTGGGGCACAAAACCAACTTCAACAAATACAAAAAAAAATTGAAATAATTCAATGCATTCTATCAGACTACAATACAACAAAGCTCAAAATCAACACTGGAAGAAGCCCTAGTCATGGAAATTAAAAAACACACCTCTAAATAATCAGTGGGTCAAAGGGGAAATTAAGAAAGAAATAAAAGAATGGAACTAAACAAAAAGGACAATACAACACGACAAAACCTCTCGGACATGCTGAAAGCCATCCTAAGAGGCAAGTTTACAGCTCTAAGTGCCTACATCAAAAACTCCTAAAGAACTCAAATAAATGACTTAACATTGCAACTCAACACACTTGAAAAACAACAACAAATGAAACCCAAACCCAGCAGACAAGAAGAAACAACAAAAATCAGAGCAGAAATTAATGAAATAGAAACAAAAGCAATACAAAGAACCAATGAATCCAAGAGCTGGTTCTTTGAAAAGATAAACAAGATTGACCGACCACTAGCCCAGTTAACCAAAAGGAAGAAAGAGCAAATCCAAATCAACAAAATCAGAGATGAAAGGGGAAACATCACAACAAATACCCAAAAGATCCAGAACACTGTAAGGGCATACTATAAAAATGAATGCTGTACTAAATTTGAAAACTGAAAAGGAATGGATGGATATCTGAAATCATGGGAACCACCAAAGTTAAATCAAGAAGAGATCAACAGTTTAAATAGGCCCATAATACATAAGGAAATCAAAACAGTAGTATAAAGCCTCTCAACTAAAAAAAGCCCAAGCCCAGATGGATTTGCAGTAGAATTCTACCAGACTTTAAAAGAAGACCTCCAACAAATACTATTTAAACTATTGAAAATGATAAAAACATAGGGAGAACCCCCAAATTCCTTCTATGAAGTCAGCATCACTCTAATACCCAAACCGAGTAAAGACACAACCAAAAAAGAAAACTATAGACCTATATCCTTAATGAACATAGATGCAAAAATTCTCAACAAAATACTTGCAAACTGCATACAGATGTACAACAGACCCACAGCCAACATCATTCTAAATGGAGAAAAACTGGATGCATTCCCATTAAAATCAGGAACCAGACAAGGATGTCCACTATCTCCAGTCCTTTTCAATATAGTGCTTGAAACTCCTGCTAGAGCAATAAGACAAGAGAAGGAAATTAAAGAAATTAAAGGAAATTAACAATGGAGGAATGACAGCATCTTCAACAAATAGTGCTGACAAAACTGGGTCTTCACCTTTCACAAAAGTCAACTCCAAATAGATCAAAGACCTCAATGTGAAACTGGAAATCCTGAAACTATTGAAGAAAATATTGACAGTAACCTACAAGACATAAGTGTAGGAAAGGATTTTCTAAATCAGAAAGCAGTTGCTCAGGAATTAAGATCAACAATCAATAAGTGGGACCTCATTAAACTAAAAAGGTTCTGTACAAAAGAAACAATCAAGAAAGTGAAGAGAAAACCCACAGAGTGGGAAAAAAATCTTCACCAGTGACACATCTGACAGAGGTTTAACATCCAGAATATGTAAAGAATTCAAAAAGCAAAGAAGCAAGAAAGCAAATGACCCAATTAAAAGATGGGCTAAAGTTCTAAACTGAGAGTTATCAGGCTGGGTGTGGTGGCACTTACTAGTGCCTGTAGTCCTAGCACTTGGGAGGCAGAGACAGGCAGATCTCTGTGAGTTCAAGGCCAGTCTCGTCTACATAGTGAGTTCCAGGACAGCTGGGGCTACAGGGAGACACTGTTTTAAAAAAACAAAACAAAACAGAAAACCTCAATAACAACAAAAAAAAAATCCTCAAAAACAAAAAACAAAACAAAACAAAAAAACCAGATAGTTCTCAATGAAGAAATAAAGATGACTAAGAAACATCTTTAAAAGTGTTCAACATCATTAGTAATTAGGAAAATGCAAATTAAAACAATCTTAAGGTTTCACTAGTCAGACAAGAGAATAAATGACACCAAATCCTGGCAAGGATGTGGAAACAGGGGAATGCTCATTTGCTGCTGGTGGGATTGCAAACTCATGGAATCCCTATGGAAGACAGTGTGGAGAACTCTTAAAAAACTAAAAATGAACCTACCATATGACCTGGTTATACCACTCCTTGGCATATACCCAAAGGACTCATCCTATTGTAGAGACATTTGTACAACCATGTTTGTTGCTTCTCTTTTCACAATAGCTTAGAGATGGAAGGAACCTAAGTGCCCCTCAACTGAAGAGTGGTTAACGAAAATGTGGTACGTTCATCATTAAAGAAAGATGAAATAATGAAATTTGCAGGTAAATGGATGGATCTAGAAACTATCATACTAAGTGAAGTAACACAAACTCTAAAGACCAAAAATGAATGCTCTCCCTCATCTGTGGATCCTAGCACCAAATCCTTATAAGTGAGTGCAAATCCTGATGCAACTCTGGGGACCAAGAATATGGAAGGGCACAGGGAGTAAAGGGAAAGAAGGAACCAGAGAGAGAAGAATAGTAGGATAAAGGTGTTACTAAGGGAGAAATATGTAAAAAGGGAGTAGTTGCGGGGGGAGTTAAAGGAGGGCTATACAAAGAACTGTGGGAATAAAGGAGGGGGAATCTAAAAAGGAAAAATTTCTCCAGGGGTTGGGGGAAGCGCAGAAGGAACACTATGAGGATGGAAGAAAGCCCTTCCAGAAGCAATACAGTTGTTAAATGAAAATCCCAGTATCAGAGGTGGTTGCCCTCCTATGAGCTGTTGGCCTGAGAGACCTTAGAGGTCCCCAAAACAATAAAGGCATTGCCAATAATGTTGGTTGTACACTGGAAGTGAACGGAAAAACACTATTGCTGAAGACACTGTATGATGTGAGTGTGGGAGAGGGAGAAATCAAGCATGGAATAAGCTGGAAACTCCCTGCCACTGGATGGGTGGCTTTCATTGTGCCAGAAGGTGACATGCAGATGATTAAGGGAGAACTATCCCCTATAATTCTCCTCAATGACGGACCCTGCATGTTGCACTATGAAAATACCAAACAAGATGTTCCTGCTGGTACGTAGTGGAGTGTCTAGTGTATCTACAAACAGCAAATTTTTTATTGAATATAATGCCCACTCCCAGGGGTGGAACACACATCTGGTACTGTAGACCTGGCCAACCCCCTGTGGCAGGGGAGGATATAGGCTCCAGTAGGAAGCCATTGCAATTGTTTTGTTAGATGGAGGTGATGCACCTGCTAAGGTACCATCCAAGCATTTATGTTTACACTCATATGTTAAGTTAGTATAGCAGCCACTGTTTAGGTGTTCTTCTTCTTGTTTGTGTTTTTATAGTAGATGGACTCCCATTGAAATGGGCCAGCAACCCATGGAAAACAGATGATGCAGAGACCAGAAGGCTCAATGCCTCACCAGAATGTGAGGAAGATCATTCCACACCTACCACCCCCTCTAAGGCTCGGGGACTTTGGCAGAAAAGGTTGGTGGAAAGAATGTAAGAGTTGGAGGAAGGGGTGGAGTGTTACCTGGAAGTGTCCTCAGACCACTATGCTGGCAAGCTCTAGTCACACCTCCTTCCCAGGTTCAGCAAGGAGTTGAAGGGGGAGTCAGTTACCTCTCCCACACAAACAGTTGACCTTAGCTGTATATGGGGGAGGGGTTAAGGATAGGTAAGCCGAGAATGCCATGAGGCACCTCTCGCCATTTTGTGCGGCTGTTGGGAAGTCACAGGATCTATATTTGAGTGTGGACTTTCCAGCCCAGCCATAAATGGGGGGCACCCACTCTTCTATACATAAAACCCCACCCTATGCTCTGTTAGCAAGCCCAATAAACTGGTTAAGATTGAAAAAAAAAAAGAACAGCCTTAATAGAAATCTTCATTATTCCACCAAAGTTGACCCCATGTTAACAAATCCTTTGGTCTTTTTTTTCTTTTTCTTTTTCTTTTTTTTTTTTTTGGTCCTTTTGAGACAGGGTCTCTCTATAGCCCCAGCTGGCATGGACCAGGCTGGCCTCCAACTCACTGAGATCTGCCAGGCTCTGCCTCCCAAATGCTGCGATTAAAGACTTGTGCCACCATGCTGGCTTTGGTCTTTGTTTTCTTATTCCCACTTTTCCACCCTCAAACTTCACTGTATATATATTTTTATGAAACCTGCTTCAAGTTATTTCTGGAAAAAAAGTCTTAAAAATTGCCTCTCTTTGGAATAATAAAATATTCTTAAAAAGAAATCCCTGGGAAATGTAAATAAAAGTGAATTTAAAGAACACACAAACAAGGTAATCATAGAGCTGAAGGAAGATAGGGATAAACTT
>NW_008357996.1:129329-163256 GCF_000622305.1 Nannospalax galili | reverse complement strand
CATTTATATAGAGATTAGAAATGCATGTGAAAACGTCTCAATGTCAATTGCTTTGGAATGAATTCTTCTGTATGAAAAAAAAAATAAAAAAAGATAATGATTAAAAAAAAAAGTGAAAATATATTGTGACAATTAAAAAATGAAAAGAAACTTAAGGAAGAAAGGCCTGCTTGAGCTCACAGTTCAGGTCCATTCTATCATGGCAGGGAAGTCCAATGATAGGAGCATGAAAAAACTGGCCACATCACACCCAGGCTCAGAAACAGAGCAATAAATACAAAAAAAAAAAGTGAAAATATATTGTGACAATTAAAAAATGAAAAGAAACTTAAGGAAGAAAGGCCTGCTTGAGCTCACAGTTCAGGTCCATTCTATCATGGCAGGGAAGTCCAATGACAGGAGCATGAAAAAACTGGCCACATCACACCCAGGCTCAGAAACAGAGCAATAAATACATGCATGCTAGTGTTCGGTCAGATTTTTCCACTCATACAGCCTAGGTACTGTCTTCAGTTGAGTCTTCCACTTCAATAATCAAAATAATAACCAAGATAATCAATAATTAAGAACGCAGTCAAGATAATCCCCACAGAAATGCTCTGAAATCCACCTTCCAGGCAACTCTGGAGTTTTGTCAAGGTGACAACACTAACCATCCTACCTACCCTAATTGTTAAAAAAGGAAAGAAGTTGAGTCTAGAAGCTCCACAACTGACTGTTAAATGAACATTCTGTGAAGTCTTTTTTTTGTATGTGTGTGAGTAGAAATTCATTAGAAGCCAGCAGTGGTTAATTGCCAACTATACCTAACTTTATTTCCCTTTTAAATAGCACTAATGGGGGTTGGGGGCTGGTGAGATGGCAGAGTGGTTAAGATCCCTTGCTGCTTTGCAGAGGACTCATTTAGTTCCCAGAATCCATATGAGGCAGATCACAACCACTTCTAACTCCATCTCCAGGGGACATGACACCATATTCTGGCTTCCTTGGACACCTGCACACACATGGCTTATATGCACAGACACACATACTTGAATTACTGGTTGGTGCTACTGTTAGACCACCTTCAGTCATAGGCATTACCATTGGTATCAATCATCATGATGTATATAGGCTTCTAAGTCACACTTCTCTCTCTAATGTTGCAACACAGCCTGAAGAACCAGCAGCCAGCGTCTCTCCTTAACTTGTTGACAATGCATCTATTTGGAGAGAAAGCCCAAGGGGTGTGTGGCCACTTTCTCTCCACTGCCTCAACCATACCCCACCACCTCTGAGCTCAGCCCCACCTATGGCCCTGCCTTCTCTGAAATAAGGCTTATCTTCCAACATAGTCCTTGTTTTTTGTTATTATTGTTATTTTGAAGAGTTTCTGTCCTTTGTTCTCTGGCAAACACCCTTACAGTCCATGAACTAAGTGACAGCATTTGTCTGCAAATGACATCAAAGAGAATGTCACAGACTTGCTCCCTGAGTCCTAGACAGAAGGCAGTGCCTGTGGGTGGGAAGGGAAGTTGGCTTCACTCAGGCAGCACTAGAAAGCACTTTAAATGGTTGGGGTGGGAAGTAGAATTTATTTGTTCATTCAAAATTTGATAATCTCTCTTTCCATTTCATAGACCACCTGGATCTTCCTGGATCTCCCTATCCTACTGATAGGCTTGCTCCTTCCCACCTCACCCCATAGACCACCCAAATCTCACTTCTCTGAACTGCCAGGTAGATCCTTCCACCCTACCCAATAGCCAGATCTTGCTTCCCCGCACCTACCATAGGTGTCATCCAGAGTCTTCCTTCCCTGTACTGCCATGTAGTTAGTTCTCCTCTCCACCCCATGTGTCTCCCTCTTCCATATCTGGTTTTCCTGAGTTCTTGCACCCTGACTTCCTGTTGTCTAGAGCTGAGTCAAGGCAGGGCATCCAAATATGAAGGACTCCATTAGATGGTGACAGGGGAGAGGACCGGCAAAGGGTATATTGAACTTTAGGCAGTGGCTGTTAGTGCAGTAGCAGACTCTCAGAAGACCACGGATAGAACTTGCAGCCCTCAGTGTAGAACTGTCCACAGAGGCCAATCACACCTCAACCCTCTTACAACTTGTAGTCCTCCTCCTAAACATTGTACATGCCTTCACTGAAAGAAAAAGAGTAATTTGAACAAAAAGAAAGGCTCAACTAACAAACTACTTGAGATGCAGAAGTCCCAGAGCAAAAATAACACAAAATACCTCAACAACATGATCCACCCCCAAAATGACTAATGTCATAGTAATGACCCCTGTAAGAGACTAGATCCCCAATAAGCAAACGGGGTCACTGAGAAATAGTACAGATGGCACACTTCCTGCTTCTTCTTGGTCTGGCAAGAAGGCCTTATTATTATTATTATTTTTAACTTCAACAGGGCCCGTGACCTGCTTAGCGTTGTGCAGCCCTGGATATCTCATTTTGGAGATGGGATCTATCACTTATCTCTTCTTTGTTTAAGTTGACCAACCCAAAATTAGGGGAGGGGAAGCCACTAAAACCGTTAAAACACAGGTTCTCCCTGAGAGATGTTGGACTCTCGGTTTCCAAGTCCCCTCTCCACTTGTGGAGATCATCTTTCTGTATGAGTGTGTGTATATGTGTGTGCTTTTTTTCATGTGCGTGGATGTGATTCTTTATCTTTCAATAAATGTTTGTTTGCTTGTTGTTCTATGTGGGCCTAAGATTTGTCCTGCCTTTAATTCTCTAATTGGCTGAGAAAGTAAACTGAAGACTGATAATGCCAACAGCAACATCTCCAATGACAACGGCCTGAAAGAACTTCCAGACAAAAATTCTAAAGAATGATTATAACTATAAACAACTCAAAATTTGATCATCACTCTTTTGTTTCATGGTTAGAAACTGTGGGGTGGCCCTTTAAAAGTATGACTCTACCAAGACACTGGAAGTGTCTTTTGTTTTATTATCTTGTTTACCTCATCTCTGCTTAGCAGAACAAAAGCACAGACTGCTGGGGACATTCATATTAACATGTACAAAGGGAAACATGAATAATGTTTGGCGCTAGCAGGCACGAACACAGCAATGATGAGAGAAATGTGAACGAGTTATTCTGCCAGTGACTCAGAAATTCTGCTGCCCTAAATGAATCATCTGTAAGGGCTAAACAAGTATTAATGCAGGCGACATCATTTCAAACAGAGGGACAGCTGACATTCTGGAATAGCTCTTTTTGTCATTTATAGCCCCAAACAGATGAGCTTTAGAACATGTAATTTTATTGCTGAAATCAATAAAAGCTGGCCCTGGGCCAGTGCTCAGAATAGCTGTTGCAACTGTCTGGCAGATGGAGAGATTGTGGCCTCCTGGGCTCAGTGTTCTGTCGGCTCAGATTCAGAGTAGCCCCAGAGTCCACCACCTTCCCCTCAGTTTGTGCAGGTGTCTCTCCACATGGTTATCAAGGGGTTTGACAGTACAGACTCATCATCTCTATGCTTTCATATGATGCATTATCTCGCCTTTACTCTTTCTTAAACAACCAAATCAAACAAACTGAACCATTGTTTTGGCAAGCCCTTTAGCACAGGCTGTTTCAAAGTCACCCACCAGTCACCCTGGGGACTTCACCATGCCACATGGGGAAAGGATTTCATGCTTGATTTTGTGCTGTCTGCTACTCTCCCGGATGCCAGACTAAGCCTCTGGGTACTTGGGGTAGTGGTCAGAGCTCTGACAAAGGGCTGAAGGGAGGACTGAAATTCTCATTGTTCTTTTGTCACTAATGGACCAAGACCTTGTGTTGGGGCCAGGGGTATGGCTCAGTGAATAAAGTGCTTGTTGTGCAAGCATGAGGGTCTGAGTTTGGATCTCTAGCAGCCATGTAAAAGCTGGGTATGGAATCCCAGTACTGAGGGGATGCAGACAGGAGGATTGCTTGGTTCACTGACCAGCAAGCCTATTTGAAATACCAAGCTTCAGGTTCACACATACACATACACATACACACATGACCTTGTGTTTATTTAAGCTGTTTTCCTCATCTGTGTGGGGCTAGGATTTGGGGGGATCAGAGGCTGCCCAACACTTCTACAGGAATGTTTCAAAAGATGTACATATTCCTGAGTCAGATGTCATAGAAAAATTAAAATATTTTGCCCTGGGGAGAGGACTCAGTTAATAAAGTGCTTGCCTTGCAAGCACAAAGACCTGAGTTCCATCCCCAGAACCCACACTGGCAATTTCACACTGGCAGTCCCAGCTATGGAGAGGCAGATCCCTGGGGTTTGCTGGCTGCCCAGCCTAGCCTAATAAAAGACCCTATCTCAAAGAGTGTGGATGGTATTCCTGAGGATGACACCTGAAGTTGTCCTCTGGTCTCTCTCTGCACCACATGTGTACCTGCACACATGAACACAGACACACACACACAGACACACACACACACAGAGACACACACACACACACACACAGTGCCTTTAAACCTTAATAAGGGACAACAGGAACAACCAATTTGTATCCTAATTTTATCTGCTAGAATACTGGAGCATATTCCTTTGACTTCCTTGTGAACTTTTTCTGGTCCTGGGAAGAGCCTTGCAACCTGTGTACTGACCGGAAAGCCTGCCACTCCTCACTGATCTTTCAAATCAGGGCCACCGTGTGCGTATGCATTAGCGTAGCTCCTGTGTGCCTTACCAGATCAAAGGCCAGACCCAGCTCGGAGGCATCTGCTTGGCACCCTCTTTAAGACAGATTCTTACTTTGATAGCAACAGATTAGTACATGCCAAACATGGTACGATGTGGAAATATCATGTTATAGAGAATGTAAATACTTACTGTGATTTCTGTAGGCCTTATTATCAGATTTTCATTCACATATATACCTAAACATGTAGATATGTAACATAATCTCTCATGCCTGAATAACAGTTATATTTAAGTGCTCTCTGAGGTCAACAGAAGGACTATTGGACAGAGGCCATTAAGAGTTACTTACTGTGTGACAGGGTTTTCCTGACATTGGGCAACTGAAATGGATGTAAAATCATTAGCCTAAGTTCCTGAAGGTGAGAGGAACTTGAACTGTCATTTAATGTCTCAATTTCAAAACGTCCTCTTGCTTACACTTTTTTTGGGGGATTATGATGAGCAAAAGTTACAAATTTAAAATAAACTTATATTAATAAGATACAGTGCATTTTAAAAATAAATACTAGGATCCAGAACTAAATTTAATTTTTTTGAAATATGGTCACAGTCCTTGGGATAGTGGTCCTTCCTGCATTTACTGCTATCCCAGCTGGACCACCCTTAGGAAAGGAGGACAACCTACTTGGTGTGATTTGGGGTTGGTAGGGTTTACTTTACAAGAGGTCAAATCTCCCCTTTCTGCAATAAGGCTGGGTGGTCATCATGTGGTGCTTCTGGAAGAACTGTTCTGAGAAGTGAAAAATCCCCACCCAGGTAGGA
This sequence comes from Nannospalax galili, assembly GCF_000622305.1. Taxonomy (NCBI): domain Eukaryota; kingdom Metazoa; phylum Chordata; class Mammalia; order Rodentia; family Spalacidae; genus Nannospalax; species Nannospalax galili. The sequence continues at coordinate 157,795 of NW_008357996.1, read as the reverse complement.
TGCAATAGTAGTCAAATCTTCAAAAAAGTTTGGGCTGCGGACGAAGTTGTGGATTCACAAATCGGGTACCAATGGGAAATCTCCAGGACAACAGAAAGTGTTTTCTAACTTCCTCAGATCTCTTTTTTTTTTTTTTTTTTTTTGGTGGTTTGTTTTGTTTTGTTTGAGATAAGTTCTCACTGTGTAGCCCCGGCTAGCCTGATCTATCCATGCAGACCAGGCCGGCCTCAAACTCCCAGAGATCCTTCTGCCTTTGCCTCCTAAGTGCTAGGCATAACTGGCCTCAATGGTTTTTGACAAGAGCATTTTTTTTTTCTAACTAGGGACAATAATTTTCAGTGTCTGTAGAATACTGTGGCTTATTGTGTCAGAGGAAATTTTTACATGTGTGATCTTTTAGTTTCCACAGTTTTGCAGCTGCTACTAAAAAGAGACTAAATTTATCAAAGCAATCTGCCTGGCAATAGGCTGTTTGGAACAGAAAGCCTGATGTTTCTACCCCCTTGCCACCTTCCACATTTCTAGGAAGACAGATCCTGCAAACTTTCTTCCTTCTTCTCCACCTGGAAAGGCATAGTTCTGTGCTCAAGGCTGTGGGCACAAATGGGAGAGAGAGCAAGTGATGGAAGTGGAGGCCAGCAGAGTATGTATGGGTTAGAGGACGGAGCTCCTTAAGGTACAGGTTTGGTGTCTGCAGAGACTCACTATAATCTGAGCTGAGGGACCTGCCTCGGTTTTGGCCTGACAAAATGTAGATAAGATTCCTGGCAGGAAAGCACTGTGGAAGGGGCAGGCTGAGTTCCTGTCGCTGAACCTGGGAATGTGAAACTTTATATTTATTAGTGACTGATTGCCTCAGCGGGTGTGCCCAGGTGATTCTAGTTACCAAATTAACCAAGGAATGATAACACTTCCTGTCACTCTACACATGAGGCTTTTGAAGACAGCATGGTGTGCCAGAGACCATCTCATTCTGTCCTCCCCACGAGTGCCTGGCACACCATTCTCCTAGCCTAGTTGTCCCCCTCAACAAAGGTGGGATCCACAAAAACACACTAAAACCCCAAATTATTGCTGTTGACTTTGTTGTAATATAACCAGGATTGACACTTATTTACCTCACACCGAATAGGTGGCCTATTTGTTTTTTTAGTCATGTGTACACATATGTATGTGTGTGCACATGTGGTTTTGGTGTGTATAGACATTTGTGTGCATATGTGTAGAGGCCAGAGGCCAACCTCAATGTCGTTTGTCAGCTGCCATCCACCTTATTTTTTGAGACAGTATCTCTCACGGATCTGGAACTTATAAGTAGGCCAGAATAGTTGGCCAGTGAGCCCCAGGGACCTTCCTGCCTCAGCCTCTCCAGTGCTGGGATAATGTGCTCCACCATACTCAGCATTTTATGTGGGTACTGGAGATGAACTCAGGTCTTATGGTGAGTTGCATTTTACTGATAGCCACCTCCCAGCCCCCAATTTATTTTATGAACTAATTAAGTGAGGACAGAACATCCCAACCATGGAAGCTTGCACTCAGGGTTCCTTGTATGAGAATGAAGACAATTAACTGCCAACCCAACTGTGGCCCCTTTAAACTCACCACTGTTCACACAAAGTGGCCCACTTCCAAATAGCATCTGACCTCTGACCTCAGTGGGGATGCTAGGGCAGTCCCATGCTGTGAGGTGTAGATGGTTCTGATGGACAACCTCTGCTTGAGGTCACCCTACCTCCCTGCTATGAGCTAAACACTCTTACATAGAAATCCTTACCCTTAGAACCTCAGAATGTGACTGTATTTACATAAGATCTTTAAAGAGGTAATCAAGTTATAGGTGGGCTCTAATCCCATAGGACTGGCCCTTGTAAGATGAGGTTAAGACACGGATACACATAAAAAGAAAAACCATGTAAAGACACAGGGTGAAATGGCTCTTGATATGCCAAGGGCTTCATGGGAAACCAACCTGTAAACACTAATCTTGGACTTCCAGTTACTGGAATTGGGAGGAAACAAAGTTACTAAGTCTTGGACCTTTGTTAGCCCTCTGAGACTAAACACAGCGTGGATAGCAGGTCCTTGGAATGGTGTTCTGTAGTCTGAGGCTCTTCTTCCCCAGCTGCCTTCCTTTCCCTTCTGCTGTGAGGTGGCTGACTTGTATTCAGCTTCCCCTGGCTCTCCTCACTCCTTCCCCTTCACAGTTATTCCTCCCTGAGAGCTCTTGAATGTCCAATCCATGCTCTGTTTCCCAGAGCATCCCAACTATGTAACAAATATAGGAAAAGGCAATTATATCCAGAGATGCAAGATCTTCCTGAGGTTACTTCAAGCATGGATTCTAATAGGAGGTGACAGGTTTCTTGAAAAATAAGTCCAGTTGGATCTGGTTGCATAGCCCTGTGTAATCCCAACTGTTTGGAAGGCTAAGGCCATGGGAATGAAAGTTTAAGAACTGACTGGGCAACTAAGTGAGACCCTATCTCAAAATTAGAAGTGGAAATGGGGCTGGTGATATAGTCAGAAATGAGTATTTGCCTGGCATGTTCAATACCCTGGGTTCAAATTCCCAGTAGAAGAAGAAAAAGAAAAAAAAGCAAGCAAGCAAGAAAAATTTACTGGATCCATGTCCCACTTGACCGCATAGACAAGCAAAGCTGTGCTTTCTTTTTCTTCCATTTTATTATTTGTTTGTTTGTTTATTTTTATGTGTATGAGTGTTTTGCATGCATGTATGTAAGTGCACCCATGTCATGCAATGCCTGTGGAGACCAGAAGAAGGCGCCGGAGCCTCTGGAACTGGAGTTACAGACAGTTGTTGATTGTCATATGGATGCTGGGAACCAAACCCAGGTCCTCTGCAAAAGCAGCTAGTGCTTTTAACTATGGAGCCATCTCCCCAGCCCCTAAAGCTATGTTTTCTCTCTTGACCTTCTGGACCCACAACTGCCTTGGTACCGACTTCCCTTGCTGTAGGAGGGAAGAGAGAAAAGGATTCCTCACATGGCAGAATTTCAGTGTGACAGAGCTTCAGACGACCTCAGAGATGGCTCCTTATTCCCAGCCCCTCCCTTTACATATGGGGAAACTGAGTGCCCATAAGTAGCTAAATGTCCAAATGACTCAACCAGGGCCACAGAACCCACAAATGACTCTTACCTATTTGAATGATGTGTTTGGATAACTTATAAGTAGCTAGTCAGTGCTACTGGCCACCTCTGGATACCTCTGGCCCCTCACTGGTCATCTGGTCACATGCACTTGAGAAGATATCTTTCTTTCACCAATGCCTGAGGCTACTGCTAGGAAGGAGCTCCTGACGGCATGAGTGGACTGACTTTTTATGAACTGTCAACAAGGATAATCCTCACTCAGTGACAGAAACCATAGCACGTTCACCCAGGACAACAAAGCTGGCATTGGGCTGGCAGTACACTGGGCAGGCTAGCTAAGCAGCCTCTTCATCTACTTGTCTTAGGTAGATTTCATCAACCCTACCAAACTGCTGGCCTTGGTTAGTCAACAATTATGCTGTTAATATGGTGAGCACTCTCTACAGTTAATGCAGTAGAAGTAGACATCGTCTGCCCTCCACCTCTCAGAGGATCCAGGGATAAGTGGATGTGAGTCATAAGATAAGAACATTTCGAGATCCGTGACTTAAAAGAGACCTCAAGACCCAGATAGTGTCTCCTGAAACATCAGCTTTGAAGGTAGTGAAGGGACAAGGTATATCTCCCAATGTAGGCAGCCCAGCTATTGTAACAAGTTATAAAAACAGGGGCCTGGAGATGTAGCTCAGTTGACAGAGTGCCTGCCTAACACGTACAAGGCCCTATGTTGCATCCCTAGCACCATATAAACCTGGCATGGTAGTGGACATCTATAATTCCTGAATTTGAGAGGTAGAGGCAGAAAGAGCAGAAGTTCAAGGTCATTTTCAAATATATGAGTTCAAGGCTGGCAAAATGACTTAGCAGTTAAGAGCACTGGCTATTTTTGCAAAGGATCAGGGTTTGGTTCCCATTACCCACATTGTGGCTAACCGTCAGTAACTCCGGTTCCAGGAGATCCAAAACCACCCTCTGGCCTCTGTGGGCATTACGTGCATGTGGCACACTTACATGCATGCAGGTAAAACACTCATACACATACAATAAAAATAAATATATATTTAACTTATATGTAACATATATAACAATATAACATTATATTAAGGCCAGTCTGGATTACATGAAGCACTGACTCAAAAAAATTATAAAAATAGTGACCTGCAGATTGTCATTTTCTAGTTCAATTTATACTCCATTCAAATATTTTTAAATTATAAACTACTATTTCTCTTTTTTGTTGAGGTTTTTGTGTCTTCTTAATTTTGCACCTGAGTGCCTTATTTGATCCCCACATAGCCCCGGCTCTGAGATACTTTCTTTTAATAGGTCTTTATTTATTCTTTGAGAATTTCATGCAGGTCTACAATGTGTTTTGATCGTATCCACCCCCAACTCTTCCCAGACTCTCCTCAACTCCTCATCCTGCTTCCAACTTTATGTCTTCTACCTCCTTTCTTTCCCTCTGTCTTTCTTCTTTCTTTGAATAAACTGCTGAGTCTAGTGTTGCCCACATGCACATGAGTATGGGGCCATCCACCCCTGAAGAAAATGGACTCTCCTTCCCCTAGAAACCATCAACTGCCAATAACTTCAGCTAGGGGTGGGGCTATGGAGACTGAGTTCCAGGGCCAGGAATGGAGGGTCATGAGGAGCTGGGACACTAAAGGAGATTCACAGAGTCGCTGGTAGAGACATTTTATTTTCTCCAGGTAGGGGCACATAGGCTGCTGAGCAGGCAGACACCAGGCCAGAGCACATATGCCCTGGTCCCAAGGCCTTTTCATAGGAAATCAACAGAGGTGGCTTCTTGCCAAAGCTGGTTATATAACAGATTACATCACTGTTTATTTTGGAGGTCCCCAGACATCCAGTGTCAGCCATTTTGTGCTGACCTGTAGTACTCTGGATGTCCAATGTTAGCCATCTTGCCTCAGGAAAGGATTCCATATCAGCACAATTTTTCTAAATCTAAAAAGGCCCTCATGACCTTGATTCTCTAAAGAGGCCTCATGAACCCCGCCATATCCATGCTGGAATTTTAATTTTGCAAAGGTTTTGTGCAGGTGCCCACAGCTGCTGTGAATTCATGAGTGTCATATCCCTGTTATGTCCAGAAGACACTGTATTGTAGAACTACTCCCTGATTTCTGGCTCTTACGATCTTTCCACCCCCTCTTCTATGATGTTTCCTGAGCTCTGGGGAGAGGGGTTGTGAAATAGATGCTACATTTAGGGCTGAGCACTCCACAGACGCTTATTCTCTGCACTTTGACCAGTTGCGAGTCTCTGTATTAATCACTACTGAGATACTTCTCCCCACCCATGAGAACTCTGAAGTTCCTAAGACGGTCTTGCTTGCCTTCTTGTGATATGGGTTGTTGGGCAGCCAGTGTCTGTGAATCCTGTTCCCAGTGACCTATTTTTAGTTTTACCGCCTTTCCTCCATTATTAATCCACATCGTGGAATAAGACCCACCTCTGAAATTCAGAGCCAGAACGCATGGCCACAATCCAAGACCGGCACTCTATTCTGTTTCTCCTGGCCACCATGTTAGCGCTAGTATGGTTATGAGTCGCATCCAGAATCCATGATCTTCAATTGTGCTTTTATGTTTTTAATTTTTTTAGGAAAAAATGCTTGCTTTCTCTTGAGAAAGTATAAAGTCTAACAAAGTGTGAAAAGTACTGATGAAAAATTGGGCTAAAGTTATCCTTCTTTGCTACCTTGGTAATGTTTGAGGAAAGGAATTCGTGATTTATCATTGAGTTGAGAGATGTCAAGATTAGTACCAAAGGAAAGAAGAGACAGAGTGAGGAGGATGTTGTACAGTATTATTGTGTGTGTGAGAGAGAAGACAACTTGCAGAAGTCAGTTCTTTCCTTCCACCCAGTGATTGAACTCAGGTCATCAGGCTTTGTGGCAAGCACCTTTACCTGCTGAGCCATCTCACTGGCCTGAATTCATATATTCTTTTACAAAGGGGAAAGCATCCAACTTCTTGACCTTCCAGAGTAAATGAGAGTCTAGACAAGAGCAAGGAAATCCTCCCTTCTCTATAACCAAAAAGGTTTATAAACATTAGTCAGTGGCCTACTATTTCATACCACATTTAATTTATATAATAGCTGAGTTAAGAGGACATTTATAAGAGGCAAAGTTTGGAAATACTATGATTTTATTATCAAAAAATAAATGCAGTGTTCAGTTGGGGTCTTATATTGGTCCTGCTTCTCAAACTTCCAAGACATAGTGACTCTGCACGTATAAACAGATCTCATAAAGACTCAAGACAGAATCAATCATTCAGCCTTCTGAAATCCCATGATACTTTGTGGATTCCAATCCTAATAACCCTTTTCTCAGGCTATGTAAGTATGTATTACAGATCTACCTTCCCCATTATACTTTGAGCTACTTCAAAAGATCTTATATTACATTCCCCCAGCAAGGTCTGGCATAAAAAGACTATCAGAGTAAGCCAGGCAGACTTACCTCACAGTCTCAGTTCTAAATATCCTTGGTAAAATTCTGGGCAATTATCATTTGTGTGTGTGTGTGTGTGTGTGTGTGTGTGTGTGTGTGTGTGTTTGTATAGGGGAGGTTTTTGTGTGTGGTATATGTCCCCGACCGCTTTCCGTCTCGCCGGCAAGAACGACGCGGGAGGACAAGTCAGGATCCTTCTGCAGCAGTTTATTGTATGCGCATCTTACACTCTTAGAAGCTTAAAGACCGAAGATACCGAGAAGCGGGAGAGCGGTTGCTTATATAGTCTAAAGGTCCCATCTATGACGTATAAGAAGCAGATTGGTTGCTGGAGATCACGCCACGGGAGGAGGCGAGGGAGAGCAGGCTCTTGTGCACGCCCCTTATGGGCGCAGCAGGATGTTTACTGTTAAGAAGGTCCGGATACCGGCGCCATCTTGTAATGGCGGCGGAGGCTGTGGCTCTCCACAGGTATATGTATGTATTCCTGTGTGTACGTGTGCCCATATGTGTATACATGTGTGTGAAGATCAGAAGTTGATGTCAGATATCTTCTTCCATTTCTTTTCATCTTTAAAATTTTTTAATTTATTTTTATTTTATATGTATGAGTGCTTTGCCTGCATGTATTTAAGTGTACATGCAATGCCTGAGGAGGTCAGAACAGGGTGAGATCCCCTGGAACTGAAGTTACAGATGGTTGTTAGCCACCATGTGGGTGTTGGGAAGCAAACCCAGATCTTTAATAGCAACCAGTGCTCTTGAACACTAAAAATTTGTTATTTTTATTATTATTGTGAGTGTGTGTTTGTGAATGAGATGTGTGTGTGTGTGTGTGTGTGTGTGTGTGTGTGTGAATGGCACAGCATGCACATGGAGGCCAGGGCACAGCATATTCTCCTTCCACCATGGGTTCCAGAGATTGTACTCAGGTCATTAGTTCACTTTTACCCACTGAAGCATCTTGTTAGCCTGGAAAATTATTTGAATCTTTATGAATGATTTTAACACATTTGTTACAGAGCATGTGCTCTTTCCTCTGAACGAGTGAAGCTAAAGAAAAGATCCTTGACTTTCCAGCAAACTGTCAAGAACAGTCATGACAAGATTTTTCTGTGTTGATCTTCCTTCTATCACAAGGGAACCGTTTCTGGAACTGTTTCTCCAATCCAGCCTTTTCAGGTTTGGCAGGAGATCTGTAACCCATGGTAACTCCTAGCCATGATGGAGGGAGCCATGTGGCTGGATTTGATACACAGCTGATTAAATATTTGAGCAATTCATTTTATAATGTGATTTCACTAAGTGCCTACCTACCTATTGTACCAAAGCCATTGGCAATCAGAGGGCTCAGGAATAGCCTCAGAATGCAAAGGCATATCTTTCACAGCTTAAAATAGAAAAATCAGTAATGTTCTCCTGAAGGCTGCAAATAGAGCTGTTGGGCGTATGCCATTTGTAATGACTCAGCAAGGAACAAGCCCCTGTGAGGGGGATTCTTCAGAGCCTGCTCAAATGGTCCCACCTGACAAGCAGTCATAAAGTGATTTAGAAGATGTTCTGGTGGTAAAACTGAATGAGTGCAGCCTACATTGGGTTTGCATTTATTTTAAGCTACTGCAGAGAAATTACTTCCTTCTGAGCTGTCCATGGCTGCCTGACTTCCTCTGACGTCAATCAACAAGGCAGACTTCCTTCTAAACACATTTTAAAAAAAGAATCTAATGAGGTGGAATTTTCAATTCTTATGGAACATATTGAGTTATAGTTTTTTTTTTTTCAAGAAGGAGAGTCTCTCTTGTAGCCCAGGCTGGCCTTGAACTTGCAATGTAGTCAAAGATTACTTCTGATTCTTCTTACCCCACCTCCCTAGTGTTGAGATTATAGATGTGTGCCACAACCCCCACCTCATTTTATGTGGTACTGTAGATCAAACCCAGGACTTCATGAATGTTAGGTGAGCACTCTACCAACTGAGCTACTGTAATAGAACTTAATAGAATAGAAAATATCAGGGTTCATCAGGTCAGGAATAGTCTTAGCAACTTTTGTTCTAGTTCCTCTTTCCTGTTTATTTTTTGTGTGTACATGTTCATGCATATATGTGTGAATGTGTACACTTGCACTGGTGTGCACATGTGTGTGGAGGTCAGAGGTCAGTGTCAGGTATCTTCCTCAATTGATTCTCCACCTTATTTTTGAGACAGGGTCCTTTCACTGAACTTGGAACTCACCTGCTTGATGAGACGCACCCAGGAACCCCCTTGACTCTCCCAACCTCCAGAGCTAGTGTTACAGATGCCAGTTTTTTTTAATGGGTTCTAGGGATCCAAATTTAAGTCCTCTAGGCCCTTGTGCTTATGTGGCAAGCAGTTTGCCAATTGAGCTATGTCCCAGTCTCTGTTTTAGCTTCATATATGAAAGATATTGATGTAAATGTGTTCCTACTGTGGGTCATGGTAAGCAAAAACGTAGAACCCACTAAGTTTTTTTAAGATTGCTTGACTGTGTGTTTTTCTTTATCTATTGATACTAATATTTCAGTGACTAGTAAATATTGTCAGGACTCATCTTGTAATATTCTTAATATCGTTTGATAACCAGCTGCCTCCTGACACTGCAGATGTTGCTTTACACAATGTGCTTTCAAGGTAAGCTGTAATATTCCTATATTAGCCTCTAAAGTCTAAATTTTTGATTGGCAGGCCTATACCAAATCATTAAAATATCTCACTCTAGGCCCAACATCTTGTCCTTACAGTGTGTTCTTGAAAAAAATAATTAAATGTGATATTTGAACAAAAGAATCACTAAGGCACTCTTAAAAATCTGTTGATTTGTATTTGGAAGAGATTTGAATCTTCTGAACCTAAATGTTTGGGAATTTGTCCTGTGCACGTGAAGACTTCGTTCTCTGGGGAGAATGTTGGGGAAGATGGAGGCACAAATATAGATGTGCAGTTTCTCAGGCTTTCCAGGAATCGACTCCAGTGTTGGAAGGCAGATAACAAGAGAAGACAGGGTGCACTGACTCTGAAGCAAGAAAGCCAGCTGTGTCTTCAGAGCAGGGCTTCTTAAACTCTTTCCATTCACCACCTCTTTCCTCCTGAGAAGTTATTATATGACCCTGGCCATGTAAGTATACAAAATGAGTCATTTGCCGCTAATAAACAATAAGGGCATTTCTTTTGAAATAATTATTTGCTATAAATATAATTCACCATTTATTAAGGACAAAAGCAACTTTGCATACTAACAAGGCGGATGTGCTTGTTTATTTTTACATAAACAGTTGAACACTAAATAGTCAATGCTGTAGGATGTAGAGAATCTTCAACGTCTTTCAGAGTTGATTTTTTTTTCATTTTACTTTTTCTTTTTCCACTTTTTGTGTGTGTGGTGTGTGTGTGTAGTGTGTGTATGCATGTTTTTGCATGTGTACTGGTGTAATGTGTGCTTGGAGTCCCAAGGTGGATGTCTGAAATTATCTGGGATTGTTCTTCTACTTTATTCATTGAGGAAGAGTTTCTCAACCAAACTCAGAGCTTGTTGATTGGGGGGGGTCTCACTAGCCAGCTTGCTCTGGGGATACCCTGTACCAGCGGGGGATCACCATACCCACTTGGCATTTACATGGGTTTCTGGAAATCCGAACTCTGGACCATATACTTGTATGGCAAGGACTTTAACCACCTTGCCATCTCCCAGGCCCAAAAGTTTGATTTTGTAATTGTCAGTACTGACACTGTGTCACATAAATATGAGTGTAAAATGCCAGAAGTATACTTTGAGTAAGAACTTGTTGGCAATTCTGTCTTAATCCAAAACCCAAAATTCATTTAACTATGTATAGGTAACGCTCAAATCATCAACTTAAACAATATTTGCAAAGTCAAACATTATGACACAATACAATGCAAAGATAATTTGAATCTTATATACTGAGAAATATGGTAAGAAAATATTAAAAGCCTTGTTTTCTGTAATTACACTGTGTTTCTATAAAAGAGGAAAACTTTGTATTTGCAGAAAAACACGATAGTTGTAACACACAATAGTCTCCAGTCTGAGTGGAAGTGTTTGGGGCAGCATCTGCTGTCCCTGTTTGTGTAACGGCCTGCACACTGTTATATGTTCAGAGCCAAGGTGATGAGGTGGTGATACAGCATGGGTGAGCACTGTGGAAACACACTGGATTTATGACTCATTTGATTTTGAATTAACTTTTGTTCATTGTCAACTTTGGGAAGAAACCCCCACATTCAGTTCTGTGTGACAATCCCCAAACCCATCAATTTCTGTTGTATGTAGTCAAAGGCCAACGTCTGACTCTATTCTCCGAAAAAGTAGTTCCACGTCTTGGAAAATCCTAGCTGAACCCTTCCTTGAGCCATACCTTCCTGAATTTAGAGAGCTGCTAAACTTTCACCTTGAGCTATAGCCTCTGTCTTCTGCTTCCTTCCCAAACGCCTTCTCCCAGTGCTCCTCGGCACACGCAGGAGGGTTGCCTCTGTGGACTGTCTGTCTTGCTTTAGACCCTTCCTTGTCTTCCTCCTGTTTTATTGCGGTGTTGTTGAAGAAGGCAGAGCAGAGGCAAAGGGAAGCTGAGCCTTTCAGATGTGTTTCTCCAGCTCCCATGTCAACTGGTTACTCCTGTGGGAGGGGCAGAGGGAAGAACGTTGGGACCTGGAGAGGCCAGAGCATTTCGGCCCCTCCTTCTGTCTTCAAGGCATTTCTGGCAGCTGCTGAATCTTTGCAGTGCCCTCAGCTCCTGATGGACAGGCCCAGCAAGTTCAAGTTTCTGTTTGATCCAGGTCTGGGGGGGCATTGTGATTGTCTACAGGTGCTCACCTCTGGATTGCATCACACCTACTGGCTCCTTATTTGCCCAGTACCTAAGGAACTTGTTCCCTCCATTCAAGTTCTTTGTTTTTAAATACTCATAGTTGTTTCTGTTTTCCTATTTGGACACTAATTAATAAAGCAGGGTGGGCGGGGTACAGGCCAGGGCTGTTCTCAGAATCTCACGGAAATTCAGCTAAGACACCCGTTCACCTGAGGACAGAGGCCAATGGCAGACTGAGTGGCTAATCAGTAAGCTAACGATGATAGACATTCTGATACAATGAAGGACAGAAGATTCTGCATCTTGAGAACTATCATGAAGGCCCTCCAGGCCCAACTTTGAGTGGGGCACACTTGCTTCTACCAGGAACACAGAGCCGGCAGCACCTTACTAAAACTGAGAAAGGAAGAAAGCACTCCCCCGCTGTTCCCACACAGCATCCCGCCCTTCAACAGTCCTGTCCAGTGACTGCAAGCCAAGTACAGTCTCCCTTGTGATTCTCGGGAGGGCCTGGGCCAGGGTGGCCAGGAGTTTCAAGCCAAAGTGCATTCTGCGCCTCATCTTTGGCGGTTAGATTGCATTGAGTTTTAAAATTTATGTATTTACTTTTTGCTGTGCTAGGACTCAAACCTAGGACCTTGTACATGTTAGGTGAGCCTTCTTCCTAATTGGGCTATACCCAGCTGTCTTGATTTTATAACAAATGAAATAAATTTGAAATAAAGCTCACAGATAATGAAACCTACCTGCACATGTAACTTCTAAAGAATTAGAATAATGTTAACAACTATAGATAAATAAGAATAATAATGATAAAATTTTCCTCACATGTAAATGGTACATAAAGTTTTACTAGAAGGCATAATGAATTGGCTAGATTGTACCTGTGCACGATAAGTGATCTGGGCTTCATGCAAGGGTAGCAGATAAGAAGCCAGCCAATATCAAACGTAAAGGAAAGTGAAAGAGCGCTGGTGTCCAGGAAGGACACTAAGTGTGAGGATGTGAGGGTGTCTAATGGCCAGCCTCTGTTATTTGTCTGTGATAAGAGAGAGCAGGAAGTAACCTTAATTGAAGGAGGATAACAGACCAAAACAAACAGCATACTGACATAGTGGTGAAGATGATGGAGCGTGACATGTTCTCACTGATGAGCTGGCACTCATTTATAGATACATCCATGGCCACCTTGGTTATGATATTGACTGAGGAGTGGCAACATTTCATGGAAAACACAACTCCTATCCTGCAGAGCAATCCAGGACTGATCACTACATGTCTGTTTTTACTATTCAATGTCTGGTCTTTGGTGACCATATCTGCTGTAAGAGGTAAGAAAAGAGCAATCACTCAGGAGGCAATGCAATACACACCGTGTACCTTGTTTTTGGAGGCAGGGTCTCTCATTTGTCTGGAGCTCATCACGTGGGCCAGCCTGGCTGGCCAGAAACCCTCAGGCATCTGCCTGTCTCCACGTCCTCAGTGCTAGGATTACAAGCGCATTCCATGCCTGGCTTTCTGTTTACTTGGGTTCTGGGGATCAGACTCAGGTCCTCATATTTGCATGGCAACAACTTTTCCGACTGAGTTATTCTCTTTAGCCGCTCATTGTTTTAGAAATCAATGATACTAGAATTTTAAATATTAGAAACATAATGAAATTCAATGAGATGCTTGTATTTAATGTGTTATTATTTTAATAGCATTTAGATCTGAATATGCCAAAGAAGCTGTAAATCTGTTAACCAGAGTCTCAAGCCTTTGTTGCATTTTTACATGAACAAACTACAAGTGCAGGCTCACAAAGCTGCATATAGCCCAGGGTCTGTGACCTGGTTCTCCATCATGATAAACAACATTTGGTGTCTTTCCAAACAAAGCAAAATGAAAACTTTCCCTGATTCACAAAGTAGTTCTTCTTAGAGTGATAATTTAGTCCCAGCACTCGGGAGGCAGGTGGATCTCTGTGAGTTTGAGGCCAGCCTGGTCTACATAGTGAGTTCCACAGTCAGCTGGGGCTATGGGAAAAGAAGACCAAAAAAAAAAAAAGAGTGGCAAGTTTACAAAAATGCAAGCTGAGAAAAAATAAATTCACCCTTCAGGTGAGGTTTATTAGGAGAAATCATCATGGGATAGGCAGTCATGACTGCCAAGATTATGCCTTAAAGTGGGAGGTCATTAGGAGAGCTAGCATCATACCACAGGCAGCTATGGTGGGGCCACCAATTCCCCAGGAAAAAGGGGGTTTCTGGCACTTACAGGCTTGCAGTAGGGTAGTTTAGCAAGCTAGGTATCATGTACCTGGTCTGGCCTGGTCCACATGCCAGGAATCACAAGGCAGGAAGGCCCCAGATAAAAGTAGTTATAATTCAATGTTGTCTTGAGTTTGTTTGCTGTTGCAAGGACCTGGCATAGCATGTTTTATCAATTTTCTATCCCCTAAAGAGCCTGGTTTTTCAAGGAGGGGGAGGAAGAAAGAGAGGCGAGAAGAGAGACAGAGAGAGAGAGAGAGACAGAGAGACAGGCAGAGAATATGATTTAACAGTCATATTCTTGAAAAATCAGTGTTTGTATTAAAACAATGAAACAAAACCAACTTCATGTTATATGTAAAACACAGATTGAAGGTCATACAGAGATTTCCCTCTCTGTATGAATACCTACTAGAGCATTCCAATTCCAAGATTTGAGTAAATTACTGGTCAGATGGAAGGGCCGTGCCTGTTCAAGTTGTTTAGCACCCCTAGTCTTCCCAACAAAAGAGCATGGTGTTCCCACCATCATTTTACTGGCTAGAATGCTCCTTCAAATTGCCAACATGCCCCTTTAGATGCGTTCTCAGCTCATTGAAAGTCATTGCTTTAAGCCATGAACTTATCTAATCTTGTTGCCCAGCTGCTGTAGACAGAGCCCCTCTCCCCTCCACTCTTTAATGCTGGGGGCAACCCCAGTGACAGCTGATGTGTGTTGCTCTGCATCTGGCCCATGTGGCTTGCCTGGGACGTGACCCAACTGCTGTGAGGCTGCATTAACAGCCCACTCTTTTACCTGCCCCCTCCCTCCAGCAGCAAGTGGCACAAAGTCCCTGATGCGGATATGAGCTAGGGAGAGTGAGGAGCAGAGGTTTTTATCATGGATCTGGGGGAAATGATGCAATACGTAGGTTCCTGTACCTTTGCCACAAGTTCAGCCTGTAAGCAACTGTTTACACAGCAGGATTCCTCTGACTGCCCTGTGTCTCCTTTACTAATTGAAGGGTTCTTTAAGGTTGAGTGCCTGGTCATCAGTACCACTGTCCAGGGATGACTTTAGCTGCCACTAATGGTGACAGTCTCTTCATAACAATTATCAAAAAGCAATGATCCTAAACATTTCTATAGCCCAAATGTACTGATACCATCATAATCAAGTCATCGATATGTACTACCTACACTGTGAATATCCTTGCCTAGCTCTCCTCTCCCAGTCCACCATCTGCTGACATACAAGCAGCCTGGGTCATGTCTGTCTATGTGATCTAAATCAGACCACTGCTCCTTCCTGATCACTACTGCCTCTAATTGTTTTGATTCTGGATTAAATTAGCAAGCACCCATTAATCACCCGGTAGATATAAAGCTCAATGCTCAGCACTGAGAGAGAGATGTAAAGGGATCAAGAAATGGCCCCTTGGCAAGCTTATCATTTCAGTGTGTGACAGGGAAGTGCACTGCATGTGGCCCGCCTGCTGCTTTCAGACTCGGGGAACTTGAGGTTAGATAAGTTCTTTAACCTTATGGTAGCTGGGCTTGTGATAGGAATTCAACTGGTATTTATTTTATGTAGTGTCATGACAATTGTGTGATATACAAGGATTTGAAGATAGATATACACGTATGTTAGAAATTTTGTGTGTGTATGTGTGCACATGCGTGTGTGGTGTGTGCATGTGTGCGCACCTGTGTGTGCACATGTATGTGTACATGGGGAAGCCAGGAGACAATGCCAGTTTGCCTTTCTCCATTGCTCTCCACCTTAGTTTTTGAGACACGATCTCTCACTAAACCTGGAGCTTGATTGGTGAGCCTGGCTGGTGAGTCTCGGGACTTCTGTCTCCACCTCCCCAGCAGTGATATGAGAGGAGTGCGCTACTGTGCTTGGCTTTTTATGCAGGTGCTGAGGATCCAAACTCAGGTCCTCATGCTTTCACACCAAGCACTTTACCACTGAGCCACCTCCCCAGCCCCATCAATTCAGACATTTCAAAAAGAGAGGCTTACATTGTTACCCTCTACACAACATAACAGCTTTGGAATCTGAGTCTTGCTAGGATATTATAACTTCTTGTCTTTAAGGGACCCAATTTTAGCTCAAGGCCAGTTGAAAATATATCGTGTTTTAATATCTACTGAGCATTTTTCTTCCGGGATTCCCTGGGTAGTTGCTTTCATTTTCCAGCTGACGATGCATTTATAATATGCTCTGTGAAGACTGTGGGGAAGACTGTGAATTTGTAATAAGATGCAATTGATGCCTTTAATTAGTTCCTTGGCATCAAGGCAGTTATCCCGTTTTCCCCAAGGAGCTCTTCTGCTCTGCTCACATGATTACATTGCACAGTAAAGTTGTTCCCATGAGAGAAAGATGAGCAAACAACACAAAAGACCTTACAAAGATGGATGTGGAATGTCACTGTATTAGTCGGGAGCCTTGAGTGCAAGCAATTGAAACCGACTCTAGTAATTTAAGCAAAAAATGAATTTATTGTTTTATAGGATCTCAAGAAGCCTATAAGATCAGGCTTTGAAAATGGGGGAGACAGTGAGAGCTTCTCTAGCCAGAGTATACCTACCACCCACCCATCTTGCAAAGATGATGATGATGCAGTTTGATAAATGATGTGAAACTGCTGTTCTGTTGCTATAAAGTGTGCTGTGGCTATCACCTGGTCCTGAGTCAGAAACCATATCTGAGAATGTCTGATTGGCCACTTGAAGGCCCAGGCTCCTGTCCCAGTGACAAGGAAGACTGGAGGAAATTACTCTGGTCTTTTCAGCCCCTGGTCAAACCTCAGACTTGAGGGAATTCTGAGGTATTTAGGTCCTATTCCAGTTTCATTTCTGTTGCTGTGACAAATACCCTGACCAAAAGCAACTTTGAGAGAGAAAGGGTTCCATTGCTTTGTTCCCCTGACCAAGAACTTCAGTGAGAATATAAAAGGGATCAAGCTTGCCCCTTGACAAGCTTATCATTTCAGTGTGTGACAGGGAAGTACACTGCATGTGGCCTTACCTGCTTATTTCAGATTAGGGGAACTTGAGGTTAGATAAGTTGTTTAACCTTATGGTAGCTGGGCTTGTGATAGGAATTCAACTGGCATGTATTCTATCAATAGGTACCAACTTTAGCTAGACTTTCTTTTTCCTTTGTGTGTGTGTGTGTGTGTGTGTGTGTGTGTGTGTGTACATGTATGTCGGTGTATAGAGGTCAGAGGATAACTTCAGTTGTTGGTCTTTGCCTTTCACTTTGTTTGAGACAGGGTCTCTTTGTTATTCGAGACTGAATATTCCAGGCAAGCTGGCCTATGTACTTCCACAGATTCCCTTGTCTCCACCTCCACTGGGAGCACTGGGATTACAGACGCATATACTACCATGCCTGGTGTTACATGGATTCTGGCGATCCAAACTCAGGTCCTCAGGCTTGCATAGCAAGCACTTTACCCACTGAGCTATCTCTCTATTCTTAGACTTCTTTAACATCTGGCCAAAGCATTATAACCATAGTCCACAAATGTCGACTGGCTTTATTCTTCCATGACAATGGGAGAAAAATATAGGGACCAAAGCACATCAGTGGTTTACCTGGTGTGTCTAATCTATACCCTGTGCACCACATATAGTTCTGTGTAGCTAAGGAGAACTGTGACTGTGGCCAGACACAAAATCATAACATTATGAGACTCTCTTTGGCCGTTTGGGTGTGTGTGGGGGGGATAAATTTGGCTGTACAGTTCTCGAGCATGAAGTTTGTAGATGACAACATTACATTGTAATGTCAAAAGACTAGATGTGTCTAGGTCTATTCCAAAAGCCTACAGGCAATATGTTATTCTGTTAAGCACATGGTATTCTAAGTCCCTCTCTTCCTAATTCCTAAATGGCTACGTATTTGCAAGATTAAATAGATACTACTAATTAAAAGTTAATGTGGACACAGATACTGTATTACCCTGCATAATTCAGACTCTGCTCCTGCCAAACATGGTTGGCATCTTGGTTATTAGTTACTTCTTGGGGTTTTGGAGTGGCATAGCGCTCACCTGGATTATTTAGAATGCTCAAGAGATCATACATCAGTTTTGCCACAAGTCTGGAGCTTTTCCATGATCTTTGGCAGAGGCCCAAAAATGTCACAGTCAGCAAAGACATGACACAGCGAATTATAATCAAGAAGAGGACAGCCCCACGAAGACAGGGTTTTTGAACCACATACTTTTAAATAAGTATTTTTATTAATTCTTTGAGGATTTCATACAGTGTATTTTGATTATTCATCTATAGCTCCTCCTCCTAACTGTAATATATGTTGGTGGCTTGATCCCACTCATCAGTCTGTCCACTCCACAGAAGAAGCCTGATGATAGGAACAGTATTGGGACTGAACAATGGGCCCTGTCATGTGAAACAAGTGGTCCATCATTGAACTATGTCCCCAGCCTTGGTTTTTACTTTTTATTTTGAGACAGCGTCTTTCTAAGTGCCTGGGATGACCTTGAACTTACGATCCTCCTGCTTTAGCCTCCTGAGTAACTGGGTTCTTAAGCCTGGCCAAGCATCTTTTAAAGGACCAGCAGTATCCCTTGTGTCTGTCTGTTGCTTGTGAGAAAGGAGAAGCTAGCCAGCCCTGTCCCTGGTCATAAACAGTAACTGTCCTAACAGTGAGTACTCATTGACCCTCCACCTGTGCTAGACTGTGCTCAGGGTACTATATTTGTCATCATGACCACTCCAGAATTTTTTTTTTAGTTTTTACAAAAACTTTATTGAGAATTTCATACATGCATATGAGGTGTTTTGATCAAATCCATGCCCACTCCCTCCCCTCCAACATTCCCTCCTCTGAAGACGTAACCCTAAAATATTTTAAGGATTAGATACAAGCTCCCAAATACTTTTGACATTTTTGGCCTTGGAATAGAATATGTTGCTAAGAGGCCCAAAGACATTTTGATTTTTAGCCAAGAAACTGGCTACTTTTCTTTGGGGTCTTTTTACCCTAACTGCCTAGCCAGTTCCTACCTCCTATTCTTATCATGCCATCCTCTGAAGAGGTTATCCAATTTTCCAATAGGGAATACGGACGCTGACCACTCTGGCTTCTTCCATGCTGAATGGGGACGCAGGGTGAGGCGATTGGAGTACCCCTTCAGTGGTTCTATCTAAAAGACTCCCAAATTTCATAACTCTTATCTCTAAGGGGAGAAGAAACGCTCCGGAATTTTTATAGGCTCAATTACAATCCCCAGTGTATAATGGGAAACTGAGACACAGCAAGGTTAAGAAATGTATCCAAAGTCACAGAGTCAGTGAATGGTAGAGAAATCTCACCCCAGAGCTCAGGCAGATTTAGTTTCCCTTTTTAAAAGACTTGTTTATTTTTAATTATATATTATACATGTGTGTGCACATGCTTATAGAGGCCAGAGAGGATGTTGGATCTTGTGGAGCTGGAGTTAAAGGCAGTTGTTTTGGGTCCTCTGCAAGAGTACTACATACTCTTAGACACTGAGCAATGTCTCTAGTCCTGTTCAGCCAGGTTTTTCAGCTTCCAGTGAGAGAGATACAGGGATTCTTGCCTCCACTATGAAGAAGCCTGCCTTCTTTCCACAGGCCTCTTTGTGTCTCAGCCTTATTTGCTCTTGTGGCCATTTCACCATCAAGTGGTTTAAATAAGAAGCCCCTGATTTAGATTAGGATTCTAGCTTAGCCTTCTACCAGCAGTGTGACCACAGCATCAGCATCCTCATTCAGAAAATGGAGAGATGGCTCAGTGGTTAAGAACACTGGTTGTTCTTGCAGAAGACTCGGGTTCGAATCCCAGGACCCACATGGCAGCTAACAACTGTCCAGAACTCCAGTTCCAGGTGATCCGACAGCCTCTTCTGTCCTCCGCAGGCGTTGCATGACACGGGTGCACTCACATACATGCAGGCAATCCACTCATACATATGAAATAAAAATAATAAAGAATTTTTTTTAATTCTTAAAAAAAAATAGTGCCTAATCCCTAATGTTGTACCAAGAGTCGTGAATGTTAATACATGCAACATAGTAAGAGATGAGACACTACTATGAGAACATAGCTGTCATTGTCTGGATGTCCTCCAGATATTTGGGGACACACCTTGCCTCTCCATAATAGTTTAAGCTCAGTCAGCACTGGCTGCCTAGGTTCCCTGCATAAAATAGAGAGGCTGATATATGAGAGTATACAGTATGTGCTTGTGAGCTAAATGCTTGTGCCTAACGTTTGCCATGTGTGCCCTTTCCAATGCAGAAAGCCAAAATGCTCATCTGAAAAATTTGCCTCGATTTAGAAGCATGGATCTCAGTAGAAACTTGCAATTCAAAGCTTGTATCCTCTATGGGGTTAAAAAAAAAAACCACAGGGTTCTGGGAAACTTCCCACTCCTGGCTCAGCATTTGGAAACCTGACACCTGGCAGGCCTTCCTAGCAACAGCCCAGGCAGAAGGAGGTTTGGGGGAGGAGCAGTAGGAGGCCTGAGGGGAAGTGTAAGCTCTGAAAAAACATTCGCCTCTTTCAAAATATCACCAGCTGAAAGAGGCAACGTCACATCCAGATGACATTTCCATTTTATGGAAGAGATGCAAACAAATGATTGAGTAAGGGCTTAGGTCTTTATTGAATCACGTTAATTGCTCTTGGGGCTTTACTTGGTGAAATCACAAACCTCATCATCTTACCAATCGCTTGGTGACTTCTGATCACTAAACCCCCCTGCAGGAAGCTGGGCAGAGCCCCTCCAGCTGGTTCCAAGTGCGTGTGTGTGTGTGTGTGTGTGTGTGTGTGTGTGTGTATGTACAGCTGTGTGTATAAGCCAGAAATAAAACTCTGATGTCCTTCCTCAGGCACTGTCCCCTTGTGCATTTTGTTCTGTTCTGTTTTGTTTCATCTGAGATAGGGTGTCTCGCTGGCCTGGAACTCAACAATTAGGCCAAGCTGACTGGCAAGTCCCAGAGATCAACCTTCTAATACCACTAGGCCTGAGATTACAAGCACACACCACCATACCTGGCTTTTTTCATAGGTTCTGGGGATTGAATTTGAATCTTCATGCTTGCACAAAAAACACTTTGCCAACTGAGCCATCTTCCATGCCCCCCCCCTTTTTTTAAAGCAGGAAAGAACAGGGATTGGAGGTGGGCAGAAATGTGACACTGAACCTTTACCTGTTACTTTCCTACAGCAGGAAACCATCTCAGAGCCACCTCTGGAAAGCGGAGATAAATCCTGATAGGTAAATCGAGTGAATTGGGAGAACGTACCAGGGCACAGGCAAGAACTCCAGTGGGATAGAGTTTATTGGTAGAGAAAGTACACAGGACAGTCCCCAATTTGGGATGGAGGAGCTGTCAGTTTCCAGGCTGTTGGCTGGGGGTTTTTATTGGGGGCCTAGGGAATGCAGAATGTGGGAAAAATTATTCCAAGCAGAGGTGTCTGGATCTTGTCAGGAAGAAACAGCTTCTGCTGAGACAGCCTCTTATGTCAACCAGGTCTTGGGTCATGATATTAAGGGCTCAAAACTTATCAGGGGGAAACAGCTTATACTGAGACAGCTCTTATAACAGTGGGTCTGGGGTGTAGGGGCCTTACGGGGGTCTATACACTGTGAAACGTATCAGGGAGAAGCAGCTTGTACTGAGACAGCTCTTACATCAATGGGTCTGGGGTGCAGGGGCCTGTTTATCTTCTAAGATTATCTGGGAAACAGCTTTGCACTGAGACAGCTCTGAATGCAGCTACCTGGCCAGTTCCTGTTTTGCAAGGAGGTCTCGGGGCCTGTCTTGTGAGGTTTTGCTGCTCTGGGGGCAGGGTCGTCTGCAGACCTGGACTCTCATCCCATCCCATCTACTCTGCTGAACTTCAGTGAGAAGATGAGAACTACATGGACAGCTCCTTGCAAAGAGTAAATGCCTGAAAATAACATTCATGAAAGACAGTGGAGCTAGAAGACAATGGGCAACACAGCCTGGGTTGAATGCTTTGAAGAGGTATATGAATAATAATTTTTTAATAGATTTTATTTTGAAATTAATTTGAACGTACAGAAAAGTTACATAGAGAACACAGAAATTGTTAGTAATTCCCCACCATTTTCCCTGTTATTAACATCTTTTAAAAATAATTTACTGAGAATATGATACAGGGATATAAGCATATAAGGTGTTTTGATCAAATCCATGCCCATTCCCTCCCCTGCAACTCCTCCCATATTTCCCCATCATTTTTTTTCTGACAACTCCATGTACTTTTCTTCTTCTTTTTTATTATAGGGCTTTTTGCTACTCTAATATTAGCCCCCTCTGAAGAGGTAACCCTAAAATCGTTTAAGGATTACATAAGAGCTCCCAAATACTTTCAAAATTTTTGGCCTTTGGAATGGATTATGTTGCTAAGAGGCCCAAGGATATTTTGTTTTAGCCAAGAAGCTGGCTACTTTTCTTTGGGTTTTTTTTACCCTAACTGCCTAGCTAATTCTTACTTCTTAATCTTATCACACCATCCTCTGAAGCAGTGTCCCGGCTTGGGGATATGGAATTGAGATGCAGACCTCTCTGGCTTCTTCCATGCTGAACAGGGACACAGGGTGAAGCAATTGGGTTACTCCTTCAGTGGGTCTATCTAAAAGACTCCCAAAGTGCATAACACTTACCTGTAGGGGGAAAAGAAAGTCCTTGACTGGTAAATAGGAGATGTGCAGGAGAAGTAAAGGCAAGAGTAATGAACATTACAAGTTCCAGACAGGGAACCAGAGAAAAGTCATAACAGGGTAAATTTGAAATGTTCATATGAGAGTCCATTGGAATTTCTTGACAAGGGCTTCCAAAAGCATCCCTCTATTGGGTTCCTCCTCATTTGTCTTTTGTCTGCCAAGGCTGGACTCAAGAGTGATGGATTCAGGATTTGCTTTCGGGCGTTTTGATAGCTGTTGATGTGGTTAGAATCAGTGCCAGTTCCCTCTCAAAGGCTCTAGACAGGGGTGAAAACAGATTTGGCCATCATTTTAGAACAATAGCAGGTTGTCTGCCTTAGCTACAGGCGGGCACTACAGTACTGCAGACCAAGATTTGAAGTCTTACATTTGAGCAGCACTTTCTGATTCAGAACAAAATCATCAATGAGAGACAATTGTCTAAATAACTTTTTCTATGGACTTAGCCTAATGTCTGAGAAGTGTAATCCCTTGAACTCTTAAAGAAATATACTGATCACTTTACTCTTTGGTAATACTTTCCTTTTGAGTGTTTAAGACCATGCAGTTGGCCAAAATAAATCAATTTATATTTATACTTAAGGTTGTTTGAGGATCTGTTCCTCAGGGATCCATGGGCTTGGGAGGAGCCCCTTGGTTCCTTCCTTTTACCTGTTCCATCTATGTGAAGATAAGTCAAAGGTCCTACTCATCCATAGCTGGCTTCACTTGGAAGCATGGAGGAACTGTTTCCTCTGAGTTGAACCTCCTCTTGTATACTGGACACTGGTTCAAATCCATCTGGTGGGGTCTCCATGGCCTCCCTGAAGAAGAGGACAGGTTACTCACCACAGTTACAGGACATTTTGAGAGATTTCCATAGTCCCCTGGAACTTAGTCGACCTTGGAGGGCAAGGGGTAAAAACTGTCCTTTAAGTCCCTCTGACCACATTAGTATAGGCCTCTAAATGTGGCTATTGAACATCCAATAAAGTTAGTTCCACCAGTCTGGTACTTTTAATTATCATGTGCTATGTAGATAAGGTTTGGGTAAAAAGCCAAATATTCTCAGATAAACCTTGACTAGATATATATTTTGTTCCTTCAACTAGTTGACAAAATTATGACCATAAACATTTTAAGATTATGCATATATTATTTTTGTCTCATCCTTTATATATCATAACAAACCTACACAGACCTTCATCACTTGCTTAGGCTTTCTCATTTTTTTCTATTTTGGAAAATATCTCCATTCCCATATCCTTTTAACATTTTTCTTTTTTTAATAATTATGAGACATAATAACATTAACAAATAAATTTTCCATCTGTTGTGAGACTTCTTTTCCTGGGGATATTAAGCAATGCTTATTCCCTTTTAAGGTTCTAGTGTCAAAACAATGTTTCACTAAAGTTTTATTGGGGAACCAATGAATTTTCTGAGCTTATTTACTGAGATAAGTGAGGGGTTGCTGAAGTGTATGAATGACCTGAGGGTATGCACACTGGAAAGCCTTTACCCAGCATGGGTCAAGCCCTCTTTTCCCAGATTGTATACTTTAGCCCTTCCCAAATCCAGGAGACCATGTGTGATTAGGGCCAAATTACATGCAGTTGGCTGGAAAGAGTGGCTGGATAGTCTGGTGAGGGTCCAATGACCCTGCTTTCTCATTTTTTCTATTTTGGAAAATATTTCCATTCTCATATCCTTTTAACATCTTTTACAGTCTCATTTTATTTTATCCTTACTATTCTCTTTCTTAATAACAATGA
The DNA here is from genome assembly GCF_000622305.1 of Nannospalax galili. Classification (NCBI taxonomy): domain Eukaryota; kingdom Metazoa; phylum Chordata; class Mammalia; order Rodentia; family Spalacidae; genus Nannospalax; species Nannospalax galili. The sequence goes on along the minus strand of NW_008357996.1, from coordinate 133,599 downwards.
GACCTAATAACACTAACAAATAAACTTTCCATCTGTTGTGAGAATTCTCTTCCCAGGGATACCAAGCAATGTTTATCCCCTTCTAAGATTCTAGTGTAAAAACAATGTTTATAACATTAATGTTTTTCTGGGGAACCAATGAGTTTACTGAGCTTACTTAGAGAGATGACCAAGGGGTTCCTGAGGTGTATGGGTGACCTGAGAGTATTTACACTGGAAAGCCTTTACCCAGCATGGAGCAAGCCTTCTCTTCCTAGCCTTCCCCAGATAATATACTTTAGTCCTCCCCAAACCCAGGAGACCATGTATCATTAGGGCCAAATTACATATAGTTGGCTGGGAAGAGCAGCTGGATAGTCTGGTGAGGGTCCAATGACCCTGCTTACCCCTCCTTTAATGAAGGAGAATAATTGTCAACAAGCCCAATTGTGATGATGTTTAGCAATCAGGCACTGCTGAAGTCATGATGATGGTGGTTATTTCACACAGAGGAGACTGTTCTAGAGTATCATCTTATTAAAAGGACATGGAATTTAAAAGGATTTGGTGCTAGGATCCACAAATGAGAAAGAGCATACATCTTTTATTTTTCTGAGTCTGTGTTACTTCGCTTAGTATAGCAGTTTCTAGATCTATCCATTTACTTGCAAATTTCATTATTTCATCTTTTTTTTACTGCTGAATAGAAGTCCATTGTGTAAATATACCACATTTTTGTTAACCACTTTTCAGTTGAGGGGCACTTAGGTTGCTTCCATCTCTTAGCTACTGTGAAAAGAGCAGCGGCAAACATGGTTGTACAAGTGTCTCTGTAATAGGATGAGTCCTTTGGGTATATGTCAAGGAGTGGTATAACCAGGTCACCTGATAGGTTCATTTTTAGTTTTTTAAGAGTTCTCCACACTGTTTTCCAAAGGGGCTGTATGAGTTTGCAATGCCACCAGCAGTGAATGAGCGTTCCCTTTTCTCCACATCCTCATCAGCATTTGGTATCATTTGCTTTCTTGATCCTAGCCAGTTTGGTTGGGGTAAGGTGAGACCTTAGGGTGATTTTAATTTGCATTTCCCTAATTACTAATGATGTTGAACACTTTTTGAGATGCTCCTTAGCCAACCTTATTTCTTCCTTTGAGAACTCTCTGTTTAGATCATTGGCTCATCTTTTAATTGGGTCATTTGTTTTCTTCTGTGTTTTTTGAGTTCTTTATGTATTCTGGATGTTAAACCTCTGTCAGATGTGTCACTGGCGAAAATTTTTTCCCATTCTGTGGGTTTTCTCTTCACTTTTTTTTATTGTTTCTTTTGCTGTACAGAAGCTTTTTGTTTAATGAGGTTCCACTTGTTGATTGGTGACCTTAATTTCTGAGCAACTTCTGTCTGATTTAAATAATCCTTTCCTAAAAAAAAATCCTTTCCCACACCTATATCTTGTAAGTTACTGCCAATATTTTCTTCTAATAATTTCAAGGTTTCCTGTTTCACACTGAGGTCTTTGATCCATTTGGAGTTGACTTTTGTGCAAGGTGAAAGATAAGAGTGTAGTTTAATTCTTCTACAGGTGGAGATTCAGTTTTGCCAGCACCATTTATTGAAGATGCTCTTTCCTCCATTGTGTGTTCTTGGCACCTTTTTCAGATCTCAGGTGCCTGAAATTGTGTGTACTCGGGTTTGGGTCTTCAATGATGTTCCATTTATCTATGTGTCTATTTTTGTGCCAGTACCATGCTGTTTTTATGACTATAGCTCTGTAGTATACTTTGAGTAATTCCTTCAGTGGTGCTCTTTGTGCTCAGGGATGTTTTGGCTATCTGGGATCTTTTGTGCTTCCATATGAATTTAAGAATTATTTTTCTAATTCTGTGAAGTATGTCATGGGGATTTTGATTGGAATTGCATTGAATCTCTATATTGCTTTTGATTGGGTGGTCATTTTCACAATATTAATTCTTCCAATTCATGAACATGGGAGGTCCTCCATCTCCTGGTGTTTTCCTCAATCTCTTTCTTTAACAATTTAAAATTTTCATTGTATAGATCTTAGGTGTCTTTGGTCAGATTTTTTGCAAGATATATTAATTTTTTTGCCACAGTTGTGAATAGGAGCATTTCTGTGTACTCTTTCTCCAATTGCTTATTATTGGTATGTAGAAAGGCTACTGATTTTTGTAATTGATTTTATAACCTGCCATTACACTGAAAGTGTTGATCAGTTCTATGAGTTTTATGGTGGAACTTTTGGGATCTCTTAGGTATAGTAGTGATGCTGGCTTCAGAGAAGGAATTTGGCAGTTATCCCTCTGTTTCTATTGTTTTTAGTTTTGTTTTGTTTTGTTTTTGTTCTTTTTAGAAGAAGTCTTATTACTCTAGCAAGTGTTTCAACCACTATGTTGAAAAGGAGTGGAGATAGTGGACATCCTTGTCTGGTTCCTGATTTTAATGGGAATGCGTCTAGTTTTTCTCCATGTAGAATGATGTTGGCTGTGGGTTTGTTGTATTTAGCTTTAATTATGTTGAGGTGTGTTCCCTCCAGTCCAATTTCTTCTAGGACTTTGAACATGAATGCATGCTGAATTTTGTCAAAGGTCTTTTCTGCATCTATTGAGGTGACAATGTGGTTTTTGTCTTTGAGTTCATTTGTATGATTAATGATGTTTATTGACTTGTATGTAGTGAATCATCCCTGCATCTCTGGAAAAAAGCCTACTTGATCATGGTGAATGATCTTTTTGATGTATGTCTGTATGCGGTTTGAAAGTATTTTGTTGAGAATTTTTCCATCTATGTTCATTAAGGATATGGGGCTATAATTTTCTTTTTTGGTTGTTTCTTTACCTGGTTTGGGTACTAGCATGATGCTGGCTTCATGGAAGGAATTTGGCAGTTATCCCTCTGTTTCTATTGTTTTTAGTTTTGTTTTGTTTTGTTTTTGTTCTTTTTAGAAGAAGTATTTCATTACAGCTTTGACATATTCAATAACAATTTCCAGAGCAAAGATACATCTCTTTCAAAGGTGGCTACAAAATTTTTAGGTTCACAGTTGAATTAATAGAGTTATACCATATTGAACTTAGTATAAGCCCTGGAAGACATAAAATTGAATGAGTTTTTAACCTTTAAAAAAGATCTCCATTTCATTTTAAAATATACTGTTTCTTACAGAAAGACTCATTATTTTGCTAATAACACTTAGATATTGGTGCATGTGTCTCTAATCTGTATGTATCTAATTATTACTAGTCATGGTTGGTTGCAGTCAGATCCTTGGCACCTGTGTATGGATATGGACTTCAATGGTAATGTTTATCACCTCTACTACTTCGCATGCTTTGATCGTTTTGAATAATTTAAGTAGTATTGGTCAGAGATCTTTAAATGTCTGGTAGAATTCTGCTGTAAACCCATCTGGGCCTGGGCTTTTTTAGTTGGGAGGCTTCATATTCCTGTTTTGATTTCCTTATATATTATGGGTCTGTTTAAACTGTTGGTCTCTTCTTGGTTTAACTTTGGTGGTTCGCATGATTTTAGACATCCACCCATTTCTTTTAGATTTTCAAATTTAGTAGCGTACATGTTTTTAAAATATTACCTTATAGTGTTCTGGATCTTTTGGGTGTCTGTTGTGATGTTTCCCTTTTCATCTCTGTTTTTGTTGATTTGGATTTGCTCTTTCTTTCTTTTGGTTAACTGGGCTGGGGGGGGTCGTCTGTCTATCTTGTTTAACTTTTCAAAGACTCAGCGCTTAGGTTCTTTGATTCTTTGTATTGTTTTCTTTGTTTCTATTGCATTAATTTCTTCTTAGATTTTTGTTATTTCTTCTCTTCTGCTGGGTTTGGGTTTCATTTGTTGTTGCCTTTCCAGCATCTTGAGTTGCAGTGTTAAGTCATTTATTTGGGCTCTTTCTAATTTTTTAATGTAGGCACTTAGAGCTATAAACTTACCTCTTAGGACTGCATTTAAAGTGTCCCAGAGGTTGTGTTGTATTGTTCTTTTCGTTAAAGTCCAGGAATTCTTTTATTTATCTCTTAATTTCTCCTTTAACCCACTCATTGTTTAGGAGTGTGTTGTTTAATCGCCATGAGTTCATGTAGTGAACTCAAAGCTAGGGCTTTGTCCAGTGTTGATTTTGAGCTTTATTGCATTGTGGTCTGATAGAATGCATGGAAATGTTACTTTTTTTCTTTTTCTTTCTTTCTTTCTTTTTTTTTTTTGTATTTGTTGAGGTTTGTTTTGTGGCCCAGTATGTGGTCAATTTTTGAAAAAGTTCCATGGG